>NC_133325.1:778586621-778902033 GCF_042186555.1 Aquarana catesbeiana | reverse complement strand
TCTATGCAGCAGCTCCCCCTTTGCCCTTCTCAGCCCCCCCCCCCCCCCAGGCCCTCTATGACTTACCGGAGCCCTATCTCGATCCACCAATGTGCACAAGAGCCTTGGCTGTCCTGGGACTCTTCCTTCTCACTGGCTGAGACAGCAGTAGGCACCATCGGCTCCCGCTGCTGTCAATCAAAGTCAGTGAGCCAATGAGGAGAGAGAGGGGGCAGGACCAAGCCAGCTAGGCAGTGGGAAAAGCGAATAGAATTTTAGGATGCATTATTAGAGGGATCACCAGCAGGAGGAAGGAGGTCCTGATTCCTTTATATAGATCTTTATATCACTAGAGGGGTCACCAGCAGGAGGAAGGAGGTCCTCATTCCTCTATATAGATCTTTATTGAGACCTCATTTGGAATACTGTATCCAGTTCTGGAGACCACTTACAGAAAGATATTGATAAGATAGAACGAGTCCAGAGACGGGTAACGAAAATGGTGAGTTTGGTGGGTAAAAAATATCAAGAGTGACTTCAGGAACTTAAAGTGGAGGTCCACCCTGAAAAAAAAAAAATGCACCAAAAAATACCTAAAAAAATGGAGGAAAAGAAAAAAAAAATTTTTTACTTACGTGAAATGGCTGTTGCTAGGCAGTCTTCCTAATCTGCCTCTTCCTACACCGCGGTGATCTTCAGTCTTCTGCTCCCTGCGTTGTCTTCTGTGGAATGGGGCGCGGTGTGTTATGGGAACTGTGTGTGTCCCACAACACATCGCGTCCCATTCGTAAAGCGCTGCGCCGCTCGCGCATGCACAGTAGGAAACTGGCAGTGAAGCCGCAAGGCTCCACTGCCTGTTTCCCTTACCTAGGAGGGCGGTCCTGGGACCCGAGAGCCGAGGGACGGATCGGCCTCGGGCGCCCGACATCGCCGGCACCCAGGACAGGTAAGTACTTATTAAAAGTCAGCAGCTACAGTGTTTGTAGCTGCTGACTTTTACTTTTTTTTTTTTTTAATGACGGAATCCCGCTTTACTATGTACAGTCTGGAGGAAAGAAGGGAAAGGAGAGACGTGACTGAAACGTTAAAATGCATCAACGGGGTGAAAACGGTTCAGGAAGGCAGTAGTTTCAATATGAAACCAAAATCAAGAACATGGGGACATGACCTCAAACTAAATGGAGGGATGTTCAAAACTAATCTTAGGAAGAATTATTTTACTGAAAGGGTAGTTAATGCTTGGAATAAACTTCTAGCAGAGGTAGCGAGACAGTCAACAGTAAATGGCTTCAAACATGCTTCCTGTGCGCGATCGGTTGCCATTTTTCAGCAGCAAGTTGGCAAAGCTGTTGCCAATCTGTAGTACGTCTGCACAATCCAACAACGAAAAAATTAGACACAAAGCGAAACAACACATTTATTACATGAAATGCAACATTATGTTAAAACTGATGCATTTCTATGACAAACTGCAGCACATTAGGGACGTTATGCATTATCTGCAGTTTTATTGAGAAATGCCCCCCCCCCCCCCCCACTATTTGTCCCTTTAAGAGTGTCCTGTAAATGTAAGGGTCGCAGGACATTTGGTAAAAGACGGAGAGACATAAAAAGTGAAATACGCCTCCCCGACGCTCGTTTGCTGAGTTTGTGCTCTTGTCTTTACGCATCCCCAGGCAGCGCTGTCTTTATGTAAACTGGAACAGATTGTGTTTGAAAATTGGGAAAAACCGACAAGCTTGCCTAGAGGAAGCAACTGCTCAACCGCCACTGATCGGAGCACGGGACGAGAGATTGTAATGGAGGCCCGGGAACAATTACAACACTCTCTCTAAATAAATGTATGCAAAAGGATACAAGACGACACATCCATGTTAACCACTTGCTGACCGCCCAATAGAAGTCTCACTGCTACAGGGCGGCAACTGTGCGCCGGATCACGTAGAGATACATGATTTGGCATTTCCGCCTGCAGGGGGCGCTGCCTTTTCTGTGAATATTTGCAGCAAAAGCCGATCTGCGGGTGACGGGCACTCAATGTCTTCTGGCACCCACCGATTGTTAGTAAAGAACACAGAACGGCGATCTACCTATGTGAACAAGGCAGATCGCCATTCTGAGAGGGGGGAAGGGAACAGAAGGGACTAGAATCCATTTATTCCTGTAGTAAAAACAGCACCCAGTGTACACCAAACACTGGCTAGGCACACATTTAACCCTTTGATCGCCCCTGACGTTTAACTTCTTCCCAGCCAGTGTCATTAGTACAGTGACAGTGCAGATATTTAGCACTGATCACTGTATTAGTGTCACTGGTCCCCAAAAAAAGTGCCAAAAGTTTCAGTTATTGTCCGCAATATCAAAGTCCCGCTATAAGTCGCTGATCGCCGCCATTACTAGTATAAAAAAATAAATAACTACAAATTCCATAAATATATACCATAGTTTGTAGACACTATGATGTTTGCGTAAACCAATTATTATACACTTATTGGGATTTTTTTTTCCAAAAATATGTTTTAGAATACATATTGGCCTAAGTTAATGAAGAAATTCAATCTTTTCATTTTTTTAAGGATATGTTTTATAGCAGAAAATAAAAAATCTTGTTTTGTTTGTTTTTTTTCCAAAATTGTCGGCCTTTTTTGTTTATAGTGCAAAAGTTGACATGGTTATATTTAGGAGTCGCGCTCATCTATCTGTGCTCTTTATCCTTTTTCTATTCTTCTTTGCAGCATGAGTTATAACGCGTGAGTGCTTTATTGCACATAGGTGTGAGCGGGGTCTTGGCCTGGGCTCTATAAATAAATGTGAATAAAACAACCGAGAAACAGAAATTTGTCACCAAGCAGCATCTAACCATGTGATTTATGCCAAGGTCTTGGTCATGTGATATCTGTCACAGGATTTTGGGAAGCTGCTCAGGCTCTACACCGTTCCTCGGGAGGCGTTCCACTCTGGTAAACATTATAAGGTGGCCCGTGGGCCACTATTTCATTCACAGACACCAATGAAGGCCACAATTCCTCCCATGGATATCACTGATGGGGCACAATTCCTACCAATGACATCAACAATGGGACACAGTTACTGCCAAATGTGAAGGAATCCAGACACCCTAACTGGGTATCTCCGCCAAGAAGCTGCTTCCCAATGCTCTGGAACACGAGTTACCCCAAGAACTAGGCAACACCAGTTTTGGAGTAAACCAGAATAAGAACTGTTTATTTGAACAAGAATACGGGCTTTTATACACTTGAGAAGGAGGTCACTCACCACATTAACAATGACCCAAATATTTACCCAAAACATCACACAACGGTTTAGCTAACGAGGTACAGCTGACCCATGTCTAATCCCATCGCAGAGGATCATTAATTAAAGACATGGATGACTCAGATGTCTCATTGCAGGTCAGACTTGCCGACTCCAAGCTCAGAAGGTACAATACACATTATCATAAGTATAAAGACATAACGCCTTCAGACAATAGCTGAGTTAATTAGCACATATATACAATATACACAATATACCAGACAACCCCAGACAGGTGGTTTACTGATGACATCAGCATCTGCTATGAGTCCCACAGTGTGAGGCAGACCTTTCTGGAAATGTGGCATGTAGGCGCTTAACAAGGATCCCAGAGTCTGTGAGCTTGAAGTCTGTGGACTTGAATCCAAAATAACATCACTCCAAGGGTCCCTAGCCATACACCTCACAAAGAATAGTGTTCCCTTAAAAGCCAGGGCTCATAGACAGTAGGCAAGAGACTAGCATTCAAAAGCCCCTGGTGAGTCTGTCACACTAATGACACCAACAATGGGACCCAATCACAACATTGATGGGGCAAAATTCCTCCCAGTGACACCAATGAAGGGGTACATTTCCTCCAAATCACACCATTGATGGGGGATTGTTTACTCCCACTGATGCTGGGACATTTTGTACTCCTGATGGCCCTTTAAATTTGAAGGACAGTTAACTAGCCCTTTGTTTAGAAAGTTTAGTGAACCATGCCATATAGCATTAGAAATATGTTCAAAGAAACATACATATTATCAAGAGATAAGCTGGAGTAAAGATGTACACATGTAGGAACATAATGTGGCAATAGATGCCTAAAGTCAAATCCAATACTCCCAGAAGGATAATGATGCATACCTGTGGTGAAGCGGAGCATTGTTAAGATGAGGTTAGAGTAGAAAGAAAGGGAAAAAAATGGGAAAAGATGGGGGGGGTAAGAAGAGAAGGGAAGGAAAGGGAAAATGGAATATAATGGGTAAGGGAGCTATCAGAAGGCATCCAAGGGAAACGGTTAAGGGGACAAACCCTCTCTCTTTCTCTCTAGACACCCAAGGATCTCCCAAATATTTATATTTGAATTTGAAGTGGATCCAGCTGAACCAAGTGGCTGTAAGGTGTATATTTTTCAATTGCCCAAACCGCTATGGTCTATATTTAAT
This sequence comes from Aquarana catesbeiana, assembly GCF_042186555.1. Taxonomy (NCBI): domain Eukaryota; kingdom Metazoa; phylum Chordata; class Amphibia; order Anura; family Ranidae; genus Aquarana; species Aquarana catesbeiana. The sequence goes on along the minus strand of NC_133325.1, from coordinate 778,897,588 downwards.
CACAGGTCCAAAACTCTATCATCTAGATTTTTCACATGTCGAAAGCTTTATGGTATATACTTTTCTACTTTTCACAAGGCCACAATTCTATGGTCTATAATTTGTCACAAAGCCAACATTTTATGGTCTAGATTTTTCTCAGTTTGAACTTTGGTGTGTACTTTTCTTGACCAAAAGTCTATGATGTGTATTTTCCAATAGCTCAAAGCTCTAGCATCTATATTTAGTCACAGGCACAAAACTAAAAAAAAAAACATTTTATGGTCTGCATTTTTCAAAGGTTGAAAACTGTTTGGTGTATTTGTTTCACTTGCCCCCAAACAAGTCTATGATGTATACATTTCATGAGCCCAAAACTCTATGGTCTACATTTTGTCAAAGGCCCAAAACTACGTATATAGTCTAGGTTTTTCACAGGTTGAAAACTCTTTGGTGAATACCTTTCTTGGCCCAAAAACATATGATCTAGATCTTTCACAAGTCAAAAACTCTATTGGTATATATTTTCAACAATCCCAAACCTCCATTGGTCCATTTTTAGTCCCAGATCAAAAACTTGTGGTATATACTTTTCATGGGCTCAAAACTCTGGTCTATAATATTTTGCCACAGGTCAAAATGTCCATGGTGTAGATTTTTCACAGGTCAAAAACCCTATGGTGTATTCTTTTCACTGGCCTCAAACAAGTCTATGATGTATACTTTTTCACAGACCCAAAACTTGGTGGCCTAAATTTTGTCAAAGGCCCAAAACTACGTTTATGGTTTTGATTTTTCACAGGTTGAAAACCTTTTGTTATATACTTTTCTTGGCCCAAAAATGTATTATCTGAATTTTTAAAAGTCGAAAACTCTATGGTTTATAATTATCACAAACCCAAACTTCCACTGGTACGTATTCCCAGGCCAAAGACTATATCACTTTGATTTTTCACAAGTTGAAAACTCTATGGTGTATACTTTTCAAAAGCCCAAAACTCTATGGTCTATATTTTTCAAAGGCCCAAAACACTACAGCCTATGGTCTTCTTCCAAGCACTGCATCCAAATACAAAATCAGACACTGATTAATAGATATCTGTGTTATTTGTGAAAGAACTTTTTTGTTTTGCCCGGAGCGCCTCTTAAATTGTACAGTTTAATTTTATTTATTTTTAACGAGCAGAAATAGCTGCCGATGGTTTAGACGGAGATAAGAAGACAGAAGGTGCAGAGGGCTGGTAGCAGGAGGTGTTATGAGGATAAATCCTGGATAATATGCGTCTCAGGGCTCTTGTTTTGTTCTTTCCTCTTGGTTGCTTCGGCATCTGCATTGCACTGTGAGTTTCCCCCGCTACAGACAGAAGATTAATGATCCCCCTCGACATCGCCGAAGCGCCGTTCTTTACCTCCAAGCTCACATTAAAACTGAAGTTTTTACTTAAACCAGAAGAGGCTGAATGCGGATTTTAGCAGCTATCTGAACCCTAACAATGCGCAGAGCGCACACGTATGGACATCTTGTCCTGCCCTTTATTCACAGCGGATGGAAAACAGGAAAAAATATATCAGCTCAGTGGTGTAAAAATACAAAAAGTTAATCAATGAACCACTCAAAACAAATTCTTATCTTGAGTAGGATGGACCCCAGCAAGCCCTAGCAAAAGCTCTAACAGTCATTATGGTAAGTCAAAGAAGGATGGGCCCCAGCAAGCCCTAGCGAAAGCTCTAACTGTCATTATGGCAAGCCAAAGTAAGATTGGCTCCAGCAAGCCCTAGCGAAAGCTCTGTCATCATGGTAAGTCAAAGAAATATGGGCCCCAGCAAGCCCTAGCAGGAGCTCTAACAGCCATTAAGGCAAGCCAAAAAAGGATGTGCCCCAGCAATCCCTAGCAAAAGCTCTAACTTTCATTATGGCAAGCCAAAGAAGGATGGGCCCCAGCAAGCCCTAGCGAAAGTTCTAACTGTTATTATGGCAAGTCAAAGAAGGATGGGAATCAGCAAGCCCTAGCGGAAGCTCTAACAGCAATTAAGGCAAGCCAAAGAAGGATGGGCTCCAGCAAGCCCTAGCTAAAGCTCTAATTGACCTTTTGGCAAGCCAAAGAAGGATGGGCCCCAGCAAGCCCTAGCGAAAGTTCTAACTGTTATTATGGCAAGTCAAAGAAGGATGGGAATCAGCAAGCCCTAGCGGAAGCTCTAACAGCAATTAAGGCAAGCCAAAGAAGGATGGTCCCCAGCAAGTCCTAGCGAAATCTCTAATGGGGCATACACACGGTCAGACTTTTCGTCTACAAAAGTCCAACGGACGCCGACGGACTAAAGCTGGCTAGTAATCCGATCGTGTGTGGGCTTCCCCGGACTTTCAGCTGACTTTTTCAGCCTCAAATCCGACGGACTTTAGATTTGAAACATGCTTCAAATCTTTACGTCGTAACTACGACGGACCCCGAAATCCGCTCGTCTGTGTGCTAGTCCGACGGACAAAAACCCACGCTAGGGCAGCTATTGGCTACTGGCTATGAACTTCCTTATTTTAGTCCCGTATACGTCATCACGTACGAATCCGTCGGACTTTTGTGTGGTCGTGTGTAGGCAAGTCCGTTCGTTAGAAAGTCTGCCACAAGTCCGCCGCAAGTCTGCCGAAAGTCCGCCGGAAGTCTGTCGGACAGGCTGTCGGACTTTTGTAGACGAAAAGTCCGACCGTGTGTATGCCCCATAACTGTCATTATGGAAAGCAGTTTGTAAGTGGATCTTACTTTTTTTTAGAAACAGTGGTGTAGTGGATAGTACTTTTAGCCTAGCAGTAAGAAGGGTTGCTGGTTCGAATCCCAACCATGACACTACCTGCCTGGAGTTTGCATGTTCTCCCTGTGCCTGCGTGGGTTTCCTCCGGGTACTCCCGTTTCCTCCCACACTCCAAAGACATGCTGGTAGGTTAATTGGATCCTGTCTAAATTGTCCCTAGTATGTATGAATGTGAGTTAGGGCCATAGATTGTAAGCTCCTTGAGGGTAGGGACCGATGTGAATGTACGATGTATATGTAAAGCGCTGCGTAAATTGATGGCGCTATATAAGTAAAATAAATAAATAACAATAAAATAAATATAAGTACACAAGGTGTGATTTGGAAGGGGAACATAGACTAAGATAAATACCGGTGACTCTCTTGGAAAAAGATAAGTGCCTGGCCTGTCAGTTGATCCAAAAGCTGCACTGCTTTGAACCACTGACCCAGAACTAGCATACAGATCAGGAGTCCTAACTTTGCTCCAACCTCACTTGCTGCATGCTTGTTCCAAGTTGGTGACTTGGAAGGTATTTGAGCCACTGAGGACAGCCATGGCTCTTAACACGGCTCTGTTTCTTTTAGTACAAGTGAAGGACACTTTGTAAGAGCTTTTCTGTTCCTGCACTTCAGGAACATTCTACATGGGCTCCCTTCTTACATTCTAAGTTAGTGGTGATCAACTTTTATGGATGAGGGTGCAGGAATTGCGGCTGATCTGAGTTCTACAGCATGCTTTTGTTTACTGGCACGTCAGGTGGCAAGCAGGCAGCCTCTGACTGGCCTTCATGGGGCTCCTCCTGTAGGCTCCTGCTCCCTACAAATACAGCGCTGCTGCCATAGGCTGTAATTTACATCTCACCAATCTACCAAATAGAAAGCCTGGCCTGCCTCTCTAGGCCTGCAACCCTTAATGATGTCATTGATGTTCAGGTGCAATCCCTCCTCCCAGTACCAGCGTAGAACTTGTGATGAAGACCATTCACCTATCCTCTTCTCACTCCCAGTGGAAATGCCAGATACAGCAGGTATCAATGCAAATTCCCCGTGTTTATGATGGTTCAGAAATAAGGTTTCATCTGAGATCTGAAGGTGCAGGAATTGGATCTAATCTGAGGTTTGAAGGTGTAGAAATTGGGGCTGATCTAAGGTATGATGTGCAAGAATTGAGCCTGATCTGAGGTGTGAAGGTGCAGGAATTGGGGCTGATCTGAGGTGTGAAGGTGTAGGATTTGGGGCTGATTTGAGGTGTGAAGGTACAGGAATTGTGACTGATCTAAAGTCTGAAGGTACAGGAATCTGAGCTGATTTGAGGCCTGAAGGTGCAGGAATTCGGGCTGATCTGAGGTATGAAGGTGTAGAAATCAAGACTGATTTGAGGTGTGAAGGTGCAGGAATTGGGGCTGGTCTGAGGTGTGAAGGTGCAGAAATTGGGGCTGATCTGAGGTAAGAAGGTGAAGAAATCAGGAATGATCTGAGGTGTAAAGGTGCAGGAATTGTGGCTGGTCTGAGATGTGAAGGCGCAGGAATTGAGGCTGATCTGAGGTTTAAAGGTGTAGAAATCAGGACTGATCGGAGGTGTAAAGGTGCAGGAATTGGGGCTGGTCTGAGATGTGAAGGCACAAGAATTGAGGCTGATCTGAGGTGTGAAGGTGCACAAATTGGGGCTGATCTGAGGTGTGAAGGTGCACAAATTGGGGCTGATCTGAGATGTGAAGGCGTAGGAATTGGGGCTGATCTGAGCTGTGAAGGCGTAGGAATTGGGGTTGATCTGAGGTGTGAAGGTGCACGAATTGGAGCTGATCTGAGGTTTAAAGGTGTAGAAATCAGGACTGATTTGAGGTGTGAAGGTGCAGGAATTGGGGCTGGTCTGAGGTGTGAAGGTGCAGAAATTGGGGCTGATCTGAGGTAAGAAGGTGAAGAAATCAGGAATGATCTGAGGTGTAAAGGTGCAGGAATTGGAGCTGATCTGAGGTGTGAAGGTGTAGAAATCAGGACTGATTTGAGGTGTGAAGGTGCAGGAATTTGGGCTGACCTGGGGTCTGAAGGTGTAGAAATCAGGACTGATTTGAGGTGTGAAGGTGCAGGAATTTGGGCTGATCTGAGGTTTGAAGGTGTAGAAATCAGGACTGATTTGAGGTGTGAAGGTGCAGGATTTGGCGCTGATCTGAGGTGTGAAGGTACAGGAATTGGGGCTGATCTGAGATGTTAACGTGAAGGAATTGGGACTGATCTGAGGTCTACAACATGCTTTCGTTCACTGGCACCCCGGTTGTCTAATGCTTGTAAATTGGCACTTAAGTGTGGTAAAGGTTGCTGACCCATATTCTAGAACGTTAAGCCGCTGACTGTCAAATAAACAGCTGCACTATCTTTGCACAGTCTTTTATAGTCTCTGTCATGGAAAACTTGCCTGGGGCGTAAAAAGGAAGGGATAACAGCCAGTAGCCTCGAGGGAGAGCAGAAAGACTTTCATGTACTTGCATTGGATTCAACTTCTATGTTTTATTGGAGAGTTTAGCTTTCTGTGGATCATGCTGAATTAGCAGCTGACTGTACTGTCCAGACAGATCGAGATCCATGGGGGTATATCAATGCATAACAGAACCTAACAAGTCAAATTTGGGTACTTACACATTTAAAAAAAAAAACACATTTAGGGATGTACTTTTGGTTACAGAGCTGCATATTTTTTTTTTTTACCAAAAATATGTAGAAGAATACATATTGGCCTAAATCTAATATCTCTGTTTGGAGAAGGGAAGGGGGAGGGAGGAACAGGGGAGTGCCTTGCCTTCCTAGGATAAGGGGCTGTGTGTTTCTTTTGATTCACACAGTGTAGGCAGACTCAAGTCTCTGCATGCAAGGGTGACTCTATAGGACGCTTCAAGAGTAAGGAGCCACCCTTAACATAGGAAGCCTGGGGCAGCGGTCCTGGCACCAGTTTCAAGTGGAACATAGGCAAGGAATAAAAGATAAAGAAGCTGCACACTCAGTAAGTGATTAAATCAGCTGTTGAAAGTGCTGAGGAGTTAATATTCCCTTTAATGGCTTACCCTCTAAGTGATATTTTGTTACTTTTTCGAGGCGATTATTCACTGCGTTTATTACAGCGTGCTGCAATGCAGAGGGCTGGGCGAAGAGGACAGCACCGTGACAGACAGGTAGGAGTTCGGCAGACTTGGCACAGCTGACAGTCAACATCATTTAATTATAAGAGAAACAAAAGAGACACCGCAGGTCAAGACGTGACTCCAGATGGATGAGTGCTGAACGCGGCGGACAGAGTCCGAGCGGAGCGCAGGTGATGTGCGTAGAGGAATGGGAACTCGGGACAAGCAAAGTGCAAGGCAGCATAATTTGGCGGCAAGCAGCGAGGGGACAGCAATGACATTAATCACGCCCAGGAACTCCAGATCTACACATTCGGAAAGTTAGCCAAAAAAAAAAGAGATAAACAAATTGGCTCTGGTCAGGTTTAAAAACCGTATGGAAAAATGTATTTTTAACTCACGCAATAAAGGGGTGCAGCCTGCCATGGTGATGTACAATGTGCACAATATGGGAAATGCAACCAAAGTAAGGAGTCAGTTACTTTGCCACTGACCTACCGGTTTCTCCTATTTCTGGCAAAAGGTCTGGGTGGTTTTGGCACGAGGTGACACCCTGATTTTGATGTGGAGAACGTAAGTGGGGTTTTCAAGGGATTAGCGTAATGTAAGGGGCAATCAAATGGGATCACTTAAGGTGTTTATTTATAAAAATGGCACTTTGTGGAAAGATCAGCATTTACTCAAAGGTCACTAAGAATATCCTGGTAAATTATGAACATTTGATCCTAATAATAAATATTCTAAGAACATTTGATCACAAGAGAAAATACCATAGGTACATTGAACCAGAAGAGAATAATCCTCAAGAACATTCAATCAGAAGAGAATAATCCCCAAGAACATTCAATCAGAAGAGAAAAACACCCAATAATGTCCGATCAGAGAGTAAATACCCTAAGAATATTCAGTCCATAGAGAAAATGCCCTAAGAACATTTGATGGTAAGTGAAAATACCTTCAGGAACACTCAAACAGAAGAGAAAATGCCCTAAGATCGTTCCAATCCAAGAAAACAAAAACAACCCAAGAACATTTGATCACAAGAGAACATTTAATCAGAAGAGAAAATAGTCTAAGAACACTTGATGACCAGAGAAAATACCTTTAAGAAAACTCAATCAGAAGAGAAATTGCCCTAAGGATGTTCCATTTCAAGAGAAAAAAAAACCCCAAGAACATCTGATCACAAGAGAAAATATTCTAATGCAGCGTGGACACGATCAGAAATTTGGCCAGCAAAAGACCGATGAGAGTTTTTGGTCGGAAATATGTGTCGTGTATATGCTCCATCGGACTTTTGCTGCCCGAATTCCAGCCAGCAAAGGATTGAGAGCAGGTTCTCAATTTTTCGGTCGGAAAAAGATCCGATTGGAAATTCCGATTGTCTGTACCAATTCCGACACGCAAAATTCCTTGCTCGGAAACAATTTCGACACATGCTCGGAAGCATTGAGCTTCATTTTCTTGGCTCGTCGTAGTGTTGTACATCACCGCGTTCTTGATGGTCGAAAGTTCAGCGAACTTTTGTGTGACCATGTGTATGCAAGACAAGCTTGAGCAGAATTCCGTCTGGAAAAACCATCCAAGATTTTTCTGACGGAAAATCCGCTCGTGTGTACGCGACAGAAGGGTATTCAATCAGAAGAGAAAACTCCCTAAGAACATTCAATCCTAATGCCGTGTACACACAAGCGGACCTTTCAGCATCAAAGGTCCGACGGTCTTTCTGAAGGTCTTTCGAAAGACCGGACTTGCACATAACAAACGGACTAAAGTCCATTCGAAAATCCGTTCGTTTGAAAGTGATGACGTACGACCGGACTAGAATAGGAAGTTCATAGGCAGTAGCCAATAGCTGCCCTAGCGTCGGTTTTAGTCCGTCGGACTTGCATACAGATGAGCGGATTTTTCGACCTGACTCCAGTCCGTCGGAAAGATTTGAAACATGTTCCAAATCTAAAGTCCGTCTGATTTTTCGACAGCAAAGGTCCGATGAAGCCCACAAACGTTCGGATTGTCCGGTGGATTCGTTCCGTCTTTGCTGTCGAAAAGTACGGTCGTGTGTACACAGCATAAGAGAAAATAACCTAAAAACATTCAAACAGAGGAGGAAATACCGTATGGACATCCAATCAGAAGAGACAAATCCACAAGAACTTTTGATTAGAAAGAGAAAGATCCCCAATGATGTTCGATCAGAGGAGTGAATACCCTTAAAAACATTAAATCAGAAGAGAAAGCAGCCCAAGTACATTCAACCCTAAGAGAAAATACCCAAAGAACATTTAATAAGAAGAGAAAATACCAAAAGAACATCTGATCAGAAGACAAAATACCCAAGGACATTCAGTTCAAAAAGAAAATACTCCAAGAATAATAGAGTACAAGACAAAATAACCCAAGAACATTTGATCATAAGAGAAAATGCCCTTACGGAAATTCCAATAGAAAAGAAAACACCCTACAAATATTTTATTCTAATGCCCCGTACACACGGTCGGACATTGATCGGACATTCCAACAACAAAATCCTAGGATTTTTTCCGACGGATGTTGGCTCAATCTTGTCTTGCATACACACGGTCACACAAAGTTGTCGGAAAATCCGATCATTCTGAACGCGGTGACGTAAAACATGTACGTCGGGCCTATAAACGGGGCAGTAGCCAATAGCTTTCATCTCTTAATTATTCTGAGCATGCGTGGCACTTTGTGCGTCGGATTTGTGTACACACGATCGGAATTTCCAACAACGGATTTTGTTGTCGGAAAATTTTATAGCCTGCTCTCAAACTTTGTGTGTCGGAAAATCCGATGGAAAATGTGTGATGGAGCCCACACACGGTCGGAATTTCCGACAACAAGGTCCTATCACACATTTTCCGTCGGAAAATCTGACCGTGTGTACAGGGCATAAGAGAAATTACCATAAGAACATTTGATCCTAAGAGAAAGTCCCCCAATAACATTTGATCACAAGAAAAATTAAAACAAAAGAACATTCAATCACAAGAGAAAATATCCTAAGAACGTTTGTTCAGAAGGGACATTACCCAAGAAACATTTGATCCTAAGTATAATCCCTAAAGAACCATTGATTACAAGAGAAAATGCACCAAAACATTTGATTCTAAGAGAGAATGCCCTTAAAGCAGAGCTCCAGGCCCCTTCAAAAAATTAAATAAAAGTCAGCAGCTACAAATACTATAGCTGCTGACTTTTAATATTAGGACACTTACTTAAGCACGCTGCGCTTTGTGAGTGGCCCGGCGGCGGTGGAAGGAGGAGGGAGGCTGAACTTCCGGCTGAGTTCGCCACGGCGAAAAAAAAAACAGGTACTCACTCCTCCCTCCCTCCTCCCTGAAAGGTGCCAATGTGGCAGCGGAAGGGGGAAGGGGCAAACTAGCAGAGCTTCCCCTTTTGGGTGGAGCTCTGCTTTTTGAAGCAAAAGAGAGGATATCCTAGAAACATTCAATCCTAAGAAAAAATACCTCAAAACATCACATTACAAGAGAAAATAACACAAGGGCATTTGATCATGAGAGAAAATGCCCCTAGGGACATTCAAATAGGAGAAAAATATTCTATTGTTCAATAATTCTAACAGATAATACCCTAAGAACATTTGATCCCAAGAGAAATTACCCCAAGAACATTCAACCAGAAGAGAAATTGTCCTAAGAACATTGGATTAGAAGAAAAAAGAACATTCAATCCTAAAAGAAAACTACCCCAAGAACATTAATTCAGAAGATAAATTATGTTAACAATCAGCTGTGCCCCATCCACAGTCCTGGAAGTAGATGGTGACCCTGGATGATGCCTGAAAAAAGATGGATCTATCCTTCTGGAAAGAAAAGGCGATGAAAGCATTGTCAGGGGGAGTACTGTGATCTTTATGAGAAGTTATAAACACCTGTTTTTGCAAATTACATATTAGGGTTACCCCCCGCAGTAGATGCTAAAAAAAGTCACCAATGTTCGGAACAAAAAAAAAGTCACCAGTTCTTCCCCAATATCAGTGCAGGGGCGGCCCAAGCACACAGCCACAGTAAATTCACTCTGGCTCAATGGTCTGTCTTTCTTAATCTTTTCAACACAGAGGAACCCTCGAAATAACTTTCTGATCTCAGGGAAGCCCTGTTAAAAATTATTATATCTACAACTCATAATACATTACTGTGAAGTATGTTCCTTACACTTGTGTTTATTGGGAAGAATTACCCCCTTACAGATAGCTAAAAAGATCAATGGCCTCAGTAGGAACATATCTCAGAGTCAGAAATTGCTTATTGCTCAAGGAACCCCCTAGCAAGCTCTGGAGGATCCCTCAAGGAATCCCTAGTGACCCCTTGAGGAACCGTCAAGGAACCCTCAGCAACATCTGGAGGAACCTTCAAGGAACCCCTAGCAACCCCTGGAGGAACCCCTAGCAACCTCTGGAGTAACCCTTTAAGGAACCCCTAGCAACCTCTGGAGGATCCCTCAAGGAATCCCTAGTGACCCCTTGAGGAACCCTCAAGGAACCCACAGCAACCTGTGGAGGAACCTTCAAGGAACCCCTAGCAACCCCTGGAGGAACCCCTAGCAACCTCTGGAGGGACCGTTTAAGGAACCCCTAGCAACCTCTGGAGGATCCCTCAAGGAATACCTAGTGACCCCTTGAGGAACCCTCAGCAACCTCTGGAGGAACCCTTAGCTACCCCTGGAGGAACCCTCAAGGAACCCCCAGCAACCTCCATGGAACCCTAGTGGAGAAACCCTGGTCTAGGGATTGGCTTTTAGGTGTTTTTTTTTGTTAAGGAACTTGGATGGGGTGTAGGTTAGTATGGTATACTCCAGATTCACTAGGTAATTTTCAGGCGGACACTTAATTTTTCCCAATCCCTCTCTGCTTTCTGTTTACAGGAAGAAGTGCGGGTAACAGAGGCTGAGCTCCTTTTTTTAAAGACTATCCCAGGCAAGTGCACTACAGGTTTATCCCTCCAGGAGGGTACACAGTCACCAGAACTCTGTATCCATGTCAGTACTAGGGATGAGCTTCGAGTTCGAGTCGAACTCATGTTCGACTCGAACATTGGCTGTTCGCAAGTTCGCCGAACAGCGAACAATTTGGGGTGTTCGCGGCAAATTCGAATGCCACGGAACACCCTTTAAAAGTCTATGGGAGAAATCAAAAGTGCTAATTTTAAAGGCTAATATGCAAGTTATTGTCATAAAAAGTGTTTGGGGACCTGGGTCCTGCCCCAGGGGACATGGATCAATGCAAAAAAAAGTTTTAAAAACGGCCGTTTTTTCAGGAGCAGTGATTTTAATAATGCTTAAAGTCAAACAATAAAAGTGTAATATCCCTTTAAATTTCGTACCTGGGAGGTGTCTATAGTATGCCTGTAAAGGGGCGCATGTTTCCTGTGTTTAGAACAGTCTGACACCAAAATGACATTTTGAAGGAAAAAACTCATTTAAAACTACCCGCGGCTATTGCATTGCCGACAATACACATAGAAGTTAATTGATAAAAACGGCATGGGAATTCCCCAAAGGGGAACCCCGAACCAAAATTAAAAAAAAAAAATGACGTGGGAGTCCCCCTAAATTCCATACCAGGCCCTTCAGGTCTGGTATGGATTTTAAGGGGAACCCCGCGCCAAAAAAAAAAAAAAAACGGCGTGGGGTCCCCCCAAAAATCCATACCAGACCCTTATCCGAGCACGCAACCTGGCAGGCCACAGGAAAAGAGTGGGGGACGAGAGTGCGGCCCCCCCCCTCCTGAACCGTACCAGGCCACATGCCCTCAACATTGGGAGGGTGCTTTGGGGTAGCCCCCCAAAACACCTTGTCCCCATGTTGATGAGGACAAGGGCCTCATCCCCACAACCCTGGCCGGTGGTTGTGGGGGTCTGCGGGCGGGGGGCTTATCGGAATCTGGAAGCCCCCTTTAACAAGGGGACCCCCAGATCCCGGCCCCCCCCCTGTGTGAAATGGTAAGGGGGTACAAAAGTACCCCTACCATTTCACTAAAAAACTGTCAAAAATGTAAAAATGACAAGAGACAGTTTTTGACAATTCCTTTATTTAAATACTTCTTCTTTCTTCTATCTTCCTTCATCTTCTGGTTCTTCTGGCTCTTCTGGTTCTTCCTCCGGCGTTCTCGTCCAGCATCTCCTCCGCGGCGTCTTCTATCTTCTTCTCCTCGGGCCGCTCCGCACCCATGGCATGGGGGGAGGCTCCCGCTCTTCTCTTCTTCTTCATCTTCTTTTCTTCTTCTTTTCTTCTCTTCTTCATTTTCTTCTCCGGGCCGCTCCTCACACATGCTAGCATGGCGGGAGGCTCCCGCTGTGTGACGGCGCTCCTCGTCTGACAGTTCTTAAATAACGGGGGGCGGGGCCACCCGGTGACCCCGCCCCCCTCTGACGCACGGTGACTTGACGGGACTTCCCTGTGACGTCACGGGGAATGCCACAGGGAAGTCCCGTCATGTCCCGTGCGTCAGAGGGGGGCGGGGTCACCGGGTGGCCCCGCCCCCCGTTATTTAAGAACTGTCAGACGAGGAGCGCCATCACACAGCGGGAGCCTCCCTTCATGCCAGCATGGATGCGGAGCGGCCCGGAGAAGAAAATGAAGAAGAGAAGAAGAGAAGAAGAGAAGAAGATGAAGAAGAAGAGAAGAGCGGGAGCCTCCCCCCATGCCATGGGTGCGGAGCGGCCCGAGAAAAATAAGATAGAAAGAAGCCGCGGAGGAGATGCTGGACGAGAACGCCGGAGGAAGAACCAGAAGAGCCAGAAGAACCAGAAGATGAAGGTAGATAGAAGAAAGAAGAAGTATTTAAATAAAGGAATAATTGTCAAAAACTGTCTCTTGTCATTTTTAACATTTTTGACAGTTTTTTAGTGAAATGGTAGGGGTACTTTTGTACCCCCTTACCATTTCACACAGGGGGGGGGCCGGGATCTGGGGGTCCCCTTGTTAAAGGGGGCTTCCAGATTCCGATAAGCCCCCCGCCCGCAGACCCCCACAACCACCGGCCAGGGTTGTGGGGATGAGGCCCTTGTCCTCATCAACATGGGGACAAGGTGTTTTGGGGGGCTACCCCAAAGCACCCTCCCAATGTTGAGGGCATGTGGCCTGGTACGGTTCAGGAGGGGGGGGGGCGCACTCTCGTCCCCCCCTCTTTTCCTGCGGCCTGCCAGGTTGCGTGCTCGGATAAGGGTCTGGTATGGATTTTTGGGGGGACCCCACGCCGTTTTTTTTTTTTTTTGGCGCGGGGTTCCCCTTAAAATCCATACCAGACCTGAAGGGTCTGGTATGGAATTTAGGGGGAACCCCACGTCATTTTTTTTTTTAAATTTTGGCTGGGGTTCCCCTTAATATCCATACCAGACCTGAAGGGCCTGGTATGGAATTTAGGGGGACTCCCACGTCATTTTTTTTTTTTAATTTTGGTTCGGGGTTCCCCTTTGGGGAATTCCCATGCCGTTTTTATCAATGAACTTCTATGTGTATTGTCGGCAATGCAATAGCCGCGGGTAGTTTTAAATGAGTTTTTTCCTTCAAAATGTCATTTTGCTGTCAGACTGTTCTAAACACAGGAAACATGCGCCCCTTTACAGGCATACTATAGACACCCCCCAGGTACGAAATTTAAAGGGATATTATACTTTTATTGTTTGACTTTAAGCATTATTAAAATCACTGCTCCTGAAAAAACGGCCGTTTTTAAAACTTTTTTTTGCATTGATCCATGTCCCCTGGGGCAGGACCCAGGTCCCCAAACACTTTTTATGACAATAACTTGCATATTAGCCTTTAAAATTAGCACTTTTGATTATTCATGTTCGTGTCCCATAGACTTTAACGGTGTTCGCGTGTTCGAACGAACTTTTTCCTGTTCGCATGTTCTGGTGCGAACCGAACAGGGGGGTGTTCGGCTCATCCCTAGTCAGTACTCACAATGTCACAGGATCACCGGGTGTCTCTCTCCAGTATCCAGCTGACACTCTCCAGTGAGTTCTGATCGACCAGCCTACACCTACAGCGGCTGATCATAGAGACTAACAAAGTTTGGACCTGCTTTGTTCATCTCTATGATATAGGGAACTAGAAGCGATGACCTTACATCAAATCCAGGTTCCGGCGGATGTAAACAGCGCCATTTTTAAAAATGAAAAGCATTTGATCACATTGTGTTCAAAAGCTTTTAAGGGCAGATGAGGGATCTGGGGTCTTTTTTTATCACTCTTATTGCTGTCACAAGGGATGTAAACATCCCTTGTGACAGCAATAAAAGTGCTAAAAAAAAAAAAAAAAAAAAAAAAAAATGAAAGCAACAGTGTAAAAATAATAAAAAAAAATAATAATGGAAACAAAATGTATGCCTCTGTCTCCTCGTTCTCGAAGGGAGAGGTGAACGCTCGCGACAGCCCCGTGCCCATGTAAACAGCGATCGTCCCACACATGTGAGGTATTGCCGTGAACGTCGGATCATGGGCAGTAATTCTAGCAGCAGACCTCCTTTGCTTTTAAAGCATCGCCTATAGATAGTAAAATTTATAGTAAAGTAGTATAGTATAGTATAGTATAGTAATAGTATAATAAAATTTACGCCGTTTGATGCACAATTTTAAGCCGTGACATGTTTGGCATCTGATTACTCGGTATAACATCATCTTTCATCATCATCGTATTTTACCAAAAATTGGGTGATGTATTGTGTTTCTTTTTTTTTTTTTTTTTGCATTAAAATATAAAATTTTTTTCCCAAAAAACTGCATTTTAAAAACCGCTGCGCAAATAGCGTGTGAGATAAAAAATTGAAAAACCCACCAATTTATTCTCTAGTAAATAAATATAATATATAATGTTTGGGGGTTCTAAGAAATTTTCTCGCAAAAAAATACACGTAAACAAAAAGTGCCATAAAATGCCTTTTTTTTTAAAGTGGAGAGAAACAAAAATAAAGGATGACGCCCCCATGCAGCCTACACCTTTAAAAACATATCAGCCATGGCAGCACCATTATAGCTTGAAAGGATGCCCTGAAACAAAACAGCTCTTCAGTTTATTCTGCGTTCCTGGATTAAAGTATTCAAAGGCCCAACAGGTCGGCGGAACACCTTATACACTAAATAATGAGCCCATCTCTAATTCGCAAAGGCGCAGATGAAAGAGTTTTTATTATGAAAGAAGAACAAAGGAATAAAAAAAAAATCGGAAGTGCCGAATACAATGCGTTCTCCGCGCTGGCGGGCGTCCAAAGCGCCTCTCCGGAGAAATTAAGTGCCAAAAAAAAAAGCCGGAGTTTTCAAGTTTGACGGATCACTCTTCACGCGGGCGCTTAGCTCCCGCACCATCATAAGTTAATTAATGGCGCTAATCTCTTTGTGGATAATGCTCTGACGGAAGACGCGGCGGCAGCGGGGCGCAAAGCCGCACCGACGACATTAAGAGGAGAATCATTTTTTTAAGAAAGGTACGGTATGTGGCGAGGGCATCGCGTTCCGTGGATCTTAATGACGCTCTCTCAGTTCCAATAAATGTTAGAATATATTAAAGGCATAGAGGGGATATGCAATGTCCTTCGTGTCATATCTCCGATGTGAAACCCCCAGAAAGGAAGAAGAATTAGCATGTGCGCCACTGGAATCCAAATATATCAAGAATCCCGCAGACTTCAATAAAACGAGATGGCTTACAGCAAAACTCCAAGGCTCGTCTAACAAATGCATTTAGACGAATATAAATTGTCATGAATAAAAATTGCATAAGAAAGAAAAAAATATTGCTTATATGTCTTTCCATAAAAAGCATATGAGAAAAAAAATACAACATTCACTTAAATATATTCTTCAGTAGTAGAGCTACACGATTATTCGTTAAAAGAAACATTGTATCTTCTTATCTGTCCTTCTGTTTATTAATTTGCAGATCAAAGGGATGAACTTTGGTCTGCAAATGAAGTCAGTTTAACCACTTGGCGACCAGTCATCATACTGCGGCAGGTTGGCTCGGCTGCACGAATCGCCAATCGCCCCTTTAACAGCTATATGAGGTGTGCACGCGCCCGCACCGCACAGCCGATGCAAGTGGCCAACAGCCGCGATGTCCGCCGGCCACCCGTGATCACTCCACAGAGAGCCAGAACAGGGATCTGTCAATGTAAACAAACAGAAGCCCATAAAAAGCTCTGGTGCAACCAATTACCTTCAGAAGTCACATAATTAGTGAAATGATGTCCACCTGTGTGCAATCTAAGGGTCACATGATCTGTCATTACATATACACACCTTTTTGAAAGGCCCCAGAGGCTGCAACACATAAGCAAGAGGCACCACTAACCAAACACTGCCATGAAGACCAAGGAACTCTCCAAACAAGTAAGGGACAATGTTGTTGAGAAGTACAAGTCAGGGTTAGGTTATAAAAAAATATCCAAATCTTTGATGATCCCTAGGAGCACCATCAAATCTATCATAACCAAATGGAAAGAACATGGCACAACAGCAAACCTGCCAAGAGACGGCCGCACACCAAAACTCACGGACCGGGCAAGGAGGGCATTAATCAGAGAGGAGCACAGAGACCTAAGGTAACCCTGGAGGAGCTGCAGAGTTCCACAGCAGAGACTGGAGTATCTGTACATATGATGACAATAAGCCATACGCTCCATAGAGTTGGGCTTTATGGCAGAGTGGCCAGAAGAAAGCCATTACTTTCAGCAAAAAACAAAATGGCACGTTTTGAGTTTGTGAAAAGACATGTGGGAGACTCCCAAAATGTATGGAGGAAGGTGCTCTGGTCTGAGGAGACTAAAATGGAACTTTTTGGCCATGAAAGAAAACGCTATGTCTGGTGCAAACCCAACACATCACATCACCCAAAGAACACCATCCCCACTGTGAAACATGGTGGTGGCAGCATCATGCTGTGGGGATGTTTTTCAGCAGTCGGGACTGGGAAACTGGTCAGAGTTGAGGGAATGATGGATGGTGCTAAATACAGGGATATTCTTGAGCAAAACCTGTACCACTCTGTGTGTGATTTGAGGCTAGGACGGAGGTTCACCTTCCAGCAGGACAATGACCCCAAACACACTGCTAAAGCAACACTTAAGTGGTTTAAGGGGAAACATGTAAATGTGTTGGAATGGCCTAGTCAAAGCCCAAACCTCAATCCAATAGAAAATCTGTGGTCAGACTTAAAGATATTGCTGTTCACAAACCATCCAACTTGAAGGAGCTGGAGCAGTTTTGCACGAAAAATGCCAAGGGGGGTGAATACAAGGCAATATATATATACATATATATATATATATATATATATATATATATATATATATACATATATATATATATATATATATATATATATATATATATATATATATATATACACATATATATACATATATATATATATATATATATATATATATATATATATATATATATATATATATGTGTGTGTATATACAGGCATACCCCACTTTTAGGTACACAATGGGGTTTATTTACTAAAGCTGGAAAGTGCAAAATCAGGCTCACTTCTGCGTAGAAACCAATGAGCTTCCAAGCTGGGGTTAGAAGCTTATTGGTTTCTATGTAGAAGTAAGCCTGATTTTGCACTTTCTAGCTTTAGTAAATAAACCCCATTGTGTACCTAAAAGTGGGGTATGCCTGTATATACATATATATATATATATATATTTCCATATATAGCTATTCACAATTAAATATACACACATTCACACCAGTCAGCTTCCAGGAATTTAGCCCGATTAACACCTATGTATTTTTAGTGCTTTTTGCATTTTGCAGATTTGCACTACAGTCCATTTAACATGGTTTCCTATGGAACAGGTTCTGTAGTGCAAATCTGCAAAATGCAAAAAGCACTAAAAATGCATAGGTGTGAATCAGGCTTTATTGCCAGAGCTTAAACAAGCTGAAGTTAGAAGCTGATTGGCTATCATGTACAGCGCTCCAATTTAAGTAAATCTCCCCCTTTAACTCTAATGCCCCGTACACACGATCGGAAATGCCGCCAGCAAAACTCAGATGAGAGCTTTTTGTCGGAAAATGCGACCGTGTGTATGCTCCATCGGTCTTTTGCTGGCGGAATTCCAGCCAGCAAAAGATTGGGAGCAGGTTCCTTATTTTTCGGTCGGGAAAAGTTCCTATCCGAAAATGCGTTCGTCTGTATGCAATTCAGACGCGCAAAAAAAATCACGTGTGCTCAGAAACAATTCGATGCATTCTCGGAAGCATTGAATTTCATTTTCTCGGCTCGTCATAGTGTTGTACGTCACCGCGTTCTTGACGGTCGAAAATTCAGAGAACTTTTTGTGTGACCGCCTGTATGCAAGCCAAGCTTGAGCGGAATTCAGTCGGAAAAACCATCCAAGTTTTTTCTGACGGAAATTCCGATCGTGTGTACGCGGCATTAGAAAGAAATTGGTGTCACCCTTCGAATAGTGCTATCTGAAGGAGATGTATGAATCACAGAAGTGGCCGGGCAGAATTATAAATCATTTGGCAGATAAGACAAATCCCCGTATATGTATCTCGACTGCGTGTTTAGCTGTTGGCCCCGGAGTTCAGCTTTAATATGCACACTCGAGAAATATTATAATAATAATACGATTTCACTGATACCATTGTGTATAAACAAACATGGGACTCGCCTCTATTTTTAATATCCTTTTATTGAAGGAAAATATTACCGTACAAGTCACGAGCGGAGGTAATCTTTGGTTATATCACTTTCTCTCCGAGGAGTGGTAAATTGCTCAATCTGTTTATTTTATGGATATTGCAATTTCACATGTAAATGTGATCTCCCCATACTATTCCTAATGTTTCTGAAATGGAAGATTTCACCATTATTTTGTATTTATGTTTTTGATACAGGCTCGCCATTGTGCGGGTGTTATTTACTGATCAATAATTATATGGTAAATCACAACTAAAGTTCTGTTGTTTTTTTATTTTTATTTTTTCACATGCAATGCGTTACAGAACGGCATCCCAGCCCACTGGTAAAAGTAGCACGAAAGATGCAAGCTTGCAGCGCGCCACAGCACACGTTATGTGATCTGTTAAAAAAAAAAAAAAAAAGTGCATGTTTGATGTTTGCATTAAAGCAGACCTTCTCCCTTTTTTTTTAAATGTTGCTCTCCTACCTCCTCCCCCATCCCCATAACCAGGTCCCTTAGACCTGGCAAAGATCCCTGCGGCGTGCCTGCACATGACCCGGATATTAATTTAAGATGGCGGCGTCGGGCAGGAGCAGTAACTGAAGAGTTACTGTCTTTTCCTGTTCTCTGTTCTGTAGGCCATGGGACAGGATGCATGACTTATGACTCATAACCAGATGGCCTGTTCACCCGTGTTAACTCATGATAATGTATCTTAAAGGGTCACTGACTTGTATAACCATATATAAGCTGAAACACACCTAATAAAGGCAGACATTTTACGAATGCACAACCTGCCTCTCGTTTCATTCGGTATCTCCAGATATCTGAGGGCCCTGTTGGTGTAACTATAGACGGGTGGTTGTTCAGAATAACCTACTATTTGCTTTCACTTATCTGATAGCAATTTTTTTTAGACTGTATACTACCTGTGGCACATGCACAGTATAGTAAATGCGGAGGTACAGAGGAACCTAACCCTAATGGTAACCCTTATCATTTGTTTATAAACAAAGCTCTTAGATAGCCATGTCAGTACAAGGATTACATTACTTTGATTAGGGTTAGGATATGTACCACTTCCTCCCTCACTTTCTGGATCTGTACCACTTCCTTTTCCATTTATTTGATCTGTACTACTTCTTCCCCCCGTTAATTGAGTCAATAACAATTCTCCCTCCCCCCATTTATTGGATCTATACCACTTCCTTCCCCATTTATTGGATCCATACCACTTCCTTCCCCATTTATTGGATCCATACCACTTCCTTCCCCATTTATTGGATCCATACCACTTCCTTCCCCATTTATTGGATCTATACCACTCCCTTACCTATTTACTGGATCCATACTACTTCCTTTGCCATTTACTGAATCCATACCACTTCCTTCCCCATTTATTTGATCTATACCACTTCCTTCCCCATTTATTGGATCTATACCACTTCCTTCCCCATGTATTGGATCTATACCACTCCCTTACCCATTTACTGGATCCATACTACTTCCTTTGCCATTTACTGAATCCATACCACTTCCTTCCCCATTTATTGGATCCATACTACTTCCTTTGCCATTTATTGGATCCATACCACTTCCTTACCCGTTTATTGGATCTATACCACTTCCTTCCCAATTTATTGGATCTGTATCACTTTCACTCACATTTATTAGAACTGAACAACCTACTGCCCCTCTTACTGGATCTATTTTCTTTTCCCCTCCATTTATTGGATCTGTACCACTTCCTTTTCCATTTATTGGAACGGTAATACTTACCCTACCATTTATTGGATCTATTTCCCTTCCTCCCATATGTATTGGTTCTATACCACTTTTTTCCCATTTATTGGATCTATTACACTTCTAGCTCCTTTAATTGAATATGCACCACTTCCTCCCCCACTTACTGGATCTGTACCACTTTCTCCCCCATTTATTGAATATACTTCCCTTCCTCTTCCATTTATTGGATCTGTATCGCTTTCGCCCACATTTATTAC
The DNA here is from genome assembly GCF_042186555.1 of Aquarana catesbeiana. Classification (NCBI taxonomy): domain Eukaryota; kingdom Metazoa; phylum Chordata; class Amphibia; order Anura; family Ranidae; genus Aquarana; species Aquarana catesbeiana. The sequence continues at coordinate 778,877,015 of NC_133325.1, read as the reverse complement.
AACTGTACTATTCACTGTCCCATTTACTGGATCTATTAGCCTCCCACCTTCATTCATTGGATTGGTACCACTTCTTTCTCCATTTATTGAATTGGTACCACTTTCTCTCCCATTGATTGGATCTATTTCCTTTCCTCCCCCATTTATTGGACCCGTATCACTTTCACACACATTTATTAGATCTGTAGCAGTCCTTGCCCCATTTGTTGGATCTGTACCATTTTCTACCCCATTTATTGGATCTATATCTCTTTCTTCCGCATTTATTGGATCTGTACTACTTCCTGCACCATTTATTGGATTTATACCTTTGACTTACCTATTTATTGGATCTGTATCACTTCCTTTCCCATTTGTTGGATCTGAACAACTTTGTACCCCATTTATTAGATCTATACCCTCCATTTATTGAATTTGTACCAATTCCAGATCCATTTATTGGATCTAGACCACTTCCTCCTCCATTTATTGGGTCCAGACTACTTCCTCACCCATTTATTGGACCTATGTTACTTCCTGCTAAAAATAATAGACCTATATTACGTCCTACTAAATGTATTGGACCCATACCATATCTTCCCCCATTTATTAGATCTATACCATTACTTGTCTTATATTTGTATCCAAGGCTTCTGTTAGAAATTATGGGGCCCAATACAGCCTTGCTGACAGGAACAGTGAACCAAGCCCAACAAGCAGCTCCAGCCGCATGAACAAATTACTTATTCATGCAATCAGAATACCTGAGAGAATGAGCCCTTAATTATGTTTTTTTAATTATTTTTTACAATTTTAGTTTTTCAATTTTTGACATTTTTAACAGCACTTCGGGGGAGGGTTGGTGAAATATCAGGGGTCTAAACAGATACCCAACGTCTCAATTTTGAGACAGAGAAAAAGAGAGAGAGGACACAGATATATTCTGTAATTCCTCTGGACACAGATGCCCCAGCTGCAGCGTGAATGAACAGGAAACTCTCTGTACAGGGGCTCCCTGTTCAATCACAAACTGAAGTTCTGTAAACACAGGGAGGCTGGGGGGGGGGGGGGGGATTGGTTTCAGTAATTGCACCCACTCCTGTTGCACTGCACCCCCCTGTTGAACTTATGGGGTCTGGGCCTCGCACAGGAGGGCAGGTACTACCCCCTTATCAGCGGCCCTGTTTGTATCTATTCTATTTCTCCAAGGGCCTATTCATACTTTAGTGCTGTATTGTGGTGGTCTTTCTTTCTTTCTTTCTTTCTTTCTTTCTTTCTTTCTTTCTTTCCTTTTTATATTCTCTCTCTCTTTCTTTCACAACCCTTTGATGGATGGTCAACCAGTATGATGTATTGGCCACATCCATGTCGACTTAGGGGATCAATATTTTTGGGGGGGTGGCAAACAAACCTGCCCCCCCCCTACAGGAGAAGAATGGTGGCAATCAGATCAGTCCCCCTCGCAGGAGACGGACAATTGCGATCAGTGACCCCGCGGGAGACAGACAGCGGCTATCAGTGCCCCCACGTGATGCTGCTCCTGCTCCAGCTGGCGGAGGGAAGAACCGGGATCATTGCTTTTCTTCCCGGCCGAACAGGCATTCTCCTTCTGGCTGAACAGAAACTGGGTCCTGAGACCCGATTAGCCGGGAGTCCTAAGACTCCCTGGACAATCAGGTTTGAGGACCTGCTTCCTGATTGGCCAGGTTGGCGAATCTGGAAGACATTAGCGAATATCAATTTGATTAATTTGTCACACAAGTGGGTGGGTTTGGGGCGCAGTGCTCTGTGCCCTGAGCCCACCCTTTTTTGAAGCCAATTAGAGCCTCAGGCTCTAATCATGTGCTTCAAAAAAAAAAAAAACCCTATTGAAATCCATGCATCCGGTGCCTGCATGTGGATTAGGGGCCAGGGGCATGGATTAGGGGGCAGTGCCCCTGCGCCCCTAATGAACGGTCGGTCCTGAGACCCGATTGGCCAGGAGTCCTAAGACTCCCAGGCCAATCGAGTTTGATCCGATTGGTCCTCAAACCCAATTGGCTGGGAGTCTTAGGACTCCCGGCCAATCGGGTCTCAGGACCCACCATCCATTAGGGGCGCAGGGGCACTGCCCCCTAATCCATGCCCCTTGCCCCTAATCTACATGCAGGGCACCAGGCGCATGGATTTCAATAGGGTTTTCTGATTGGCCAGGTCGGAGAAGCTGGAAGACATTAGCAAATATTAATTTGCTTATTAAAATGCTTAATTTGTCACACAAGTGGGTGGGTTTGGGGGCGCAGTGCTCTGCGCCCTGAGCCCACCCTTTTTGAAGCCAATTAGAGCCTCAGGCTCTAATCATGTGCTTAATAAAAAAAAAAAAACCCTATTGAAATCCATGCGTCTGGTGCCCTGCATGTAGATTAGGGGCCAGGGGCATGCATTGGGGGCAGTGCCCCTGTGCCCCTAATGGACGAGCCCCGCCACTGAGCCACACCCACATTATGTATATAATCAATGTATCTTCATTGTACAAATGCACAAACACAAAGTAGCAACAGGCAGAAGACCATAGACCATATTATACAACTCGTTTTCTGTTCTAGTGAATACGCCTTTTTTTTTTTTTTTTTTTTCATAAAATCGTTTTGCACTGCTTCTCCGCAGGATACTTAAATAGAGGTGTTCAGGAAAAAAGACTATTTTGAGTAATACCTCGACCATTATTAGTATCACCATGGAAACAGGATGCCAGGTCGAAGATTGTCTGTCGTTGCGCACGCTGGAGAACAGGGATGCGGCTGGTAGGTGATAAGAGCTACCAGAGACCAAGATAACTTCACAGAGGCGAGCAGACTTGTCTTCTTCTAATAACTTATCTCCATCTGTATTTAGAGGGAGCGGCTCGCTCAGAGAAGGTCAAAAATAAAACTTTCCCTAAAGTAATCCTATCATAAGAGAATATGGAAACCGCCATCCTTCGCCTGGCTGGGATGATGTAAAGCTTTCCAATAATATTCCACATTCAACACGATCCCCCCGTCACCCTATAGAACTGTCGTCCTCCACAGCTGAATGGACAGCAGGGTTGCACTGTATGATACAAATATTTCTTAAAAAATAGTTGAAGGAAGGGGAAGAAGAGCTAATTTCGGCTGATTAGGGTGAATTAAAGGTAATATAAGTTTAGAAAACTTGTGAGGTTGCTTTAACCACTTAAGGACCGGAAGATTTGCCCGCTTAATGACCGGGCCATTTTTTTGCGATACGGCACTGCGTCACTTTAACTGACAATTGCGCAGTCGTGCGATACTGTACCCAAACAAAATTGACGTCTTTTTTTCCCCCCACAAATAAAGCTTTCTTTTGGTGGTATTTGAACACCTCTGCGTTTTTTTTTTTCCCTCTATACACAAAAAGAGCGACAATTTTGAAAAAAAAAAAAAAAAAAACAATATTTGTTTATTTTTTACTTTTTGCTATAATAAATATAGGAAAAAAAAATGTCTTCATTGGTTTAGGCCAATATACATTCTTCTACATATTTTTGGTAAAAAAAAAAATTGCAATAAGTGTACTCATATTACCTATGAAGTATTACCTATGAAGATTGGTTTGCACAAAAGTTATAGCGTCTTCAAAATAGGGGATAGATTTATGGCATTTAAATTATAAATTTATGTTATAAATTTTATAATATTATCAATTTATATTATTAATTAATCATTAATTAATATATATATATATATATATATATATATATATATATATTTTTTTTTTTTTTATTTAATTAGTAATGGCGGTGATCAGTGATTTTTAGCAGGTAGGCACATTGGGGCGGACAGATCGGACACTTTTGACACTTTTTTGGGACCATTGACATTTATACAATGATCAGTGCTATAAAAATGCACTGATTACTGTATAAATGACACTGGCAGGGAAGGGGTTTACACTAGGGGGCGATCAAGGGGTTAAATGTGTTCCCTGGGAGGTGTTTCTAACTGTGGAGGGAGGGGACTGACTGGAGGAGGAGAAAGATCGTTGTTCCTAATCACTAGGAACAGCAGATCTCTGTCTACTCCCCTGTCAGAACGGGGATCTGTCTGACAGATCTCTATTCTGGCTCTCTGTGGAGCGATCGCGGGTGGCCAGCGGACATCACGGCCACCGGCCACGCGAATCCGCTCCCCTGCTGTGCAGCGGGCACATGCATGTACCTGATATAGCTGTTTAAACGGCCGACGTACAGCTACAGCGATTTGCGGGAACGATCTGACCTGCCGCTGTATAATGATGGCGGCTGGTCGGCAAGTGTACATGATTTTGCAGGGGAAAAAATGTGCATTTATTGTTTTTTTACATTGAACCCGCAATCATTGCATCGTCAGGCACCTCAAGACAACTCAGTACAGCTGTCTGTCTGTGTCTTCATATAGGCAGACAGTTACTAGGTGTAGGTAGTGTCAGTGAACTACAGAGGGCACTGAAAGTGCACTTGGAAGTGCAGTCGCTGTAGATCTGAGGGGAAGATCTGAAATAAGGGGAAGCTCTGCTGATTTTATCATCCAATCATGTGCAAGCTAAAATGCTGTTTTTTATCATCCTTGCTTGTCCCCCTCGGATCTACAGCAACTGCACTTCCAAGTGCACTTGTAGTGTAAAGTAGATTTGCCTTTCTTAAAAAAAAAAAAAAAACTGTATCTCTCTATTTCCAGACTGATCAATGTTTATAAACAATGTTACGTTGTATCTTTCTATTTCCAGCCTGATCAAGGTTTATAAACAATGTTACTTTGTATCTTTCTATTTCCAGACTGATCAATGTTTATAAACAATGTTACTTTGTATCTTTCTATTTCCAGACTGATCAATGTTTATAAACAATGTTACTTTGTATCTTTCTATTTCCAGACTGATCAATGTTTATAAACAATGTTACTTTGTATTTTTCTATTTCTATTCTTTTTTTTTTCCAAACAAGATTTATTGAAAACATTTTGGAAGATACAGTACAAGGATATGTCAATGATGTAGTTACACACAAGTAGTGTGTTGCAGTAAGCAGTAGTAGGAGTAGGTAAATCAAGCTGCCCATTCAGGGGACATCGTTGCACGAAACCGAGAAAAGCAACACGTGTCAATCATCTGACAATGAACATCAAATAACTGGGCAAAGCCCAAACAAGTGGATAAGTATGTGAAGAATTTTAAAAATATATATATAAAAAAAAAAAAAAAAACGGAAGGGGGCATAAGAAAATAAGTGCAAACCATGTTTAGTTAAGGTAAGAGGGCTTGTAAGGGGTATAAAGAGTGCAAAAAGGATACAAAATACAATGGCTAATGGAATGTTCTTAGCTGAGACTAAATCGGAAACCGAAAAGGGGGAGGAGGAAAAGAAAAAAAAAGGGGGGGTGGTACTTTGGCACTGTTCTTTTTTTAAAGAAAATACAGTGTAGCTCTAAAAGCAATAGAATGACTAGAACTGTCATATGCTTAACCTATGACCAAATGTGATACTCAAACAGAAATCCAATGTTCACTGTGGGGAACTAGTGAGAAAAAGATTGGAAGTTCACAAAAAGTGTCCATCAAATACACAGTGGTGAATCTTCAATCAGAGTGATGGTATAAACAACATGCGATTAGCAGTGAAGCTGTAAAGATGAAAACGATCTTCTGTCTTAAGGAAATAGATGGATACTCTTACCGGATGTGGTGGACCCACTTACCAACGGTAGTAGGTCAATCAAGCTTATGTGGGCTGAATGCCTTGCGGAAATAAAGTAGGCAGGAGAGGGATCACTCCAAGCAGGATACGACCGGGCTTCAATGATGATAGTCCAGGCAGGATTTCTGAATCCTTGTGATTCTCCAATGGTGACAAAAAAACCTCCACTCAATAGGCTCACCCTCAGAAGGTCAGAGTGTCTATAAAGAGGCTCAACCAAACTGTAGAGAAAATGGAGAAAAAGGAAAAAGCTCCATATGGTGCAAGTCAAAACCGGAAAGGTTTATTTAAAATTGCGGTACATCAAATTCACTGAGTACATAAAAAATGGTGATCACGAGTATAAAAATAGAACAAAGAGCAATATGGGGAGCAAGCGTAGCGGACCCGATGCGTTTTGTCCAAAGCAGACTTCAACTGGCCCGGTCGTATCCTGCTTGAAGATATCCCTCACCTGCCTAAATTCATACCGTGGGGCATTCGGCCCACATAAGCTCGATTGACCCACTACCATTGATAAGTGGGTCCACCACATCCGGTAAAAGTATCCATCTATTTCCTTAAGATAGAGGATCGTTTTCATCTTTACAGCTTCATTGCTAATCGCATGTTGTTTACACCATTACTCTGCTTGAAGATTCACCACTGTGTATTTGAGGGACACTTTTTGTTGAACTTCCAATCTTTTTCTCACTAGTTCACCACAGTGAACATTTGATTTCTGTTTGAGTATCACATTTGGTCATAGGTTAGGCATATAACAGTTCTAGTTATTCTATTGCTTTTAGCGCTACACTGTATTTTCTTTAATCTGTTTGGACTTTGTTTGTTTGTGTGTTAGCTGCCTTTTCACACATATTTTGGTTTAGTGCGGTAATTTCCCACAATTTTGCCATAACTGTTCTTTTTTTGACAGCAGCAGTTTCTAGAGCTGCTGTATTCACACAGATACTTCACTTTTTAAGAGCCGAGAATTGCAGGCAAGTGAGAGAGAAGGGCGCAGCATGGGGGGGGGGGGGGGGTAGAATGACTGGATGTAATACACACACCCTGAGAACATTTTTTTTTGGTCGTGTGTAGCATGTCCAGTGTCCTCAACTAGTGATACAGTCTCAAAAAAAGTTCTACAGTGGTCACTGCAACAGGAAGTGAGGAAGAATCACCGCAAAGGGGACATACACAGCAAACCTAACCCTTTTCTACACTACCGAGAATGCACAGGCCAACTGTTTTGGCACTTTAGGCAGATGCAGAGGATGGGGGGGGGGGGGGGGTTGGGGTCATTGACAGGATAAATGAGAATAAGATTTTAGAGGCCGTCACTGACCTATTTAATTACCTGAAAACACATTTTTTTCTTTCTTGCCCGTCCGCTCCAGTTCTGGTTCCGCTTTAATTCAATTACTTCCACATGATCTGTTCATTTGTAAGGGCATCAGCCACAGCTCCCAGTATAATGAATCTCATTTATTGAATAGAAATCAATTGCGCTTTTTTTAGGAAACGGATTGTGAGATAATTAAAGAGAGCGGCTCCAAACATTTATCAATAGACTCATTAGACGGAATATTCCTGGGGGTGCGTTTTAGGTTAATAAAAAGGCACCGGCAAGGTTATCGTTGGCTCAGAGCGCCTTTGGTTAGTTTGTGTTACTGGCCGATCACATGGGCTATGTGCAGAACCACTCGCTATACCGTCAACAGAGTCAATGGAGACACAGCATCAAACACCCGACAGAGGTTTTGGCCCTTCTCTACTCCATCAAAAACTGGCACTGGAGCACGACTCATAGTTGGCAATGCCAACATTCAGGTGTCCATAAGGTAGAACTATTTTTTTTTTTATTAATATTTTGGATACAGTAATGCCGCGTACACACGATCGGAATTTCGGCCCACAAAAGACCGATGAGACTTTTCGTGTGTATGCTCCATCAGACTTTTGCTGGCCAAATTCCAGCCAGCAAAAGATTGAGAGCATGCTCTCAATTCTTTGGTCGGAAAAAGTTCTTATCTGAAAATGCGGTCGTCTGTGGCGATTCCAACGCGCAAAATTCCTACGCATGCTCAGAAACAATTTGACGCATGCTCGGAAGCATTGAACTTCATTTTCTTGGCTCGTCATAGTGTTGTACGTCACCGCATTCTTGACGGTCATAAGTTCAGCCAACTTTTGCGTGACCGTGTGTATGCAAGGCAAACTTGAGCAGAGTCCCGTCGGAAAAGCCGTCATATCTTTTTCCAATGAGAAATCCGATCGTGTGTACGCGGCATAAGGGTTATAACCCCTTGTCATTTTTTTTTGCCATCTGTGTCCCATTGGGTAGAATTCTCTTCACTTCCTGACCAATAGCCAAAACAGGAAGTGAGATGAAATCCTTCCAAAGTGAGGGAATACCTGGTTGTCACCAGAACTAGTGTCTCCACTGGAAGATTTCCTCTCTAATCCTTTTCTGGTGACAACCTAAAATTTGGGATTTTCTTTCACTTTCACATTTGATCAACAGAATAAATAGAGAAGGTGAATCTTCTTAGCGGAGGGGGGGGACGACACAGGCAGCAATAAAACCCAGCAGGGGTCCAAAACGAAAAAAAAAAATGCCTTTAGTTATACTTCAAGGGGTTGTAAACCCCTGGTGGTAAGAAGAAAAAAAAATCCTGCAATGCAATGTCGTAATGTGCTAGTATGCATCGCATACTAGCTCATTATGAGAAACTTACCTTAGAACGAAGCATTCCAGCGCTGTGATGTCAGTGCTGAGATGGCTGACATCATCCCCCGGTCTTCTGGTTCGCAGCGAGCAATGACATCACTTCCATGCATGCGCGCAGAGCTGCCGTTTCCTGGACGGGCGCCGAAGGTACGGCACTGTAAGCTGGACCTTCAGAGCACATGCGCTGATGATGTCATTGTCTGCATGCACTCTGAACATCTCCTACAGGTAAGCCTTATTATAGGCTTGCCTGTAGGTATAAGTGCTGTTATTACCACTTTACCAATGTATCATATACATTCACTTTTGGTGTGTGTGTGTGTGGGGGGGGGGGGGGACTAGGCTTTCTTTTGACAATACTATTATAATATAATTTTTGTCTCTATCTAAGCTTTAGAAAGAATGATGCAACAAAATAATCTTTAGAAAGAAAGATGTAACAAAATAAAAAAAATCTAATTTGACCAGTGTATAAAAAAAATTTTTTACTGTAAATAAATAGTACACCCTTTCCTTTATAAAATGGACATAAAATGTTTTTGGGACCATGCATAGCTTTTTTTTTTTTGGCATACGCATTACGCCTGGTCCACAGGCTTCTTCAGTACTGAAGAAGCCTGTGGACCAGACGTAACGCGTACGGGAGCGGAGCGGAGCCAGTAAGGTCATGTGGTGGTCATCTTGAGGAGGAGAGCTACCTACCTACCTATGCGATGTATATAGCATTGAATGCGCTCATGCTTGTGAGTGTTTTATATATTTATTTTAAATAAATTGTCCTTTTATAAACAGAGCGCATTATTAGCCTTTAAATGAAATAGAAGACAAAAAAAATGGCCAGAGAACTACTTCAGATTCAAGCATCACGCCATCTAAACTTCTACAAAAACCTCCAAGCAATGTGGAAGTCTCATTTTCAGGCACAATGTATCAATGTATCATTTTGTAAGGCTACGGTAGCGTTGCAATTTACACCGATGAAGTGGCAGAAGGCATCTGACAGGCCCGCCTGACGGCGCCGAAATTTTAATAACACGTCTCGCAAAACGATGTGACGGATTAACATGATTCAGAAGGGGGCTCCTAAGGGAGGAATCTTCTGAACACGACCCAATTTAACTTACAGATTCATTTCCATTTCCTTTTACAATGTTTCACTTGTCGCGGTGCTCAAACAAATCACGCTTCAATAATATACAGTATATAACGGGAACGTTAATAGCGGATGTTACCTGCCAGAGGGGGGGAGGAAAGGACCACTGAAGACTTGACACCTTGTCTGACTGCCTCGTTATAAGTATAAAGGTACCTGTCATAAGGGAAATATGAAAGATGCTGCCATCGTTGCCCTCAATGATGTAAGAATGCTAGTTGTTTGGCTTTTCAAAAAACAAAAGTGTTATTCACTGCTCCCATGCCCTGTATGTTGGGTCACCCCCCTTGGCTAGTTGGGTTATGAAACCAGGCAGGGGCTCAACCTTACCAAAGCTATCAGTATATCCAAGAGAAAAAGCCATCAACACACCGTATAATCCTTTTTATGTATGCTTTATTGTTTTAGACACGTGTGGGACCTCCTCCTCAATGTTAGTTCTTTGAATGGCTGACCTGTGTAGCTGGCCACCTGGGTAGCTGGCCTGTTTGGAGATAAAGAACACTGGCTTTTCCACCACTCCTAAACCCTGTGTGTTGGGCCATCCCTTTGCTAATTGGGTGCCAAAACCAGGCAGGGGCTCCTCCTCACCCTACGCTATCTGTAGATCCAAGAGAAAAAGCCAGTGGCACCCATAGAGTACCTTGAAAGTAAAACTTTATTGTTCCAGGCAAACAACACACCGGGGGATCTCCTGCTCTGAGTCTCAGTGTCAGTTCTCTTTGGGTGGCTAACCCAGGTAGCTAGCCCATATAGAGATAAAGAATTCTGTCGTTTTCACTACTTCCAAACTCTGTATGTTGAGTCCCCCCTTTGCTAATAGGGTGCCAAAACCAGGCAGGGGCTCATTCTCACCTCAAGCTATCTGTAAATCCAAAAGAAAAAGCCATTGGCACCAGTAGAATCCCTCGAAAGTAAAACGTAGTTGTTCTGGAAAAAAAAACAAAAACAGATTTCCACCTCTGAGTCCCGAAGAAACACAAAGAGGATGTCCCAGGCACAAGTTCTTTGTCAGGAACCATAAAGCGTGCTGCCCCCTTCTTTCTGTTGCCAGGTGTTCATGTTGACATCAACATCAATTCTTTTTGAATAGCTGGCCTGTTAGGGATAAATAATTTTGGCTTTTCTACCACTCCTAAACCCTGTATAGTGAGTCACCCCATTGGCTAGTTGGGGGCCAAAACCAAGCAGGGGCTTATCCTTACCCCAAGCTATTGAAAGACCCAAGAGAAAAAGGAACTGGCACACTGTAGAGTCCCTTATAAGTTAAACTTTACTGTTCAGGAAAACAACACACCTGGGACCTCCTGCTCTGACCTAGGTAGCTGGTCTGTATAAGGATAAAGAATACTGGCTTTTCCACTGCTCCCAAACCCTGTACGTTGAGTCTCTCCATTGGCTAGTTGTGGCTAAAACAAGCAGAGGCTGATCTTCAGTCCAAGCTATCTAAGAAAATAAGCAAGTGGAACACCGAAGAGTCCATTGTAAGTAAAATGTTATTGTTCAGAGCATGCAACACACCTGGGACTCTCTAAAAATAAGCCCTATTTTGCATGAACCGCAAGGAGGAAGGTTCAGTTACGGGTTTGTGTTCTTTATCCAGAACAATAAAGTTTTACCTACAAGTCTACCACCAGCATCTTTCTCTTGCCTGGCTTTTACTTTGATGCTTCAATGTTAGTTCTCATTGAATCACTGACCTCATTGATTCATTGGCCATATGAAGACAAAGAATCTGACTTTTCCAATGCCATTCCAACCCTGTGTGTTGGGTCACCCCCTTGGCTAGTTGAGTGTCAAAACCTCATCCTCACTCCAAGCTATGTATGGATCTAAGAGAAAAGCCAGAGGTACAACTTGTAAATAAAACTTTATTGTTCCAGACAAACAACACGCCTGGGACCTCCTCCTATGTGTCTCTAAGAAAAAGTCCTATTTTGTGTGAAACATGAGGAGTAGGTCCCAGGCACAGGTTGTGTCCTTGTCTGGAAAAATAAAGTTTTACTTACGAGAGTGTTGACAGTTTCTTTCTCAACATCAATTCTCTTTGAGTCGCTGACTCATGTCACTGACCCATACAGAGATAAAGAATTTAGACTTTTCCCTTGCTCCCCCTTGGCTAATTGGGTGCCGAAAAAAGGCCTTGTAGATAAAACTTTAAAGCTCTAGGCTAGTTGAGTGTCAAAACCTCATCCTCACTCCAAGCTATGTATGGATCTAAGAGAAAAAGCCAAAGGTACAACTTGTAAGTAAAACTTTATCATTCCAAACAAACAACACTCCTGGTCCCTCCTCCTCTAATGCCCTGCACACATGACTGGTTTTTCCGTCGGAATAAACTCTGAAGGTTTCTCCGAAGGAATTCCATTCAAGCGGTCTTGCCTACACACGGTCAAACCAAAGTCCAACCAAAGTCCGACCGTCAAGAACGCGGTGACGCACAACACGTACGACGGGACTAGAAAAAGGAAGTTCAATAGCCAGTAGCCAATGACTTCCGTCTCGTACTTGTTTCAGAGCATGCGTTGTTTTTGGTCCGTTGGAACAGCATACAGACGAGCGGTTTTCCTGATAGGAATTGGTTCCGTCGGAAATATTTAGAACATGTTCTATTTCTAGGTCAGAATTTTCTATAAAAAAAAAGTCCGATGAGGCATACACACGATCGGAATATACAATGAAAAGCTTCCGTTTGACTTTTTCTGTCGGACATTCCGCTCGTGTGTACACGGCATTAGTCTCTAAGAACAAGCTATATTTTGTGTAAAAAACAAAAAGGAGGTCCAAGGAATGGGTTTGTGTTGTGTATCCATGTTCATTGTTTGGAATAATAACGTTTTATTTACGCATATACTGCCAGGTTCTTTCTTACGCTTAGCTTTCACATTGATGCTTCAACATCAATTCTCTTTGGGTCACTCACCCAGGTCACTTGACCCGTACAGAGATAAAGAATCTTAACTTTTCCACCCATGTTTGTTGGGTCATCCCCTTGGCTAATTGGGGGGCGAAAATAGGCAGGGGCTCGTCCTCACCCCAAGCTATACGTAGATCCAAAAGAAAAAGCCAGTGGCACATCACAGAATCCCTCATAAGTAAAACATTATTTTTCTGGATGCTCTCTAAGAATAAGCTCTATTTTGTGTGATAAACAAAAAGGAGGTCCAAAGAATGGGTTTGTGTCCTTTAGCCATGTTAATTGTCTGGAATAACAAAGTTTTACTTAAATGTATGCTGCCAGGTTCTTTCTTTGCTTCAATTCTCTTTGAGTCACTGAGCCAGGTCACTGGCCTGTAAAGAAATAACGAATTTTGACTTTTCCGCCACTCCCAAACCCTGTATGTTGGGTCACCAACTTGGCTAGTTGGGTGGCAAAAACAGGCAGGGGCTCGTCCACACCCCAAAAGCTTTCCATAGATCCATGAGAAAATACCACCATAGAAGCCCTCATAAGTAAAACTTTATTGTTCTGGACAAACAACATACCTGGGACCTCCTCATTGGAGTCTCAATGCCAATTTTCTTTGAGTGGCTGAGCCCGGTAGCTGGGCCATATAGAGATCAAGAATTCTGGATTTTCTAATACTCCAAAATCCTGTATGTTAGGTCACCCCCTTGGCTAGTTGGGTGCCAAAACCAAGCAGGGGCTCGCCCTCACTCTAAGTTATCCTTAGATCCAAGAGAAACAGCCAGTGGTGCCCATAGAATCCCTTGAAAGTAAAACTTTATTGTTCCGTCAAACAACAGGTCTGGGATCTCCTCTTCTGAGTCTCTAAGAATAAGCCCTATTTTGTGTGAAACACAAGGAGGAGGTCTCACGCACGAGTTTGTGTTCTTTGTCTGGAACAATAAAGTTGTATTTACGAGTGTGCTGCTGGCCTCTTTCTATTGCCTGGTTAATGCAGCAAGGTCAATTTTCTTTGAGTCACTGACCCGGGTCACTGGGCCATGCTAAAATAAAGAATTCTTATGTTTCCCCCACTCACATGGCCTGTACATTGGGTCCCCCCTTTGGCTAGCTGAGTGCCACACAATGGGGCCACACAAAACACTTCCATTCCCAATCCAAAATCCTAGTAAAGTTTTGGCTTTAGATGTGATTGTACACAGACAAAGCTGCCTGACTGCGGAGAGGAATGCACATAATTCGTCAAGTGGGGTCAGATCATGTGGGAGAAAACAAAGAGAAGTTTGAGGATGATAAATACCAGAAAAATTGTTGCCTTTCAAGCCTTCAGATTTATCAGTCAGCAGAAATCCCAGGAGTCAAAGAAAAAAATGTTAAATGGGTTAATTGTTTCTTTTGACGAATCTATTATGTAAACCTCTGCTGTCAAGGCTGTGGGCCGCATTATCAGGTCTCTAAGAAATACAAAAAGCTATATTTAAAGGGAACCATTTACAACTGGGCCTGTGCAGGTATCTCGTGTAGGCTTTCAAACGACAGATAGATACCTATTTAGTATTGTTTACTTTGGGTCAGTCTGACTGGTTGGCTTGAGAGTCAAGAGTCAAAGGTCAACTGAAGTCAGACAGTTGTTGGCCTGTCAACAGCTTTTATGCGTTGTCTCCCAGCTCCTGTGTATAGCTATAGCAGTAGGGAGGCTCCCACCGACCAGCTTGATAAGTACATAAGCAGGTCACCCTAGCGGGTGACACAGGCTCATCCGAGGCGCAATAACCGGTATTCACCAGAGTTCCCGATGGTGGAGATGGGTTTTGCTGCATGTTAGTACTAGGTCATGGTCCTCTGGATCGCCCCACCAGGAGGTGAGCAAGCCAGGGTTCAGTATAGTAGGTAGGGATCAAGCAGAAGTGTAGTCAGTTACCAAGCCAAGGTTAGTAACAAGTGGTTGCAAGATAGGATCAAGCAGAAGCATAGTCCAGGAACAAGTCAAAGGTCGGTAACAAAAGGTATTGGAGATAGGGACTGCTTCAGGTATGCAAATGAGCAAGATATTGGTTTGAGAGAGAACAACAATCTGGCAAACAGGAAGTGCAAAGGCATGACTTAAATAGGAAGCTCATGGGAGGAGCAAGGAGTTTAAGGTTCACCAGAAACAAGGTGTGATTGTCCAAGAAATCACCTGGAATGTTGTCCAGCATCTCAGGTGGCTCAGAAAGAAGAGCTAATTCTGAACAAAGCAGTGGTCATGGGTTCAGAGCCCAGTCCTATCATCCTGAGGGTGCATAACACTCTCAAATAACTTTCTTTAAAGGATGGTAGAAAGCAGAAGATAAGTAAAAACACTGATAGGGTTTGCATCCAGAAAACAAGTTTGGGCAGTTGTCACTTTGAAATGGATCACCAGGTCAGAAGCAATATGCAGAGTTGAAATACATATATGGGGACTGTTTTGCCTGCCAAAGGGTTTGCAATTTTGTTCAGCCAGTCTGACCCTCTACAGGTAAACAGTACACTCCGGTAACCAACCTGTCCCCAGCTTACTGGAGAGAAAATGGAGCACCAACACACTCATAAGCTTATTTACCCCACTGTCCTGTCAGCAAGCACCAAATGTCCACCTGACAACACTTCGCCACAGTGAAGTGAGATGGAAGTAGGGCGAGTTCCTGTCAAAACCAGGTACCCGCTTCCCCCTCTCCCCAAAAAGGTGCCAAATGTGGCAGTGGAGGGAGGGAGGAAGCAGACGAGTGGAGCTTCCCTTTTTGGTTGAAGCTCTGCTTTAAGGATTGAAGACTAATGCCCCGTACACACGATCGGACATTCCGACAACAAAATCCTAGGATTTTTTCCGACGGATGTTGGCTCAAACTTGTCTTGCATACACACGGTCACACAAATCTTGTCAGAAATTCCGAACGTCAAGAACGCGGTGACGTACAACACGTACGACGAGCCGAGAAAAAGGAAGTTCAATAGCCAGTGCGGCTCTTCTGCTTGATTCCGAGCATGTGTGGAACTTTGTGTGTCGGAATTGTGTACACACGACAAAACACCGGATTTTGTTGTCGGAAAATTTGAAATCTAGATCTCAAATTTTGTGTGATGGAAATTCTGATGCAAAATGTCCGATGGAGCCTACACACAGTCCGAATTTCCGACAACAAGCTCCTTTAGAACATTTTGCGTCGGAAAATCCAACCGTGTGTACGGGGCATTAGGGTTCAAAACTATAAGGATTGAACACTTTCAAAATAATGGGCTTATAAAGTAACTAAACATCACGAAAATCAGACATGTCACAAAATTTGGAACGCATCGCAACACACTATGAAGAGTTGCTGTACATTGGCTTAGTGTAGTGGTCTCCAAACTGCAGCTCGGGGGCCAGATGCGGCCTTGTGCGAGCCTTTATCTGGCCCTTGGGGCACTATTCCTTCAACTGACACCAATGATGGGACACCATTCCTCCCACTGACACCATCTATGGCTCTATTCTTCCCATTGATACCAACACTGGGGCCTTCTTCTTGCCATTATAACCAATGATGGGGCATTGTTAATGCCCACTGATGCTGGGGCATTTTCTACTCCCACTGGTCCTAGTCTGGTTCCCTCTAAAGCCTGAAGGACAGTAACTGGCCCTTTGCTTAGAAACTTTGGAGACCCCTGGCTTAATGCATTGGAGTGCATTCAAAATAAGTGCCATTGCAATGCAGCAACACGTTACCATCAGGGGCGGACTGACAACTCATGGGGCCCCCGGGCAATAGGAGATTATGGGGCCCCCGGGCCATAGGAGAAGATTATGGGGCCCCCAGGCAATAGGAGATTATGGAGCCCCCAGGCAATAGATTATGGGGCCACACAGTACACACACACACACTTACAGTATACACACACAGACACACAATATACACACACAGTATACACACACAGAATACACATACACACACTGAAAAGGTACTGGAGAGGCGGGGCAGCTATAATCTTGGGATTTAAAAAAAAACACAGATTTTTACATACTGTCCCTGGTTTTATTGAGGCTGGCAACCCTGATGGGGCCCCTTAGGGCATGGGGCCCTCGGGCAGTGCCCGAGTGCCCGAATGGTCAGTCCGCCCCTGGTTACCATATACATTTCTGCCATGCAAAAGTCTAAATGGGCCCTGAATATGTTCATCAGACATGCCCAGGTGGAGCTGATCTGGAGGGCCCCAGAGGCAATCAAGACAAATAAAAATGCTGTTAAAAACAGCTTTTCATTAAAACTTGACACCATAGTGCACGCCTTTGGACATAAAGGTCGCGGCGCCATACATAGCTGGGGTTGCCTTCTATTTTATGTAGAGGAAATCTCATAAACGGCTTCCAAAGGCAAAATAATGGCTTTCCGCTAATGAGCGCAGATTAGAGTCCTCTTTGTGGAAGTCGGCGGCGTCTTGTAAAAAGTGAAGACCTGCAGTAAATTCCCGAGGAACGACTGACGTCTGCGGACGCAGCCGCTTAATTAGGTAATGTCTGATAACGCTGACAGCTGGCAGCCAGAGAATGGGAGAGCTTTTACTGAAAACCCCGTCCCTGTCCCCTGACTCCGGCTAAATAAATATATAACTGGGAGGAGTACGAGCCTCACTTATCAATGTGTCTGAGAAAAGAACTGACTCCGATTGTCTGCATTGTTCACCGCAGCCAATCAGAATCGCCCGTCTCTTCTCCCTGCGCAGTATGAGACACGGTAAGGCAAAGAAAGCCAAGCATTGTCTACTAACACGCTGTACTATCATTTCATAAGAAATACAATGTAGAAAATCTCTGATAGAATACCAACCATCGAAACATCACGCAGCGGAAAAGGGCATTTCTGCTTGCGATTTTTGTTGCACGATTTTTCTGCGTATCAAGCATAGGGCACCCCATTTACTTCAATGGGTTGCCCTTTGCGCGTTTGTCACCCAAAAACAACCTCCTGCTCCTTTCTGGGCAACAAGCTTAGCGCAATTTTTAAACACTTAAGGACCGAGCCTCTTTTTGAGATGTTTTGTTTACAAGTTAAAAACATTTTTTTTTGCTAGAAAATTACTTAGAACCCCCAAACATTATGCTTTTTTTTCTCTAACACCCTAGAGAATAAAATGGCGGTCGTTGCAAAACTTTCTGTCACACCGTATTTGCACAGCGGTCTAACAAGCGCACTTTCTTTGGAAAAAATACACTTTTTTGAATTAAAAAATAAGACAGCAGTAAAGTTAGCCCAATTTTTTTCTATATTGTGAAAGATAATGCTACGCCGAGTAAATTGATACCCAACATGTCATGCTTCAAAATTGCGCCCGCTCGTGGAATGGCGACAAACTTTTACCCTTAAAAATCTCCATAGGCGACATTTGAAAAAGTCTACAGGTTGCATGTTTTGAGTTACAGAGGAAGTCTAGGGCTAGAATTATTGCTCTCGCTCTACCGGTTGCGGCTATACCTCACATGTGTGGTTTGAACACCGTTTTAATATGCGGCGCTACTCACGTATGCGTTCGCTTCTGCACGCAAGCTTGGCAGGACGGGGCGCGTTTAAATTTTTTTTTTCTTATTTATTTTACCTTTTATGTTTTATTTTTACACTGTTCTTTTAAAAAAAAGTGTCACTTTTATTCCTATTACAAGGAATGTAAAAATCCCTTGTAATAGAAAAAAAACATGACAGGACCTCTTAAATATGAGATCTGGGGTCAAAAAGACCTCAGATCTCATATTTACACTAAAATGCAATAAAAAAAAATGGCTCTTTAAGAGCTATGGGCGGAAATGACGTTTTGACGTCACTTCCGCCCTGCAATGGTATGGAGACGGGTGGGGGCCATCTTCCCCTCACTCCTCTCCATACCCAGTAAGGAAGAGGATCCGATCGCCTCCGCTGCTGCTGAAGGCTCCGGTAAGTGCGGAGGGCACCGGAGCGCGACGGGGGGGCCCTCTCCCGCCGGCGATAAAAGTGATCTTGCGGCAAATCCGCCGCAGAGACCACCATTATCGAACACCGAACCGCCGGCCGAAGAAGAGGAGCTAGCTGCTGCCATAACAAGGATATTCCTCTTCAAAGTTAGGACGTATATATCGGCGTGCGGCGGTCCGGAAGTGGTTAAACACGTGTTTTGCCACGCAACAATCGCGGCAGAACCACAGCACATTTGGGGTGCCATTAAAAATAATGCCATCCAAATGCGCGTTGCACGTCTTACCACGATTTGGAAATGGTGGCGATTCTGCCCGCGATTCCAAATCACGTAATGTGAATCCCTAACTTTTAGGCTTTGTTCAAACGGGCAACCAGTAAAAACAGGCGGTTAGGTTCACGTTTTGAAGGTGTAAATGAGCGTGTGTGCGTTTCAGCACATTTTTCATGCCTTTTTTGCACGTTGTGCGTAGGGCAGAGCATTGAGCTTTGTTGGCGCCGTCAGAGCGTGTGTGCGGCTTAGTGCCTTTCTGCGCATTTCCACGTGCCGCTTGTAGGTCAACTTTTCCATTTCTGTGCCAGAAATGCTCAACGAACGTTCCCACTTGTTGCGCGTCTTTGGAAAAAACTGATCTGATTTGTCTGCATTGCTCACCGCGGCTAATGAGGATCGCCTGTCTCTTCTTCCTGCGCAGTATGAGACACGTAAAAGCGAAGAAAGCCAAGCATTGTCTACTAACACGCTGTACTCTCATTTCATAAGAAATACAATGTAGCAAATCTCTGAAAGAAAGCCAGTGTTGACCTTAGTGCTTGGATCCAAAGTGGCATTAAAAGAATTGGGGACCTCTATAACAACTCTCACCTATTCTTATTTCAAGAGCTTCAGCAAAAGTTCCACATACACAGCAATGACTTTTTCAAATATCTTCACATCAGAGCAACACTCCAGCGCCTCAAGAAGAACAAGGACAATAAACTTTTCCAGGATATCGTATCTTTCTACAACTCTCCAGCAGCTACAAAAAAAGGAATCTCATACTTTTATCGATTGCTTTCAACTCACAGAAAAATTCAAGTCTTCGTCCATGGTAT
Source organism: Aquarana catesbeiana (assembly GCF_042186555.1). Classification (NCBI taxonomy): domain Eukaryota; kingdom Metazoa; phylum Chordata; class Amphibia; order Anura; family Ranidae; genus Aquarana; species Aquarana catesbeiana. The sequence goes on along the minus strand of NC_133325.1, from coordinate 778,857,512 downwards.
ACCGGGAACAAATTCTACACTTCTCCATCCCTCTACATTAGGCTTTCTCAACCTTTTAACCCTAGAGGAATCTCAAAAATAATTTTCATGTCTCAAGGAACCCTTACTAAAACCAATTCATCAGGGCACAATAGGAGCCTTATATTGGTGGTCAATAGGAAGAATGTCCCCTTTAAAGTGTTGCTCAGAAAGCCACCCTTAAAGACAACTAAAAAGATATTTGGTGTCATGCTGCTGGCTTTGCTTAGTCGTGCTAAACCTTGAACTCTGTAGGCATCATCAAATAGGTGGTTCATCATCCACAGCTCAAGGAACCCCTAGCAACCTCTGGAGGAACCCCAGGGTTCCACGGAACCCTGGTTGAGAATGGCTGCTCTACATTAACGGCACACATCCCTCCAACTCCCACTTAAAATCTCCAAATGCATCTCACATTGGGAAACGCTTCATAAGATCTTCCACTACTATACCCCGAACAAGCTTGCTTCTATCTTTTTGGACCACTCCCCCAACTGCTGGAGACTATGTGGCCACAATGGCTCCCTCTTTTTAATATTTGGTGGGTCTGCCCAAAGATCTCTGCCTACTGGGCAGAAATTGGAAACTTTATTTCATCTGTCTCGTCCTACACCTCATCACTTATAGGGATGAGCCGAACACCCCCCGGTTCGGTTCGCAGCAGAACATGCGAACAGGCAAAAAAATTGTTCAAACACGCGAACACCGTTAAAGTCTATGGGACACGAACGTGAAAACTCAAAAATGCTAATTTTTATGGGTTAATATGCAAGTTATTTTCATAAAAAGTATTTGGGGACCTGGGTCCTGCCCCAGGGGACATGTATCAATGCAAAAAAAAGTTTTAAAAACGTCCATTTTTTCGGGAGCAGTGATTTTAATAATGCTTAAAGTGAAACAATAAAAGTGAAATATTCCTTTAAATTTCGTACCTGGGGGGTGTCTATAGTATTTATGTAAAGTGGCACATTTTTCCTGTGTTTAGAACAGTCCCTGCACAAAATGACATTTCTAAAGGAAAAAAAGTTATTTAAAACTACTCACGGCTATAATGAATTGTCGGGTCTCAGCAATACAGATAAAAGTCATTGGAAAAAAACGGCATGGGAGTCCCCCCAAAAATCCATACCAGGTCCTTTGGGTCTGGTATGAATATTGAGGGGAACACCGAACCAAAAAAAAACAAATTGCGTGGGGGTCCCCCCAATTTCCAAACCAGGCCCTTCAGGTTTGGTATGGATATTAAGGGGAACCCTGCGCCAATTTTTTTTTTTTTTAATGGCGTAGGGGCCCCCCCTCAAAATCCATACCAGACATGGATTTTAAGGGGAAGCCCGCGCCAAAATTTAAAAAAAATGGTGTGGGGGTCCCCCCAAAAATCCATACCAGACCCTTATCTGAGCATGCAACCTGGCAGGCCACAGGAAAAGAGGGGGGCCGAGAGAGTGCCCCCCTTCCTGAACCGTACCAGGCCACATGCCCTCAACATGGGGAGGGTGCTTTAGGGTAGCCCCCCAAAGCACCTTGTCCCCATGTTGATGGGGCCAAGGGCCTCATCCCCACAACCTTGCCTTGGTTGGTTGTGGGGATCTGCGGGTGGGGGGCTTATCAGAATCTGGAAGCCCCCTTTAACAAGGGGACCCACAGATCCTGTTTGAAATGGTAACGGGTACATTGTGCCCCTACCATTTCACAAAAAAGTGTCAAAATGGTAAAAAAACCACAAGACACATCTTGGGACAAGTCCTTTATTAAAAAATTAAAAAATAAAAATGTCCCACAAAGTCCATTCATCTTCTTCTCTCGCTCCGCCGTCGGACTGAAAAAAACAACAACAAAAAAACCCTCACACCGCCACAGATCCGCCTCCATGGGAGGCACCCACCATAATGACTGTCCTTTCAGGTGACAGTTCTTTTATAACTGAGGGTGGGGCCACATGGTGACGAACCAATGGCTTCCCCGTGGCGTCACTTTAGGCATTATTAAAAACACTGCTCCCGAAAAAACGGACGTTTTTAAAACTTTTTTTTGCATTGATACATGTCCCCTGGGGCAGGACCCGGGTCCCCAAACACTTTTTATGACAATACCATGCATATAAGCCTTTAAAATTAGCACTTTTGATTTCTCCCATAGACTTTTAAAGGGTGTTCCGCGGCTTTCGAATTTGCCGCGAACACCCCAAATTGTTCGCTATTCGGCGAACAGGCGAACACACCCGATGTTCGAGTCGAACGCTCATCCCTAATCACTTACTCCCCAAATGGCTCTTCTGGCAATAGGCATCCTAGACCTCCCCTTACACTTCAGGTCTTTTATCTCCCACGCCTTAATCGCAGCCAGACTGGTCCTCGCAGGTCATTGGAAGCAAAAAAAATCCTCCCCTGCTAGATGAAGTTATCCGCACCCTCAACAACCAATTCATGTTGGAACTTGCACTTGCTAAAGCCAACCTTAGACTTCCTGCCTCTCTGAAAAACTGGAAACTTTGGATCAATGACCGCAGGAGCTTCGCCATTACCTATGCACACCAATATTATACCGCTGAACTCTTCTTGCTCCATCTTTGAAGGCCCTTTTGGGTCCCCCTCATAACACCTGCTAATTCCATACCTCCAATAACAAATCCACATGGGACTTAATTCTGGCTACCTCCTTTGATACCCGTTGACCCTTACACAATATTATAACAAGCACCCACTAAAAGACCGATTGACACTTCTCCCCCCAGGTATTCTAATGTGTCTCCACCAACACTGGCATTTACTAGTTTTGCTGTTCCCAGCCCCTTCCATCACAGCCAGTCCTTCGGACAATATCCTCCACCTAAATCAGGACTACCAGAAGGTGACACCCACCCTATCTCCATACCATCCACCCCCCCTCCCCATTTTTTCCCACAAGGATCTTGAACTCCTTTAGCTTACTGTTAAGTAATCTCAATTATTGTAAACCGCAACAATGTTTCTTTGTGTACTGAACATATTGCTTGTTCCTGTTTTTGTATTTTTCTTCTGAAAATCAATAACATTTTTTTTAAGTATAAAAAAAAAAAAAAAAAAAAAAGAACACCAACTTTCGAAACATCACACAGCGGGAAAGAGGATTTCCGCTTGTGATTTTTTTTTTCGTTATTTTTCTGCATGTCACGCATGGGACAGCCCATTTACCTCTATGGGTTGCCCTATGCCACCCAAAAACCTGCTCCTTTTTGGGGAACGAACTAAGCACGATTTTTAAAAGCGTGTTTTGCTGCGTGACAATTGCGACAGAATCGCAGCACATTTGGCCGCGCCATTAAAAATAATGGCACCCAAAACGTGCTTTGTGCCATGATGTGCAATCACGGGCAGGTACGGCAGAGCGCGTGCGTGTTTTCCACGCATTTATGCATTTTGGTGCCTGCGAAAAAAGGTGCATGTCGCAGATGCATGGGGGTGCCATTATGAATTAGGCCGCATTCACCCCTAGGTGTATTAAGGTTTATTAAGAATGTGTGCAAAATTGCAACGCGTTTGTGCATGTTCTCGCCCTATCCACCTAGGGCAGCCCATTAGACATGTGCAGAACGAAAAAAAAAAATGTTTCATTCCGTTTCGATTCATTATTTGCATAAATGTGTTTAGTTAAATTTGTTTCATTCATTTAATTCGTTTTTGGAATTCGTTTGGTTTATTCGTTTTCGAGTCGATTCGAAATGTTTTCGAATTCGAATAGCTTTCCATTTCCAAAAAGAATGAAATAGAATAGAAAATAAAGGAATAGAATAGAAAATAAAGAAATAGAATAGAAAATAAGGGAATAGAATAGAAAAAAAAAATATTTTTTTATTATCCTATTCCTTCATTTTCTATTCTATTTCTTTATTTTCTATTCTATTCCTTTATTTTCTATTCTATTTTATTCTCTTTGGAAATTGGAAAACTATTTGAATTCCAGAAGTTTTCAAATCAATTTCGAATAGCTTTCCATTTCCAAAAATAATAGAATAGAAAATAAAGGAATAGAATAATAACATTTTTTTTTTCTATTATAGAAAAAAAAAATTATTATCCTATTCCTTTATTTTCTATTCTATTTTATTCTCTTTGGAATTTGCAAAACTATTAGAATTCGAAAAGTATTCGAAAAAGATTAGAAAACGATTCGAATTCGAATTTCGTCCGAAATTTTTTTTTTCGTTATTTCGGATTCGTTTAAATTCGGTACTCTTCTAATTCGGAAATTCAGATACATCCGAATATCCAAACGAAAATTCGTCCTTAATTTAGAGCGAAACGAACTGCACATGTCTACAGCCCATTGGTTTCAACCAGGACCGGGACAAGGGGTAGGCTGGAGGGACGGCCGCCCTGGGCGCAATGGTTTATTGCAGGGATGGGGGTGCTCTAATCCTAACCCTAAGGGAAGGGGGGGCGTAGTTTGGCATTTTTTTGCCTAGGGCGCTAGATGACCTTGTCCCGGCACTGGTTTCAACTGTCTATAAGGCGATTTCTCTCATTATAAAGAGATTTCATCTTACTTCACGTTGTGTCTACGATGCAGGAAATGAAGGGAAACCTTGGTAGTGGGACACAGTGGTTGTAAACCTTTACATATACCCAGTGAAGTGAGAGGCTTCAGGTGATACACAGAGAAGAAACAAATCCTCCTACATAAGTTGTACATGTTTATCTACAGTCTTCTCTTTTCTACATTCATTCAAAGTGCTGAATTTATAAAGCTTGTCTAAGCTGTCAGAAAAAAAGGGGGCGGGGAGCTGAAGTTACACTCTCTAGAGCTCAGTGAGGAGAGCTCTGAGAGCTGATTGGAGGGAAGGGACACACCCCTCCACACAGGAAAAGAGCTGTGGCTGTCAATCACAGGCTGTGTGCTGGAGCTCCCTCCCCTGTCACCTTTTTTTTCTCTTGGTGTCAGGAAAACTTGTCAGAAGTGACTCATGCTGATAGCAGGGGAAGGATACAGTAGACAGAAATGACACTTCATGCTCTGGATAGAGACAAGTACACACTATAGAGGGATATGCTTTGTTCATATTTCATGTCTGAGGTTTACAGCCACTTTAAAATATCTGTATTCATATGTATAACAGCACAAAGATAAATTTAAATAAACTATGACGGCTGAACTTAAAAATACATATTTTTTTTATATTTTGCTCAGAAGCCCCACTTTATTTAGAACAAAGTTCTTTCATACAACCCCTCCCCCGCCCCAATCATTTGAAGACAAAGGGGCCTATTTAGAGGGAAAAAAATAGCTAAATCACTGTTTTTCCTTTCAGCGCATTCCGTCCCATGTCATCGCAAATGTATTCCTTTCGTTTAAAAAAAAAAAATCTAGAAATTGGAATCTGAAAAGTGAAGATAAATAAAAATTGTTAAAAAAAAAAAATAAAAAAGTAAAAAAAAATAAATAAAAAATCCACAAATTAAAAGAAAATACAGACTACATCCAAGGCTGGACATTTTCACTAGGAATGTATAGGCGGGGTTTAATTGGAAAATCTATGTAGATATAAAAAGATGCAAATGATTGCAGCTCTGTAGTCAATAATACATCAGTGAATTTATCTTTTAAATACAAGCAGTGTAAGTACCTGAATGTGACCTGGTACCAGACTCTTGTACAGCACAGCTGGAGTGTGAGAGTAAGATACAGCACAAAGTGCCAGCCAGTTCATGTGCTGATTAGAAGCACGCTGACAGAAGGAAAGAGCAGAGTGACCAGGGAAATTAGTTCATCATTGTGCTGCTTCTCCTTTCACTGGTCTGTCACAGCTTGGGGGCTGGTCCGGGATGACCCGAGCAGAATGATGCCGACTATCAGACTGAGGACATCTAGTGGCAGAAAAAAGTACTGGGGGGGGAATTCCTGGATTGAAGCTCAATATGGCCATAAAAGCTGATTCTGTGTTCTTTTATGTTTAAATGGGCTATTCGGTTTTATCTTGCTATTTTTGGCTAAAGTTCTACTTTATGGGCACCAAATAAAAGGAGATTTGAACTGTAAAATGGTTTCTTTAGACCACTTAGCAGTTCCCTATATGATTCTGTGCTGCAGTTGTAAGAGATGAAACCCCAACCGGTAATATCACATTCCTTTTAAAAAGTTGATTTCAATCTTATTTTTTAATTCTGCAGCTTTCAGCAAAATAACACCTGGTGATCCTGCCATGAAGGTCCTTGTTCAGGCACTTCCTGTTATGGGGCAAAAAAATTGCCTCTCAGTTGTGCTCCTGTGTTGTCACCCTGCCAAATTCTCACCTGGTGGCATTTTAGGGCAGCGCATTCATTTTTATGAGCTGCCCTATGTTCGTGAAACGTGAAAAAAAAAGCGCGTTTTGTTGGACATGAACACCAGGATGGGCAGGATGTGCGTCCGAGGGTGCAAACTTTTTTGCGCATTCCCGCGTGTCGTGTTTTAGGGCAGCCCATTCATTTTGATGAGTGTCAACATGAATTTTTAAGTCACGCCACACCAAAACATATAGTACTGCGGCGCCGTGCGTTTTGTTGGGCGCGAATGCACACGCGCTTGCTGGATAGGCGGAAGTGTCATTAAGAATTTATGGCAACCACACGCTTCTGAGAAAGGCAGCGTGATTTTGTAACAAAAGTTATTATTTTTGTTATTATTATAATTATTAGCATTATTACTACTACTATAACTTTTATCCAATAAGTTAATAGTATTATTATTAATATTACAACTATCATTTGAATCCATTAAATTATAATTAATAGTATTATTGATTCTGCAACTTTTTTATTTATCCAATAAGTTATTATTATTGTTATTATTATTATTATTACTACATCTAGAGCTTTTATTCAATAAGCTAATATTGCTATTATTATTATTGTTATTAATATTATTATAATTGTTGTTGTTATGATTGTTGTTGTTATTGTTATTATTATTAATAATATTAGATATTGGATAAATAATAAAGTTGCAGAAGCGCACGCGCTTGCTGGATAGGTGGAAGTGTCATTAAGATTTGATGGCAACCACAGGCTTCTGAGAAAGGCTGCCTGATTTTGTAACAAAGTTATTATTATAATTATTAGTATTATTACTACTACTATAACTTTTATCCAATAAGTTATTATTATTGTTATTAATATTATTATTATTATTATTATTATTATTGTGAATAATATTATTATTACTACAGCTAGAACTTTTATTCAATAAGTTAATATTGTTATTATTATTATTATTATTATTATTATTATTATTATTATTATAATTGTTGTGGTTGTTATTATTGTTATTATTATTAATATCATATTGGATAAATAATAAAGTTGCAGAAGCAATAATAATAATAATTAAAACATATTTGATAAAAACTATAGTAATAATAATAATAATAATAATAATAATACTATGATGCTGTACCTCTCTATATGTTTTTTTTTTTGGAAATGTTTTTATGGACTTGCTGAAATAAAGGTGATTTTACTGGACCTGAGGCCAACCAGAATTCTTCTTTGCTCAATGGAATCCGCGATGGACGAGGCCAGCACTTGGTCTGCGTGTTAATGGAGATGGGAGACTGACCTAGAGAGATGTTCACACACATCAATACTATTCATGTATTGGATAAAAGTTATAGTAGTAGTAATAACAATAATAATAATTGTAATAATAATAAGGCCTCTTTCACACTGGAGGCATTTTTCAGGCTCTTTAGCGCTAAAAATAGCACCAGAAAAAAGCCTCATCTGCAATCCTAGTTTAAAAGCCCGAGTGCTTACACACTGGGGCGCTGCGCTGGCAGGGTGTCATAAAAAGTCCTGCAAGCAGCTTCTTTGAGGCGCTTTAGGAGTGGTGTATACACTGCCCCTTAAGTGCCCCTGCCCATTGAAATCAATGGGCAGTGCTGCCGAAGCACCTGCAAAGCGCCGGGCCTGCGGCGCTTTGCGGATGCTTTTAACCCTTTATTCAGCCTCTAGTGGGGGTTAAATGCGCCCCAATAATGACGGTAAAGCGCCGCTAAAACTAGCGACGCTTTACAGCCGATGCCCCTGTGCTGACAGTGTGAAAGGGCACTAATACATTATTGGATATAAATTATAGTTGCAGTAGCAATAATAATACTAATAATAACTTATTGGATAAAAATCATAGCTGCAGTAGAAATAATAATAATAATAATAATAATAATAATATTACTACTGCAACTATAATTTTTTTTAAATAATTGTTATCCAATAGATTGTAATTATATATTTTTTAATTCAATAAGTTATTAATATTATTATTTTATTATTATTATTATTATTAACAATATTATTACTACTACTACAACTATAAGTTGTATCCAATAAGTTATTATTATTACTTTTATTATTATATGATGATGAGGATGATTAATATTATTATTTTTATTATAGATTTCTTTTTATATTTTTTATCCAATAGATTGTTATTATTATAACTATAATTCGTTTTTATCCAATAAGTTATTGATATTATTGTTTTTATTATTACTATTATTATTAATAATATTACTACTACTACTACAACTATAAGTTGTATCCATGAAGTTATTATTATTACTTTTATTATTATATGATGATGATGATTATTTTTTTTTTTTTTAAATGTATCCAATAGATTGTTATTATTATAATTATAATTTGTTTTTATCCAATAAGTTATTAATATTATTGTTTTTATTATTAATATTACTATTATTATTATTTTTATTATTAATAATATTAATATGTCTTACTACTACTACTACAACTATAATTTGTATCCAATAAGTTATTATTATTACTTTTATTATATGATGATGATGATTATATTATTATTTTTATTACTACAACCATAATTTTCATCCAAAGCACAGCTCCTTCATTGTGGACTATACTGACGGCTCTCCTGTTGCCTTGATTTTGGAATACTTTATGTGACGATCGATGACAAGTTTTGTCACAGTTGACACTGCCGGCCGCTACAAAGCGAGAGTTAACCTGGGGGGGCCCCATCAAAATTTTGCTAGGGGCCCGATGATTCTTGGTCATGCCCCTGGGCAGAAGGAGAGAAATGAACCCATCCGCAGATCAGACGGGTGGCCTTATCTACAAGACACAAGAGGGCCGTTGTTGTTGACGAGCTGCACTTCCCATCACGCTGCGATGGCTTCCATCACATGATCCCCTCGATTTACTGCTCCAGCCACAAGCCATTTTCCATTCCGCCTAATTAAATCCGGCGAATTAACCCCTTTACCTCCGCCCCCCCCAGGCTGACGAGCTGACTCAGATCCAGGCTGTCTGGAGCGCAGCTTATCGAGTAGGTGTCACTGACTTAAATGGTCCTTATCCACATAAGTCATTACCGAGATAGGCTCCTAAATTACTTAACCAATTAAGAAGAACACCGGAGCCCTCGCGGGATGGAATCGCGCCCTCGGGGACTCTGCGCCGTGTAAGTCGCCATGCGCAGTGATGACTCCACGTATTATGACCTACATCAACCCAGATGTGGCAGAACATCATTCCCTCATTTGGAGGAACTGTCCCTCTTTTAGCTCAAGTCTGGAACAATAAATGGACAAAAACTGTAAAAATGTATAAAATTATAAGAACAAAGAAAGAAAGAAAGAACGACAGAATGGACAAAAGAAAGAAAGAGAGAAACAATGAAAGAAAGGACAAAAGAAAGGATGAAGGGATGAAAGGACTAAAGAAAGAAAGAAAAAAAGAAGGAAAGAAAGAAAGAATGAAATAAAGGAGAAAAAAAAGAAAGGAAGGAAGAAAGAAAGGATGAAGGGACAAAAGAAGAAAAGAAAGGATGAAATAAAGGCAGAAAGAAAGAGAGAAAAGACGAAAGAAAGGACAAAAGAAAGGATGAAGGGAAGGAAGAAAGAAAGAAAGAAAGAAAGAAAGAAAGAAAGAAAGAAAGAAAGAAAGAAAGAAAGAAAGAAAGAAAGGACTAGGATGAAAGAAATAAAGAAAAGACGAAAGAGGAAGAACGAAAGGACGAAACAAAGGAAGAAAGAGAAAGAGAGAGAGAAAAGATGAAAGAAAGGATGAATGGACAAAAGGACGAAAGAAAGCAAAAAAGAAGGAAAGAAAGAGGATAAAAAAAAGAAACATCAAAAGGATGAAAGTATGACAGAAGGGCCGACAGGATGAAGGAAAGAAAAACAAAGAAAGGATGAAAGAAAGAGAGAAAAGACAAAAGAAAATTAGGAAAGAAAGAAAAGATGAAAGAAAGGATGAAGGGTCGAAAGAAAGAAAGGATGGAAGAAAGAGAGAAAAAGAAGGAAAGAAAGAAAGGATGAAAAAAAAAAAAAGAAAGAAAGAAAGAAAGAAAGAAAGAAAGAAAGAAAGAAAGAAAGAAAAGAGAAGAAAAGAAAAGAAAAGAAAAGAAAAGAAAGAAGAAAGAAAAGACAAAAGTAAGGATGAGGGACAAACGAACAAAAGAAAAAAAAGAAGGAAAGAAAAAAAGGACGAAAGAAAGGAAGAAAGGAAGAAAGAAAGAAAAAGAAGGAAAGAAAGAAAGGATGAAAAAAAAAGAAAGAAAGAAAGAAAGAAAGAAAGAAAGAAAGAAAGAAAGAAAGAAAGAAAGAAAGAAAGAAAGAGAAAAGATGAAAGAAAGGAAGACGGCAGAAAGAAAAGGAGGATGGAAGTAAGGACGGAAGAAAGAGAGAAAAAAAGAAGCAAAGAAAAAAAGGATGAAAAAAGAAAGGATACAATAAAGGACAAAAGAAAGGATGAAAGTATGACAGAAGGGCCGACAGGATGAAAGAAAGAAAAAGAAAGAAAGGATGAAAGAAAGAGAGAAAAGACAAAAGAAAATTAGGAAAGAAAGAAAAGATGAAAGGAAGGATGAAGGGTCAAAAGAAAGAAAGGATGGAAGAAAGAGAGAAAAAGAAGGAAAGGAAGAAAGGATGAAAAAAAAAGAAAGAAAGAAAGAAAGAAAGAAAGAAAGAAAGAAAGAAAGAAAGAAAGAAAGAAAGAAAAGAGAAGAAAAGAAAAGAAAAGAAAGAAAAAAAGAAAAGACAAAAGTAAGGATGAGGGACAAACGAACAAAAGAAAAAAAAGAAGGAAAGAAAAAAAGGACGAAAGAAAGGAAGAAAGGAAGAAAGAAAGAAAGAAAGAAAGAAAAAAGAAAAGAGAAAAGATGAAAGAAAGGAAGACAGCAGAAAGAAAAGAAGGATGGAAGTAAGGACGGAAGAAAGAGAGAAAAAAAGAAGCAAAGAAAAAAAGGATGAAAAAAGAAAGGATACAATAAAGGACGAAAGAAAGAAAGAAGGAACAAAAGAACAATAGAAAAAAAGAAAGAAAGAAAGGACTAGGATGAAAGAAAAAAAGAAAAGACGAAAGAAAGAGAGGAAGAAAAAAAAGGATGAAACAAAGGATGAAAGGAAGAAAGAAAGAAATAAACTCAGTGGGTCCTAAGTAGACCTAACATCAGATCTTTACCATCTACTTCCTGGACTGAGATGCCAGCTCAGAGAATGCACATTCATCTAATTCTTGGCACATGTCCAGTTCTTGGGTGTTTGACACATATCAGCCCCTGCTGCAGCCTCTTTCTCACCAGAAGGAGCCATCTTTCTTCAGGAATCATACAGGATCATGATATACCGGTCAGGCTGGGGAGGAGGTGGGGTGCGGCTGCTTTTGCCTTTCGGTAGCATGCTGCAAAGCGGAGTCAGCTGTCCATCAGACAGCTGGGTGGATCCTGACAATATTGTTGGGATCCCTGCTGAACATGACATGGCTCTGCCCTGTCAGCTGATAAAGGTCAAAATGTGCCCCAGTGAGCTGTGAACTATTTCAACAGCAAAGGTTGCTCAAAGTGTCCACATCTTTTGCCTGTCCCTGAACTTCACTAACCCAGCAGGTAAAGAAGGGAGGAATGCAAGTAGTTGAGCGCTTCTCTGCTCACATGTGTCCACCAAAGTGTAATATCATCATACAATCCAGAGCAGACCTTCTCAACCTTTTTAGCTCAGAAAAAGTTTGCAGGTCTCAGGGAACACCTGGGAGGGCGAATATATCTACATCTTATGGTACAATATACATGAAAAAATATTTTAAGTACTAACCACGAAAAAACAAAAAATAATAATGAGCAAAACAAAAAAACTGACAATAATTATAGTGTCCTTGTCTACTAATGGTCACTGTATTGTCCTCTTACATTGACCACCAATCTAAGGGGGCCATTTCCACTGACCATCAATGTACAGGGGCAATACACTGACCATCAATGTACAGGGGCAATACACTGACCATCAATGTACAGGGGCAATACACTGACCATCAATGTACAGGGGCAATACACTGACCATCAATGTACAGGGGCAATCCCCCAATTATCAGTATAATGGGCAATACACTGGCAAACAATGTAAGGGCGAAATACACAGATCATTCATTTGAAAGGTTAATTCACTCTTTCAGGAAAAAATTAGTGAACCCCCTACACCCTCCCCCTGCCCTCGGGCCCTGCTGTATTTACCACCTTACCTAAGTATAGCAGGGGCCAGGGGGGGTTTGGGAAGGGTGCATCTGTGTTAGGGCCAAAACAACTAATCGATTAATTGGCAACTAATTGATTATGAAAATAGTTGTCAACTATTTTCATAATCAATTAATCAGCCAGCCGATTAGTTGGCCTGCATACAGAGTGCATTATTGGTTTACATATGAGGAAATGCAGTGCAGCACACATACAGCTCAGTACACCATCCATACATCTCAGTAAGTACCTGAGAACTTCTGAATGTGAATGTGTGAGGAGCAATGCCTCGTGGGACATGTAGTTCTGGGCAGGAAGTGAGTGGATCTAAAGGCAGAAGTTTTTTTTTTACCTTGATATAGGAGCCCTCTATATTACACTTTGCGGCTTGCTATTGGGGAGCTCTGAAGGCAGGAGGAGTCAGAAGTGTCGGTGGGGGACCCCAGAAGAGGAGGATCAGGGCTGTTCTGTGCAAAATCATTACACAGAGCAGGTAAGTATAACATGTTTGTTGTTTAAAAAAAAATCACTTTAACCACTTCAGCCCCGGAAGATTTGGCTGCTGAATGACCAGGCCACTTTTTGCGATACGGCACTGCGTCGCTTTAACCGACAATTGTGCGGTCGTGAGATATGGCACCCAAACAAAACTGACGTCCTTTTTTCCCCACAAATAGAGCTTTCTTTCGGTGGTATTTTATCACCTCTGCGTTTTTTATTTTTTGCGCTTTAAACAAAGGAAGAGCGACAATTTTGAAAAAACACAATAGCTGTTACTTTTTGCTATAATAAATATCCCACATTTTTTTTTTTAGCAAAAAACATTTTTTTCCTCAGTTTAAGCCGATACGTATTCTTCTACATATTTTTGGTAAAAAAAAAAGCAATAAGTGTATATTGATTGGTTTACGCAAAAGTTATAGCGTCTACAAAATAGGGGATAGTTTTATGGCGTTTTTATTATTTTTTTATTTTATTTTACTAGTAATGGCGGTGATCTGCGATTTTTATCGGGACTGCGACATTATGGCGGACAAATTGGACACTTTTGACATATTTTTGGGACCACTGACAATTATACAGCGATCAGTGCTATAAAAATGCACCGATTACTGTGTAAATGACACTGGCAGGGAAGAAGTTAACACTAGGGGGCGATCAAGAGGTTAAATGTGTTCCCTAGGTGTGTTCTAACTGTAGGGGGAGTGGGACTGACTAGGGGAGGAGACCGATCAGTGTTCATACTTAGTATGAACACACGATCTGTCCTACTCCCCTGAAATAACTGGGATTTGAGTGTTTACACACACAGATCCCAGTTCTCGCTCTGTTACGAGTGATCGCAGGTGCCTGATGGTCATCGCGCCTGCCGGGCACTGGCAATCGGCTCCAGGAACACGCTGTGGGCGCATGCCCCTATTGTCCAAAAAAGGAAAAGCGGCGTAAGGTAACGTTGATTTGCCTACCCGAGCCAACCTGCCGCAGTAAAACTGCGGCGGTTGGTCCAGAAGTGGTTAAAGACTGTGTGCAGGGAAGATCAGCATCTAAACCCAGAGAATGTGGAGGCTGATAGACTGGAGGTAACAGAAGGCATTACAATTACATTTAAAGTAAACTTTTACCAGTATTGTGCATTATATTTAACCACTTCAATACCAGGCACTTAGACACCTTCCCGCCCAGACCAATTTTCAGCTTTCAGCGCTGTCGCAATTTAAATGACAATTGCGCGGTCATGCTACACTGTACCCAAACAAAATTTTTATCATTTTGTTCCCACAAATAGAGCTTTCTTTTGGTGGTATTTGATCACCTCTGCGTTTTTTATTTTTTGCGCAACAAATAAAAAAAGACCGAAAATTTTGAAAAAAAACAAGTTTTTCTTTGTTTCTGTTAAAACTTTTTTGTAAATAAGTACGTTTTCTTCTTCAATGACGGGCACTGATATGGCTGCACTGACGGGCACTGACGGGCACTGATGGGCACCGATGAGGTGGCACCAATGAGGTGGCACTGATGAGGTGGCACTGACGGGCACTGATGATGGGCACTGATAGGCGGCACTGATGGGCACTGATAGGCGGCACTGATGGGCACTGATAGGTGGCACTGGTATGCGGCACTGATGGGCACTCATAGGTGGCACAGATGGGCACTTATAGGTGACACTGATGGGCACTCATAGGTGGCATTGATGGGCACTCATAGGTGGCATTGATGGGCACTCATAGGTGGCACTGATAGTTGGCACAGATGGGCATGGATGGGCATTGATAGATGGGCACTGATGGGCACGGATGGGCACTGACAGGTGGCATGAATGGACACTGATGGGTGGCACTGATGGCACTGCTTGTTTGCAGTGATGCCCCTAAGGGTGGCATTGCTGGGCATCACTGCAACATAGTGGTGCCAATCAGTGCCCATTTGTGGGCACTGATTGGCACAGATTTGGCACACTGGGCACATGTGGATGGCCATGGGGTACATACCTGGCCATCCACATGTTGCCCCTTCCCTGGTGGTCCTAGTGGCGATCCCTGGTGGTCCAGTGTGGTGATCTGAGGGGGGGCTGCACTGATAAACAATCAGCGCAGACCCCCCCCTGCCAGGAGAGCCGCCGATCGGCTCTCCTCTAATCGCGTCTGTCAGACGCGAGTGAGGAAGAGCCGATCAACGGCTCTTCCTATTGACAGCGTGATCAGCCGTGATTGGACATGGCTGATCACGTGGTAAAGAGCCTCCGCCGGAGGCTTTTTACCAAGATCAGTGTAGCGGTGTGTCAGACTGACACACCGATCCACCGATCGCCGCGATGCGCGCCCCCAGGGGGCGTGCTGCGGCATGTTATCCTGCTGGACGTCATATGACGTCCAGTCAGGATAACAGAACCACTTCCCGGACGTCAATCCGCTATAGGGCGGGCGGGAAGTGGTTAAAATGATCATATCAATGAAAAAAAAAAAAAAAGTCTCAGCTTTTAGTACTACTTTAATATAAAAAATGTATATCTCCCTTCCATCCTTCATATAGCTTCAGGTTTGACTCCTAGTTAGAAATGCCCATATATCCTACTTCTGGGTGTATTTATTATTATATATATGATATAAGTAATATATATTATTACTGTCACTGTTTCACAGTCTGAGTCTGATGATATTTACCAGATTCAACCTCTAATAGTATATACAGTATGTAAACAATAGTATAATACCATACATTGATATTCAAGGGATAGTTAAATACTAGAAACAGCGCTGTTGTTGAGCAAAATAAATGATTGTGTGGCCAACTACACACAGAACAATGTCCATAAAAGTGATGAAGTAATAGTAGTGGTTCATAGGTAGTTTAAAGCAGATAATAGATTTGTCACAGCATGCACCATCCACCGATTACTCCACTCCACCAGGTGTGAACACACTCCCCTCAGGGGGTTAAACTCACCAGAGATGAGTATATCACAAGCATCCAAATATCAGATGTCCTGGGATAGATAAATACGCTTTTCTCCAAGTGATGGATAAAGGGATTCCAAAGTAATGAAAACAAAGGAGAGCGCACATAGCGTAATTCCATTTATTGTTAAAACAAACCCATCACATTAAAATTCCCCCATCACTAACTAGGTACTAGATATATGCAGTCAACAAGCAAAAGGATAACATCACCGTGCACCGCAGCGTAGGAACTCCGGTCACCGCCTCAGCCCACAGAGAGCGGAGTCACTTCCTAGTTCCGGGTCCACCACGATGGAGCGCACGTGTCACTTCCGGCGTCGTGTAGGTCACGCCCTGATGCGTTTCGTCATATCCTGACTTCAACAGAGGGCGTGACCACACGACACAGACGCCGGACTTAACAACAAGCCGCCCCTGGCTCCACATCCAATCACGTTCCTCAGAGCGCAGATTAGCATACGTCACGTCAACGCAGCTGAGGAACAGGAGGGGAAGAGGGACAAATCTACCCACATTGCACTTATATCGGCTATAAAGAGTCACGGTCATAGATGAAGATAGGGGATGCGGATAGCCATAAATAGAGACAGCATAACATCACATATCCCAAATATCCAATCCATGCCTTCAAATTGTGCCACAGTACATTACGCATGATACAAACAAACAATGTCAAGCACATATATAATGCTGTATCATCATCTGATAGCACCCAATGTTCAAATACACTGTAACCACTCATACTGCCTATAGGTGGAGTTATATGAGCTCTATACTTAATATAGAGTTTCCACATAGTATATCTCATACACAGAGCTCATATATGCAACAAATCTGGATCATATCATGAATTAAAATTATATAAAACCATCTACTGAGAGCTTCATGAAAAAGTTCCCATTTAGTAAACTAAACTAAAAAATAGAATAGCATTAAAAAAAATTTTGAATAGCATTAATAAAATTAACATGCAGGCTTGAACATTAAAAATAGTGGGGAAATTGGACTACTAAAATACTCACAATCAGGAGAATAAAGCAGGGAGTAAAATAGGAAGGTAAATAATACTAGCTCAAATAAGTCAACCCTATGAAATTTTAAAAGTCACTTATAAAACAGTTAATGTCTAAATCGACATTCAACCCTTTTGGCGATAACGTGTCAGCCAGAAAAATCCATTGGGTCTCTCTCTTAGAAAGATCCCTAACCAAGTTGGAGCCCCTCCACACAGGTTTAAGATGATCTATGCCCCAAAATTTTAGACCAGATGGGTCACGACTGTGCAACAATTTAAAATGGAGCGAAACGTTGTGATCCTTAAAGCCCAACTTTATATTAGCTATATGCTCTGCAATTCTAATTTTTAAACGTCTTTTAGTTCTTCCTATGTACATAAGACCACATGGACATTGCAGCGCATACACCACATGGGTAGTATTACATGTGATGAATTCCTTGATGGTAAATTCTTTATTGTTAGCCGTTGACGTAAACCTCTCAATTGCCCTCAGCGGCCTATTCACTTCTTTACAGGCTCGACACTTTCTACAACAGAAAAAACCATCTCTCTCCCAAAACGTGGGAGGTCTTGCAGGGGGATCAAGCACTTTTTTAACTATTTTATCCGAAAAGCTCAATGCCTTTCTATAGATAAAACCTGGTTTTGGGGGCAATACTGAATGTAAAACTTTATCCATTAGTAAAACATGCCAATGGGTAGAAAAGATGTTTTCTACCTCTCTATATTGAGAATGAAAGCCCGAGATAAAACTCCACTCTTGGCTATCATTATTCAAAATGGTGCGGGCTTCATTCAAAAGAGAATCTCTGGATAGCAAGGCCACTTCTTGGATTGTAGCATCCAATACTTCCACAGAGTAGCCTTTCTCAATGAACCTCTTCTTGATAGTTTGAGCCTGTGATATATAATCCCCTTCGTTCGAGCAATTCCTTCTTACTCTGGCCAGCTGGCCCTTAGGGATGTTTTTGAGCCACATAGGGTGATGCCCACTGCTAATGGGTAGATAGCTGTTAGAATCAGTCGGTTTAAAATATACCCTTGTTCCCAGGCTGTTACCTTGCCTAAAGATAGTGATATCTAAAAAATGGATCTCACTTTGGCTGTACTCACTGGTCAGTTTTATATTTTTCGTATTTGAATTCAATTCACTCAAGAATTTCTGTAGAGAGTTCATGGATCCTTCCCAAATAAAAAATAGGTCATCAATATATCTTTTATATAATAGGAGCTGGGAACGGGCGACTGAAAAAATCACTTTGTCCTCCCATTCTCCCATAAAAAGATTTGCTATACTGGGGGCAAATTTCGCCCCCATAGCGACGCCCCTACATTGGGAATAAAACTGACCGTTATACCAAAAAAAGTTGTGGCTTAAGCAAAAATCCAAGGCATTCCGTATAAAGACTTTTTGATTATGTGGTAAATCATCACGCTGGCTTATAGCCCAATTCAGGGCTAGGAGGGCATCATCATGTTGAATGATTGAATACAAGGACGCCACATCTGCCGTTACCAGATACAATTCTTGTCTATCTGTTATATTAATTTGTTGCAGAATCTGTAAAAGACTTTTGGTATCCTTGAGAAATGCCTTAGTGCATCTAACACTATCTTGTAAGAACCGATCAAGGTATTGGCCCATCCGAGATGTGATTGACCCAATCCCGTTAACGATCGGCCTCCCCGGAGGGTTCTGTGTATCCTTATGTATCTTAGGAAGAGTATAAATTGTAGGGATTCTACTACTGCTTGGTAGGAGGTATTTCTTTTCTCGATTTGATAATACACCCGTTGAGTAACCCATATCAACAAGGCACCTCAAACTCTTGGTATATTGTACAGTCGGGTCCTTGTCTAATTTCACATAGGTATCCTCATCACTCAACATTTCAATAAGCTGGTTATGGTAGAATTCCTTATTTAAAATCACAACCCCTCCCCCCTTGTCAGCGGGCCTAATAACCACATCTTTCCTTTCTTCAAGCATAGTTATACCATCTAACACATGCTGCGGATTCACATTTCTTTTGGGGGCCAATAGTTCCAAGTCTCGTATCACTAAACCCTTGAATACCTCAATTTGCTGGTTTGCTCCGTTTACAGGATTAAAAAGGGACTTATTCCTAAGTCCACTGTCTATGGGCACCGAGGCTAGAGTGCTCACAGGTTGAGAATTTTTATTTAAAAAGTACTTTTTTATATTTACCTTCCTAATGTATTTGTGTACATCAATAAAAACATCAAATTTGTTAATTGGCCTCTTAAGACCACACTTCAAGCCCAGATGGAGGATATTCATCTCTTTGTGATTTAAAATAGCATCACTTAAATTGAAGATGCCCCCTAATCCTGCTCTCTCCTTTTTTTGGACCCTTCGTCCGGCCCTACATCCCCTTGTTCTTCTCTCCTTTGTCTTGTAGTATATACAGTATATCTCCAATAATAGTGTATACAGTATATCTCCTCTAATAATATATACAGTATATATCTCCTCTAATAGTATATACAGTATATATCTCCTCTAATAGTATATACAGTATATATCTCTCTAATAGTATATACAGTATATCTCCTCTAATAGTATATACAGTATATCTCTTCTAATAGTATATACAGTATATATCTCTCTAATAGTATATACAGTATATCTCCTCTAATAGTATATACAGAATATCTCTCCTCTAATAGTATATACAGTATATCTCCCCTCTAATAGTATATACAGTATATCTCCTCTATTAGTATATACAGTATATATCCCCTCTAATAGTATATACAGTATATCTCCTCTAATAGTATATACAGTATATATCTCTCTAATAGTATATACAGTATATCTCCTCTAATAGTATATACAGTATATCTCTTCTAATAGTATATACAGTATACCTCCTCTGATAGTATATACAGTATATCTCCTCTTATAGTATATACAGTATACCTCCTCTGATAGTATATACAGTATATCTCCTCTTATAGTATATACAGTATATCTCCTCTTATAGTATATACAGTATATCTCTTCTATCTGTTATTCTCAGAATGGATTAGAGATTTTGCTCCCTAACCATATACAGGAGGTCTCCGGGTTACAAACATCCAACTTACAAACAGAGGGAGACAACAGTAAGTGAGAGGAAATCTCCCCCCAGGAAGGGAAATTCACCCCTGTAATGCCCTGTACACACGGTCGGACATTGATCGGAGATTCCGACAACAAAATCCATGGATTTTTTCCGACGGATGTTGGTTCAAACTTGTCTTGCATGCACACGGTCGCACAAAGTTGTCAGAAAATCCGATCGCTCTGAACACAGTGACGTAAAACACGTACGTCGAGACTATAAACGTGGCAATAGCCAATAGCTTTCGTCTCTTAATTTATTCTAAGCATGCGTGGCACTTTCTCCGTTGGATTTGTGTACACACGCTCGGAATTTAAAGGATCGGATTTTGTTGTCGGAAAATTTTATATCCTGCTCTCAAACTTTGTGTGTCGGAAATTCCGACGGAAAAAGCCCGATGGAGCCCACACACGACTGGAATTTCCGACAACACAATCCGATCGCACATATTCCGTCGGAAAGTCCGACCGTGTGTACAGGGCATTAGAGTTATTATGGGAACAAGGTGTCTCCACTAATGCTTTATCACCAATCCAATTGTCGTTGGGACAGAAAGTGAGGTGAAATCTTCTGAAGAGGAGCACAGACAGCAAAACAAATGTCACAGGGGTGATAACCCTTCCCTAGGTTTTCCAAAAAGCTTAAAAATCTTTTTTTTGCTGGAGCTACAGTTACAAAATGTTCCTGTTCCAAACTATAATCAGATTCAACTTAAGAACAAACCTACAGTCCCTGTCTTGTTTGTAACCCGTAGACCGCCTGTAGTTGGTTTTATATTTACCACTGCATAGTGATTTTTAAGAAAAAAATTGCCTTTTTTTAAAACTTTACATATTAACTAAATTGTACACCACCCTTTTTTTAAGGTTTTTATCCGATTAATCTAAACAATAATCGGCCAACTAATCGATTATGAAAATCATCATTAGTTGCAGCCCTAATCTGTGTATTGCGCACTTACATTTATTTTTTTTCTGGAAAAAAGGTGACCTAACACTTTAAATCAATGGTCAGTGCATTTTGCCCTCATGTTGATGGTCAGTGGAAATGGCCCCCTTAGACTGGTGGTCAGTGTATTGCCCTATAATTTTGTTGTGTATTGTATGTTGTGTTCCACTTTTATATTGAGGGTGAGTGTATTGCCCCCTTACATTGATTGTCAGTGGAAAGTTGTCCCATTCTTTTGATGGTCAGTGGAAATTGCCCCTTTACATCAGTGGTCAATGGAAACTTGCCCCCTTATAGTGATGGTCGGTGGAAATTGCCCCTATATAGTGATGGTAAGTGTAGTGCCCCCTTACATTGTTGGTCAATGTATTTCCCCCTTATATTGATGATTGGGGTATTGCCCCTGTACAGTGATGGTAAGTGTATCCCTCCCTTATATTGAGGGTGAGTGTATTGCCCCCTTACATTGATACTCAGTGGAAAATTGCTCCTTTCTATTGATGGCCAGTGGAAACTGCCCCTTTACATCAGTGGTCAATGGAAAATTGCCCTCTTATATTGATGGTCAGTGGAAAAGTGCCCCCTTATATTGAAGGTCAGTGGAAAATTTCCCCTTTACATCAGTGGTCAATGGAAAATTGCCCCCTTTATATTCATGGTCAGTGGAAAATTGCCCCTTATATTGATGATAAGTGGAAAATTGCCCCTTTACATCAGTGTTCAATGGAAAATTGCCCTCTTATATTGATGGTCAGTAGAAAAATCCCCCTTTACATCACTGGTCAATGGAAAATTGCCCCCTTATATTGATGGTCAGTGGAAAATTGCCCCTTTACATCAGAGGTCAATGGAAAATTGCCTCCTTATATTGATGGTCAGTGGAAAATTGCCCCTTTATATCAGTGGTCAATAGAAAACTGCCCCCTTATATTGATGGTCAGTGGAAAATTGCCCCTTTACATCAGTGGTCAATGGAAAATTGCCCCTTTACATCAATGGTTAGTGGAAAATTGCCCCTTTACATCAATGGTCAGTGGAAAATTGCCCCTTTACATCAGTGGTCAATGGAAAATTGCCCCCTTATATTGATGGTCAGTGGAAAAAACCCCCTTTACATCACTGGTCAATGGAAAATTGCCCCCTTATATTGATGGTCAGTGGAAAATTGCCCCTTTACATCAGTGGTCAATGGAAAATTGCCCCCTTATTTTGATGGTCAATGGAAAATTCCCCCTTATATTAATGGTCGGTGGAAAATTGCCCCTTTACATCAGTGTTCAATGGAAAATTCCCCCCTTATATTGATGGTTGGTGGATATTGCCCCTTTACATTGGTGGTCAGCGTAGTGCCCCCTTTACAGTCAATTAAAAATTCCCCCCTTTCCTTGATGCTCAGTGGAAAATTGCCCCTAAAGGCTTAGTCCACACTAGTGGCAGCCCTTGTTGCCCTTCTGAAAATCAATCTGTGGTAGATCGCTTTTCAGAAGCATTTGACAGGCAGTGAGGAGGCGATATGTCATCTCCTCACTTCCTGTTTGAACCCCGTAAACACTGCATCACCACGCTGAAACCATGTGTAGTGTGGCCCCATTCACTTCAGTAGTGCCCTACAAGGGGGGGGTGTCACTTTTGCGTACAGCCATTTGGCTGCCTTTTAAGCTTAAGAGGAGCGGTTGGGGGTCAATAAAATTGTGGCTCCCCCCCCCCGAGTGCAAACAAGCTGGTGGTCAGTGTAGGCAGGAGATCAGTCCATCAACGTTGGCTTGCAAGGAACCCCTAGCTGGATGAGAAGGGCTTAGGAGGCACAGCGGGATTGCAGCCTTGTAGCAAATAATAGATAGATTAATAGATAGAGTATCCCGAAGTCAGATAAACACAGAATGTAAGCAGCAACAATCTCCGACTATATATAGTAAAATCATCTTTCATACAACATGAGATTGGAATTCTGTAGGACAAGCAATTCATTTCCTCTAATTATTGATCGCCTTTCCCATACTGTACAATGAGCTCTGAAAGCTGCAGTGTCAGGAGGTCCTAGGTGGGACTGTGGTGATGTTTAATAGCCGATAATCCAATATTCTGTCATTTCCTGACTCCTGCATAATTTATCAGTCTTGCCTGATGTACATTTTACTCGGCTCTATCAATCCACAATCACTCCTGACACACAGGCAACTTAGGACACCATTATCTCCCGGAATACTTTACAACGGATCCTTCACCTTCACACTGAAATGTTACATTAAAAAAACAAAATAACATTTAATTGTTACACAAATAATGTTATAACCTTTTGGTATTTAAACAACCTTTCAGCTTTGTGTGTGCTCGTTAACAGCCAAATAAAAAACCTTGAAAAATCTATTTCTTTCCTTGCAATACACTTGGTTTGTAGACAGGTTGTTCTGAGGTCGTTGTCTTCCCCCTGCTCCTGCAGTTGGTAAAATGCTGCTATCTAAGGTGGCCTTTCTCAATCTTGTGTTGCAATTGTATACATTATATATATATTTTTTTTAATTTGCTATTTTTTTCCCTGCGAAAGTAGAGTTACCATTTAAGGCACTCTTTCTCAACCTTTTTACCCCAGAGGAACACTTGAAATCTTTTTCAGGTCTTGAGGAACCCCTACTAAAACCAATTCATTGATGGTCATTGAAAAAAAATGTCCCTTACATTTGTGGTCATGCGGCAGCCCTTACAGTGGTTGTCAAAATGCAATCCCTTACGGATGGCTTAAAAGATTGTTAGCTTCATGCAACTGGCTCTAACAAGAGGACCCCAGAACTATGCAGACATCTTAAGATAGGAGGTCAATCAATCACAGCTCAAGGAACCCCTAGCAACCCTTGGAGGAACCCTGGTTGAGAATGGCTGATTTAGGGATTTAGACTAGAGAAGATCTGTAAAGTAGAGTGGACCAAAATCCCTCCTGAGATGTGTGCAAACCCTTATGCCCCGTACACACGGTCGGACATTGATCGGACATTCCCACAACAAAATCCATGGATTTTTTCCGATGGATGTTGACTCAAACTTGTCTTGCATACACACGGTCACACAAAGTTGTTGGAAAATCCGATTATTCTGAAAACGGTGACGTAAAACACGTACGTCGGGACTATAAACGTGGCAGTAGCCAATAGCTTTCATCTCTTTATTTATTCTGAGCATGTGTGGCACTTTGTGCGTCGGATTTGTGTACACACGATCGGAAATTACGACAACGGATTTTGTTGTCGGAAAATTTTATAGCCTGCTCTCAAACTTTGTGTGTCGGAAAATCCGATGGAAAATGTGTGAGCCTACACACGGTCGGAATTTCTGACAACAAGGTCCTATCACACATTTTCCTTCGGAAAATCCGACCGTGTGTACGGGGCATTACAGTGGTTGTCAAAATGCAATCCCTTATGGATGGCTTAAAAGATTGTTAGCTTCATGCAACTGGCTTCACCAAGTGGTGTTGACCCCAGAACTATGCAGACATCTTAAGAAAGGAGGTCAATCAGCCACAGCTCAAGGAACCCCTAGCAACCCTTGGAGGAACCCTGGCTGAGAATGGCTGATTTAAGGGTTTAGAGAAGATCTGTAAAGAAGAGGGGAACAAAATACCTCCTGAGATGTGTGCAAACCTGGTCACCAACTACAAGAAATGTCTGACCTCTGTGCTTGCCAACAAGGGTTTCTCCACCAAGTACTAAGTCATGTTTTTCTTGGGGGATCAAATACTTATTTTACTGCATCTTAATTGATAACATTTGTATCATGTGCTTTTTTTTCTGGATTTGTCTCTATCATATAAAATACACCTATGATATAAATGATAGACCCTTCATTTCTTTGTAAGTGGGAAAACTTACAAAATCAGCAGGGGATCAAAAAAATTATTTTCCCCGCTTTATATAGTTACATAGTTAGGCAGGTTGAAAAAAGACACAAGTCCATCCAGTTCAACCATAAAAAAAATAAAAAAATAAATAAAAAATATCATACAATCCCATATACCCACAGTTGATCCAGAGGAAGGCGAACCCCACCCAGAAAAGCGTGATCCAATTTGCTACAGCAGGGGAAACAATTCCTTCCTGATCCCCAGAGAGGCAATCTGATATTCCCTGGATCAACTTTACCTATAAATATCAGTACCCAGTAATATTATGTACATTTAGGAAATAATCCAGGCCTTTCTTAAAGCAATCTACTGAGCTGGCCAGAAACACCTCTGGAGGGAGTCTATTCCACATTTTCACAGCTCTTACTGTGAAGAAACCTTTCCGTATTTGGAGATGAAATCCCTTTTACTCTAGACGTAAAGAGAGTGCCCCCTTGTCCTCTGTGTTGACCGTAAAGTGAATAACTCACACCAAGTTCACTATATGGACCCCTTATTTATATATTTATACATGGCGATCATATCCCCCCTTATTCTCCTCTTCTCAAGAGAGAATAAATTCAGTCCTCTAATCTTTCCTCATAGCTGAGCTCCCCCATGCCTCTTATCAGTTTGGTTGCCCTTCTCTGCACTTTCTCCAGTTCCAGTTATATCTATTAAGAGCATGAAAGAAGATACAGAAGGTGGAAGAGCTTACACTCTATTAGAGTATAAAGGTGGAATATGGAAGGTGGAACATCTTATAATAGATGTATTATGGCATGAAAGAAGATACAGAAAGTGGAAGAGTTTAGAAACTATTAGGGTATAAATGAGAGATATAGCGGGTAGAAGAGCTTACAATCTATTATGGTATAAAGCAGTGTTTCTCAACTCCAGTCCTCAAGGCGCACCAACAGGTCATGTTTTCAGGATTTCCCTCAGATGAAATGGCTGTGGTAATTACTAAGGCAATGAAACTGATCAAATCACCTGTGCAAAATAGTGGAAATCCTGAAAACATGACCTGTTGGTGCACCTTGAGGACTGGAGTTGAGAAACACTGGTATAAAGCAACATGTTCAAACATTTTATTAGATAATGGGGGTTATTTACGAAAGGCAAATCCACTTTGCACTGCAAGTGCACTTGAAAGTGCAGTCGCTCTAAATATAAGGGGTAGATCTGAAATGAGGGGAAGCTCTGCTGAATTTATCATCCAATCATGCAAATCATGTGTAAGCTAAAATGCTGTTTTTTTTATTTTCATTGCATGTCCCCCTGGGATCTACAGCGACTGCACTTCCAAGTGCACTTGTAGTGCAAAGTGGATTTGCCTTTAGTAAATAACCCCCCAATGTATGATATACTTGTAATGAAAGTAGACATTGGTCCAAGAATGGACTACAGGCAGGTGTGAAAGATAACAGTAGCCAAAATCAATTAAGAATGACTATGCCTATGTGGACAAGTGGAGGAGGTATTTCTAAACCGGTCACATAGAGAAGTGCCTCAGTGAAAAGGTGGGAGAATACAATTAGAGAATACCCCATGGAACAGGACCATGGTGAGTGATGAGGAGATATTATTACGCAGCCAAAAAAAAATAAAATAATTATATATATATATATATATATATATATATATATATATATATATATATATACAGTACATAAATAATAAACAAATTAATATACTGTATAAATAAATAAATACATTTCTTTTTCACATAAGCAAAGGCACCAAGTATTAAACACAACAGAGTATTTTAATGTACCCACCATCCAAACTCACTACTGTCATAGATGATGGAAATGTAGTAGTTCTCAGTTTAAAAATAATAAATAAACAAAAAAAAATTTGTACATATTGTATCTTTGTATTTTTTTTTGCAGGATTAGCAGTTAGCTGGTCTAATGATGGCAGCTCACAGATCAACTTCAATTTTAAATCACAAACAGCAATATTCTGATGTAAAATTCTCACTTAAACCCAACTAAATCCAAGCCTGCCAATACAAACATACAGAGCTGCTCATTGTCTCTGATTCCCACGGTCGGCCTCTGACTTTGGATCATTTTTTTTTTTTGGTCCCTGAATTTTTCAACACTGATCCACTAATTTGCCAATTCTATTCTCAAATTTCCAGATATTGGATTCAAATGTATGTAAAGCCAAACCTTTTGTTAAGTTTTGGAAAGAATATCCAAAGGGCAAAGTGTTACTAAACCCAGGAGCCTGTATTCACTATATCTGGTCTCCCACAGTACACAGAGCATGGAAATTCAATTATTTTAGTAAATATAAACTGATAAATACCTTTTCTCATCATCAGTATATAGCAGTCTTGTGACTCAGGGGTTGATTTACTAAAGGCCAATAGACTCTGCACTTTGCAAAGTGCAATTGAGCTCTGCTGGTGCAGTTGCTCCAGAGCTTAGTAAATTAGGTAAAGCTTCACTTTGCAAAGAATACCCAATCACATAGAAGGAAAATTTTTAAAAAACAGCATTTTTGCTTGTACATGATTGGATGATTAACTAGTTGCTCGTTCTGGAGAACGGCCGCTCTCGCGCGTGTTGCTAGGACACGGTGCGACCCCGATCTCTGTAAAGAGCCGCGGCTCTTTAACCATGTGATCGGCTGTGTCCAATCACAGCCGGTCACGTGTAAACACGGAGATGCCGGTAATCGGCGCTCCTCGCCTTACAATGACAGAGTGTAAGGAGAGGAGAGCCGATCAGCAGCATCTCCTCACAGGAGACATCTATACATGTAATCAGGGCACTGATCATCAGTGCCCTGATTACAATAGCGACACCAGTGCCACAAATCAGTGCCAGCGATGAGTGCCCACCAGTGCCGGCAATCAGTGCCCACCACTGCCAGCAATCAATGCCCCCCACTGCCCATAAGTGCCACCAATCAGTGCCCATTAATGATGCCAGTCTGTGCTGGCTATCAGTCCCGCTTATCAGTGCTGCCCATCAATGCCCATCACTGCTGTCCATCAATGCCTATCAGTGTCGCCCATCAGTGCCACCCATCAATGCCCATAAGTGCTGCCTATTAGTGCCCACCAGTGCCGCCTATCAGTGCCACCTATTTGTGCCCATCAGTGCCACCTAACAGTGCCCATCAGTGCCACCTATGAGTGCTCATCAGTGCCATATTTCAGTGCCACCTATCAGTGTCCATAAGTGCGGCATATTAGTGCCTCCTCATCTGTGCCACCTAAGCAGTGCCCATAAGTACCACCTCATCAATGCCCACCAGTTCAGCCTATCAGTGCCCATTAGTGCCGCCTCATCAGCGCACATCAGTGAAGGAGAAATATTACTTAGATACAAAATTTACTAACTACTACTGTAAGTAAAAAACATTTTTTCTTCAAATATTTTGGTCTCTTTTTTTTGTAAAAAATAAAAAACCCAGCAGTGATTAAATACCACCAAGAGAAAGCTCTATTTGTGTGAATAAAATGATAAAAATTTCACCTGTGTACAGTATAGCATGACCGCGCAATTGTCATTCAAAGTGCGACAGTGCTGAAAGCTGAAAAATGGCCTGGGCAGGAAGGGAGTGAAAATGCCCGGTAGGCAAGTGGTTAAAGTCAGAAGAGCTTCTGTTTAATTTACTAAGGTATGGAGCCACTGCAGTTTGCAAGGTGCACAGTCTATTTGCCTTTAGTTAATCAACCCCCGAGTGTCTAGTTAAAGCTTGTAGGAGGAGTTTTCATTTTCCCACGATTGTCCTTTGAGGCTGCAGGACCCCTGACCATCTGTGTGGACAGTGCTGATTGGCCCTGTGCTGATCACATGCACCCTCCCAAGAAAAAAAAAAAACCCTTGAGCAATACACACCGAACTGAGCATGTGTAGAGTGCCCCCAAGGCTCTGTACTATCAGGAGATGGATTGGGGACAGTGGAAATAGAGAAGGATCAGAGAAGACAGGATCAAACAGCATTTTTACACAATGTGGAGGATTAACCCCTTAGGATCCATAGTTAGTATACCAAGCATGCTTTACTGTGTATACAGACTGATTTTACTGTTGTGGATTTAGTAATAATTTAAGACCACTGTGACTTTTTTGTCTCTTCTTGTATTTATAAGGAGTAAGTACATCATTTTGCCCCCCTGTACAAACCATTAGTAAGACCTCATCTGGAATTTACAGTTTGGTTTTGGGCACCAGTTCACAAGAAGGATATTGAAGTGCAGAGAGATGGTCAACCAAGTTCAGCTATTAGGAGAAATAAAAGGAGAACTTCGGGCACATTTTTTTTCTTCCCATGCAGTGGGTCTATACACGCACTGCATTGGGTTACTTGCTTCTTTTGTCTAGGGGGTGAGGAGAATGGAGATATACTTACCTAATCCTCCAAGCACAAGACCGATCCCTGCCGCTCCTGTCTCCCCCAGCCCTCTAGCGGTTTTGTGCATGGACTGTTCCTGACATCATCACACCCATAGACCAGCTCTGGATGTGAGGATGGCAGGAATAGTCCACTGCTGGACATAGGGGGGGGGGGCGCTGTTTTCTGAAGGATCGGGTAAGTATAGCTTTTCCTTGAGCCCCTGGATAAAACGAACAGTTCACCCACCCAGTGCAGGCACAGCCCCACTACATATGAGAATCAAAATTTTGCCTGGAGTTCTTCTTTAACAGAACTTAAAGTGTGTGTTACCCCAACACTTCATATTCCTGATATGTGACTGCTGTACCATGTACTTGTATGAGGAAGTCTCCTGTTCTCTTTGTATTGCTTCCTTTGAGTGAAATCTCTGGTGATCCTGCCAGTCCCTCTGCTTTCCTATTAAAAACTGACCACACGAAGCAGGAGAACACACCGTGGTCAGTTCTCTAGCTATGCTGGGAACTCAGCTTGCTCTCCTCCAATGATCAGACTTGTCCTGACACACGCCCGCTGCTCAGTGTGCTGCTGCTTCTCCCCCCCCCCCAGCTCTTACGCTGAGAACAGAGGGAATGTGATCATTTATTAAAAAATCGCTATTGTCTTCCTGCTTCTCCTCTCGGCCAATCAGGAAGTGGGTCCTGAGAACCTGATTGTCTGAGAGGAAAAGCAACCGTATTGGCCGCCGAGGAGGAGACGAAAGGGGGAAGCCGCTTAAGCTGCCCACGACTTAGATGGGGTAAGTGCGGGGCTGGTGGGCGGTTGGGTGAGCGACGGGGGGAGGGGGGGTGTATGGGTGGTTTGCCGATCGACCAAGCGACGGGGGGGGTGGGGGGGAGTGGTGGGTATTTGACTGATGGGCCGACCAAACGGCCAATCGAACGGGGAGAGGACGAGGTTTGACTGACAGACCGACCGACTGGGAGGGGTGGCAGGTTGTTTGTTTGTAGCCCCCCCACCCAAATAAATTGAGCGCCAGCCACCACTGAGGACAAGGGTGGCACCTGGAAAAAAAGAAGTTTAACTTCAATATACAGAAAGGCTTCCTCCCTCGTTCGGTCAGACGTTCGGTCGGCCCGTCAGTCAAATACATCCCACTAGCCCCCCCCTCCGTCGCTCAGTCGATCTTCTCACTGTAAAAACTGTAAAAATGTGGAATAAATCCCCTTATAAAAAATTGTTAAAAAAAAAAGCAGGACGCGTTCCTAAAGACAGAATATAAATATTAATATCTCAAATCTAGCTGGATATTAACATTAATAAATAATAACGCCAGTGGTTGTTAATTAAGGGAATATCCACGCATGGGTGCTCAACCAGTGGCCCTCCAGCTGTTGTGGAACTACAAGTCCCATCATGCCTCTGCCTTTGGGAGTCATGCTTGTACCTGGTCAGTGGCTTGCAATGCCTCATGGGACTTGTAGTTCTGCAACTGCTGGGGGGTCACAGGCTGAGCACCAGAAAAGATTTATTTTTCCAACTGTTGGAACAAATTTGGCCGTGCCTTATATAAGCTTTTTGCCTTCCTCTGGATCAACTGTGAGTATAGAGTTCAGTATATGATGTTTTTGTTAAAGGACTCGTTCACACCTGAGCTTTAAAATGCTTCTTTTACAGGCGTTTAAGCTTTTTCTTCTTTGCCTCTCATGTTAGCCTTTGAGGTGGATTTAATAAAGGCAAAAAAAAATTAGACATGTGCAGTTTGTTTCGTTCCGAATTGATATTCGGACACATTTTTGGTTATTCGGATATATCCGAAATACCCGAATAAGGGCTCATTTACACTTGCTTCGGCTTCAACAAGGCTTCGGACATGTTAAAGCTCTCTGGGTGCTAGTCAAAGCTCCTGTCACTAAATAAGATGGTTAGCTTACAGTCCTGTTTACACCTTGCTTTTGGTTTGCTTTGCTTCGACTTTGCTTCAAAAATTATACCCCATGCAGCTTCAGTGGTGTTTCAAAGCGTCTTCAAAGCCTCCATAGAAATGTATGGCAAAGCTCGCTGGAAGCCTCACTGAAGTCTCACCGAAGCCCCATCGAAGCCCATCGAAGCCCCACGAAGTCTTACCAAAGCCCCACTGAAGCCTCACTGAAGCCCCACTGAAGCATCACCGAAGCCCCACTGAAGCCCCATCGAAGCCCCACGAAGCCTCACCGAAGCCCCATTGAAGCCCCAACGAAGCTCCACCGAAGCCTCATTGAAGCCACACAAAGTCTCACCGAAACCCCATCGAAGCCCCACAAAGTCTCACGAAGCCCCACAAAGCCTCACCGAAGCCCCACCAAAGCTCCACTGAAGCCTCATCGAAGCCCCACGAAGTCTCACCGAAGCCCCACAAAGCCTCACCGAAGCCCCACCAAAGCCTCATCAAAGCCCCACCAAAGCCTCATCGAAGCCCCACGAAGCCTCATCGAAGCCCCACCAAAGCTCCCGTGAAGCCTCATTGAAGCCCCACGAAGTCACACCGAAGCCCCATTGAAGCCCCACAAAGTCTCACGGAAGCCCCACAAAGCCTCACCGAAGCCCCACCAAAGTCTCATCGAAGCCCTACGAAGCCTCACTGAGGCCCCACCGAAGCCCCACGAAGTCTCACCGAAGCCCCATAAAAGCCCCACAAAGTCTCACGGAAGCCCCACAAAGCCTCACCGAAGCCCCACCAAAGCCTCATCAAAGCCCCACGAAGTTTCACCGAAGCCCCACTGAAGCCTCATCGAAGCCCCATTGAAGCCCCACCAAAGCTCCACCGAAGCTTTATCAAAGCCCCACAAAGTCTCACCGAAGCCCCTTCGAAGCCCCACAAAGTCTCACCAAAGCCTCACAAAGTCTCACCGAAGCCCCACAAAGCTTCATCAAAGCCCCACAAAGCCTAACCGAAGCCCCACTGAAGCCTCATCGAAGCCCCGCAAAGCCTCACCGAAGCCCCACCAAAGCTCCACCGAAGCCTCATCGAAGCCCCACGAAGCCTCACCGAAGCCCCACCAAAGCTCCACCGAAGCCTCATCGAAGCACCATGAAGTCTCACTGAAGCCCCATCGAAGCCCCACTAAAGCCTCATCAAAGCACCAAGCAAAAGCAGGGTGTAGACAGGACTGTAGGCTAACCATTTTATTTAGTGACAGGAGCTTTGACTGACGTTCAGAGAGCTTTAACAAAGCCTGTCTGAAGCCTTGTTTTAAACCAAGTGTAAACTAGCCCTTACAATATAAAAAATTTTACGGCATGCCCCGAATAACGAAATTCGGACTGAAATTTTAATCAAATTTTACACGGAACTCCAGTCCAATTCTAACTGTACACATATTGCTAAAATCAAAGACATGGGGGGCTGATTTACTAAAGACAAATAGACTTTGCACTTTGCAGTTGCTCCAGAGCTTAGTAAATGAGGCACAGCTTCGCTTTGCAAGGAGTACCCAATCACATGCAAGGAAAATAAAAATAAAAAGATTTTTGCTTGCACATGCTTGGATGACAGAAATCAGTAGAGCTTCTGCTCTTTTTCTAAGCTCTGGAGCAACTGCTCTTTACAAAGTGCACAGTCTGTTTGTCTTTAGTAAATGAACCCCTATGTGTGTCAGCAGCAGAGGGTCCCTGGAAACGATCCCAAACAGCTGACACTTGTGACACCGTCACTGCAGCATTGGAAGTGTTGCATGAGGACTCAAGGAGACAGACAGCCTGAGAAGGCTAATAAAGAAGCTTAGAAGCTTTGCCCTGACAAGTACACACTGCCACAATAAGTATATGCTTACATACATAAATAACTAGTGCTATAGGAAATACCGACGAGGTGCGGAAAATGCAACATATAAAGCGATACACCGTACAAACATACTGAGCTTCCTAGCAGGTCGAAATCTTTTGATTTACCCATTAAAGGGAAAACATTGTAAGAATTCCTATGCATAACTGATACAATAATGACGCCTAAACTGCTCAAGCTGTAGAGGAACTGCCACATCGGGTATGGTGGGATTTGTAGCGCCTCAAGATGTCAAGTTATTAAAAAGGACATTATTAAGGAACAGCACCACTTAAACGTCAGTGCTCAAAGCAAGAACCCTTTGGATAGTGCCCATATGCCATGAAGCAGGTACATGCTTGTCCAGCAGATAGGTAACATCCCTTAAAATTGGGTACCAAGTGCAAGAACTCTTTGGGTGGTGCTCCTCTGCCATGTAGTACGTACATGCTTGTGCGGCAGATAGGCAACATCCCTTAAAATTGGGTACCCAATGCAAGAACTCATTGGGTAGTGTCAGTATGCCATGAAGAAGTTAAATACTTGTGGAGCAGATAGGCAACAACCCCTAAAATTGGGTACCCAGTGCAAGAACAACTGGGCATTGCCCATATGCCATGTAGTAGGTACATGCTTCTGCAGCAGATAGGCAGGATCCCCTAAAACTTGCTACTCAGAGCAAGAACTATTTGGGTGGTGTCCCTATTCCATGTAGCAGGAACATGCATGTAGAGCAGATAGGCATCATACCTTAACATTGGGTACCTAGTACAAGAGCCCACTGGGCATTGCCCATATGCCATGTAGTTGGTACATGCTTATGCAGCAGATAGGCAGCATCCACCAAAACTGGGTACTAAGTGCAAGAACTCTTTGGGTAGGGTCCATATGCCATGTAGCAGGTACATGCTTGTGGAGCAGATTGGCAACATCCCTCAAAATTGGGTACCCAGTACAAGTGTCTACTGGGCATTGCCCATGTTCCATGTGGTAGGTACATGTCTGTGCAGCAGATAGGCAGCATCCCCTAAAACTGGGTACTCAGTGCCTGAATTCTTTGGGTGGTGCCCCTCTGCCATGAAGTAGGTACATGCTTGTGGAGCAGATAGGCAACAACCCCTAAAATTGGGTACCCAGTGCAAGAGCCCACTGGGCATTCCCCATCCATATGCCATGTAGTAGGTGCATGCTTGTGCAGCAGATAGGCAGCATCCCCTATAACTGGGTACTCAGTGCAAGAGCTCTTTGGGTGGTGCCCCTATGCCATGTAGCAGGTACATGCATGTGGAGCAGATAGGCATAATACCTTAAAATTGGGTACCCAGTGCAAGAGCCCACTGGGCATTGCCCATATGCAATGTAGCAACCACATGCTTGTGGTGCAGATAGGGAATGTCCCAATTTATAATGTTAACATCCCCCTCATGGGTAGTACTCATATGCCATGTAGTAGGCACATGTTAGTGCAGTGGATAAACAATTCCCAGCCTCAAATAGCAATCAATGAGCTGATGGAACATTACCCCTTGCAAAGTGGGTACTAAATGCAGGATCCTACTGGGTAGTGCCCACGTGCCATACAGCAGGCACATGCTAGTGGATCAGATAGGCAGCACCCCTAAAAACTGGGTACCCAATTCAAGAGCCCACTGGGTAGTGCCCATATGCTATCTAGCAGGCACATGTTTATGGAGAAGATTGGCAATGCTCAGCCTCAAAGAACTATCAAGGAGCTGATGAAACAACATCCCTTAAAAGTGGGTAACCAATGCATAAAACCCTCTGGGTAGTGCCCATATGCCTTGAAGCAGGTACTGTACATACTAGGGGAGCAGATAAGCAGTGGCCCTTAAACCTATGTACACAATGCAAGAGCCCACTGGATAGTGTCCATATGCCCATTGGGTACCCACTTTTAATGGGTTATGTTCCACTAGCTCCTTAGTAGCTCTCTTAGGCTGGGCATTGCCTATCTGCTCCCCAAGCATGTGCCTTCTACATTCTAGGGCAGCAGATAGGCAATGCCAGCTTAACAGAGCTATCGAGGAGCTAATAGAGCATCGTCCCTTAAAAGTGGGTACCCAATGCAAGAGCCAACTGTGCAGTGCCCATATCCAATGTAGAAGGCCAATGCTTGTGGGAAAGATACAATATCCAGCCTCATGGAGCCCTCTAATATTACCCCTTAAAAATGGGTACCCAATGCAACAGTGTACTGAGTAGTGCCCATATGCCATGTATCAAGCATAAGCTAGCAGAGATGCAATGCCCAGCCTCATGGAACCATCAAGGAGCACAGTGATGTAACAGCACTCCCTAGGAATGGGTACCCAATGCAAGAGCCCATATGCCATGTAGTATAGACATTGCCCAGCCCCGTGGAGCTATCAAGGGGCATAGTGATGTAACAGCACACACCCCTTAAAAGTAGGTAACTAATGCACAAGCCCATATGCCATGTAGCATAGACATTGAGAAGCCTCATGGAACCATTAAGGAGCACTGTGATGTAACAGCCACTCTTAAAAGTGGGTACCCAATGTAAGAACCCCTTATATCATGTAATATAGACAATGCCAAGCCTCATGGAACCATCAAGGAGCACAGTGATGTAACAGCAGCCCTTAAAAGTGGGTTTCCTAATGAATTCACCCATATATCATGTAATATAGACAATGGCAAGCCTCTTGGAACCATCAAGTAGCACAGTGATGTAACATCAACCCTTAAAAGTGGGTACCCAATGCACGAGCCTACTGAGTAGTGCCCATATGCCATGTATCAAGCATAAGCTAGTTGAGCAGAGAGGCAATGCCCAGCCTCATGGAACCTTTAAGGAGCACAGTGATTATAACAGCACCCCCTAAAAGTGGGTACCCAATGCAAGAGCCCATATGCCATGTAATTTAGACATTGCCCAGCCTTGTGGAGCTACCACTACTGCCTTAAAAGTGGGTACCCAATGCAAAAGTTCCATATATCATGTAATATAGACAATGTCAAGCCTCATGGAACCATCAAGGAGTACAGTGATGTAACAGCACCCCCTAAGAGGGGGTACCCAAAGCAAAAGCCCATTTGTCATGGAGTTTAGACATTGCCCAGCCTGGTGGAACTATCAAGAGGCACAGTGATGTAACAGCACCCCTTAAAAGTGTGTACCTAATGCAAGAGCCCATATGACATATAGTACATATATGGCCCAGCCTCATGGAACCATCAAAGAGCACAATGATATAACAGCACCCCTTAAAAGTGGATACCCAATGCAAGAGCTCATATGCCATGTTTTATAAACAATGCCCGGCATTGTGGAACTATTAAGGAGCACAAAGATGTAACAGCACCCCTTAAAAGTGGGTACCCAATGCAAGAGCCCATATATCATGTAATATAGACAATGTCAAGCCTCATGGAACCATCAAAGAGCATAGTGATGTAACAGTAGTCCTTAAAAGTGGGTACTCAATGCAAGAGCCCATATGTCATGTTCTATAGACATTGCCCAGCCTTATGGAACCATCAAGGAGCACAGTGATATAAAGTGCCCCTTAAAAGTAAGGTACCCAATGTAAGAGCCCATATGCCATGTAGTATATAGACAATACCCATGCTCATAAAATCATCAAGCCTGATCCAGCATCGGGGTCACCTACCTCTGAGTCCGGTGATAGCTCCTAGGACCAGCCAGATCCCCCAAGATCCCGAACTCCTCATGCTGCAGGGGGCAGCTGTGCCCGGGGTGCTTCTTCCTTCTTCTGCCCCTTCAGTCTCCCAGGTCAGCACAATCCACGGGGCATGAACCAGACAGATCCACCCTACCGATCCACCGGGATCCCGGTAATCCAACCAAGGCGAGGATCCGTCCGCTGTCCCGGTGCCCCTCCTGCACCAACTCCAGGGAGGATGCGCACTGCAAGCACGTGGAGCCAGGCGGGCACTGCGGGCTCCCTACACCCGATCACCCGCTACTACTACACCAGGGGTGGGATCTTCTGCAGGGGATGCAACGGGCAGATCGGAGGCAAGGTGGCACCAGGCTGAGAGGAGCTTCCAAAATAAGAGGATTGAGCCAACAAAGGAGGACAATGACCTGCACTGAGGGGGAACCGAGGATGGTATGAAGCAAAGGGGGGCATCCAAGACAAGATCCAGGGAAAGGTGGCACCAGGGTTGCTGCAGCCTGCAAGGCGAGATCCCAGGCACCAGGAGGAGATCAGCTGAGGGAACCAGACTTGCAATCATCTGCAGGACACCCTGGATCACACAATCTCTTCAGGAGGGCACCGGAGATGAAATGCTCTGCAGGAGGATGGTGGGCTCATGGACAAGAAGGGGGAGATCTTCATTAGGGTGAGATCACAGACACCAGAGGTGGAATGGTCTGTAGGACACCCAAGATGAGATCATAGGCTGTGTTGGGGGGACACCAGAGGAAGAATGGTCTTCAGGACACCTAGGATGAAAGCAGGGGCTGTGTTGGGGGGCCACTAGAGTAGGAATAGTCTTCAGGACACCCAAGATGAGATTACAGGTACCAAAAGAAGAATGGTCTTCAGGACACCTAGGATGAGATCAGAGGCTGTGTTGGGGGACCACCATAAGAGCAATGGTCTTCAGGACACCCAGGATGAGATTACAGGTACCAGAGGAGCAATGGTCTACAAGACACTCAGGGTGAGCTCATATGCTGTGTTAGGGGCCACCAGAATGAGGTCACAGGCTGTGTTTGGGATCCACCAGAGGAAGAATTGTCTTCAGGACACCCAGGATGAGATCACAGGCTGTGCTGGGGGCCTCCATAGTTAAAATGGTCCTCAGGGCACCCAGGATGAGATCACAGGCTGTATTGGGGGTCACCAGAGGAGGAATGGTCTTCAGGACACCTAGGATGAGATCACAGGCTTTGTTTGGGTCACCAGAGGAAGAATAGTCTGCAGGACACCCAGAATGTGATCACTGGCTGTGTTGGGGACCACCAGGGGAAATATGGTCTGCAGGACATCCAGGATGAGATCACAGGTTGTATTGGGGACCACCAGAGGAAGAATCGTCTGCAGGGCATCCAGGATGAGATCACAGTCTATGTTGGGGGCCACTAGAAGAGGAATAGACTTCAGGACAGCTAGGATGATGAGATCACAGTCTGTGTGTGTGTGTGGGGAGGGGGGGGGGGGCACTAGAAGTGGAATGGTCTTCAGGACACCCAGGGTTAGCTCATAGGCTATGTTAGGGGCCCCCAGAGAAGGAATAGTCTTCTGAACATCTAGGATGAGATCACAGGCTGTGTTGGGAAGCCACCAGAGGATAAATAGTCTGCAGGACACTCAGATGAGATCACAGGTACCAGAGGAGCAATGGTCTTCAGGACTCCCAGGCTGTTAGGGGCCACCAGAGGAGGAATAGTCTTTTGGACCACCTAGGTTGATATGACAGGCTGTGCTGGGTCCACCAGAAGAGGAATAGTATTCTGGACACCCAGGATGAGATCACAGGCTGTGCTGGGGGACCCAGAGGAGGAATAGTCTTCTGGACACCTAGGATGAGATGACAGGCTGTGCTGGGAGCCCCAGAGGAGGAATAGTCTTCTGGACACCCAGAATGAGATGACAGGCTGTGCTGGGAGCCCCAGAGGAGGACTAGTCTTCTGGACACCTAGGATGAGATGACAGGCTGCGCTGGGTCCACCAGAGGAGGAATAGTCTTCTGGGCTCCTAGGTTGAGATGACAGGCTGTGTTGGGTCCACCAGAGGAGGATTAGTATTCTGGACACCAAGGATGAGATGACAGGCTGTGTTGGGGGCCCCAGAGGAGGAAAGGTCGTCTGGACACCCAGGATGAGATGACAGGCTGTGTTGGGGGCCCCAGAGGAAGAATAGTCTTCTGGACACCTAGGATGAGATGACAGGCTGTGCTGGGTCCACCAGAGGAAGAATAGTCTTCTGGACACCTAGGGTGAGATGACAGGCTGTGCTGGGTCCACCAGAGGAAGAATAGTCTTCTGGACACCTAGGGTGAGATGACAGGCTGTGTTGGGGGCCCCAGAGGAGGAAGGGTCTTCAGATCACCCAAGATGAGATGGGGGGGGGGGTCCCAGATTGAGGAATGGTCTTCAGGACTTCCAGGATGAGATGGCAGGCTGTTGTTTGGCCACCAGAGGAGCAATGGTCTGCAGAACACTCAGTAGTGACACCATGGACAGGGCTGACACCCCCAGGGTCAGGCAGGGCAGCTGTGTACCGGGGCAGGAGCTGCACGGAGTAGTCGGCACGCTGCCCCTGTGCTGTCTCGGCACGTGCTCCCCCCCCCCCCTTTTTTTTTCTGTCCATTGACAGCAGCACCGTCTCCGAGCAACCCGAGGACGCCGCCCGGTCTACAGACTGCAGCCTGCTGTGTGTTCCGGCGGCACCTAGCGGATAATTGGCTAACTGCAGGCTGGCGCACCGGCGGGATGCGGCAGCGGAGCGCTGGGCAATGGGGCGTCTGGATGGGGAGTGCTGCTGCTGTGTGATTTGGGACTGCAATATGTTGGGGTCACTTGGCACGCTGTGGGGGGGGTGTCTCTAAATAAATAGAGGATAGGTAAATGTATAGATTTGCATGGTGCATGCTTTGTACAAGGATTGGGAGGTGATTAGCGGTGGCCATTCATGATTGATAAAAATGATCAATTTCTTTTCTGATCTCTTCCAATAAGAACAATCAATCTATATTCAACAATCTTACCTTACTGATTGCATATGTTTTTCCACCATGTAATCTCCTAATCTGATGGGTCAAGAGAGGTGAGATACAAAGCCTTATGGTTCTGCCGATCGATTAAAAAAAAATAATTGATCGTTTTCTGCCCTGGTTGATCATTATCTTAAATCAATTGAAAGTTGTGGCTATTCGATTGTTTGCGAATTTGATAGCCGCGCTGATCGACTCGCACACACGGGGGGGGGGGCGGCGGATCTAGTCTAGTCTAGTCTAGTCTCGGGGAGGGGCGCTGCCAGAAAATAGAGGTATTGCTTACAGAACGGCACCCCATTTCTTGCAATAGCCAGCGAAGGCGCGTGCGCTGATTGGCCAGGGGGGGGGGGGGAGCCAATCAGCGGGTCTGGTGGAGGCGATGTCTCCGCCGGCCACCCGCGATCGCTCCCCACAGAGATCCATCAGATTAGGAGATTACATGGTGGAAAAAGATGCAGATCCGTAAGGTAAGATTGTTGACTATGGATTGATTATTCTTATTGGAAGAAATTAGAAAAGAAATTGATCAATTATCAATCATGAATGGCCACCACTAATCACCTCCCATCCTTGTACAAATCATGCACCATGCAAATCTATACATTTACCTATCCTCTCTGTTATTTAGAGACCCCCTCCCCCACACACACACACACACACACACACACACACACACACCGTGCAAGTGACCCCAACATATTTCAGTCTGATGTAAACAAGGCAGACCGCCGTTCGGTCAGAGATGAACAGAGTGATCATGTGTTCCCTGCTAACCAGCAACATGGATCATTCTGATCAACGAGTGAATCCATCCCCCACCCATTTAGCAAGCGGCCCCTAGGGATACAGGAAAGGGGTTAACATCAGGGGCAAGCAAAGGGTTACTTGCCCCTGATGTTAACCCCTTCCCAGCCAATGTCATTAGTACAGTGAGAGTACACATTTTTAGCACTGATCACTGTATTAGTGTCACTGGTCCCCAAAAAAAGTGTTAGTTAGGTGTCTGATCTGTCCACTACAATGTCGCAGTCCCGCTAAAAATCACTGATTGCCGCCATTACTAGTAAAAAATAAATAAATAAAAATGCCATAAATCTATCTCCTATGCTGTAGACGCTATAACTTTTTTTGTTTACAAACTATTTTTATTTGGAGCAAAAGGTGGTACAAAAGGCTTTGTCATATGCCAAAAGAAAATATATTACAGGTAGTTTACACATCAGAAAGAACAAACTATATTTTGAAATTCTTGAGAGATATAGTTTGCTTTAGCAGGCTTAGTTTAGGCTTTTTTTTCTCAGAGAATAGGTGCAGGAATTCCCCCGTCTGAGTCACCCCTTGTCTCTCTGCCCCCTACCCACCTCTGACCACCGTCCCTTTATTCCACCCCCTACCCACCTACCAGTACTGCCCCTTTTAAAGAATACAGAATCAAGTATCGTTTTCTGGTGCTAAATCATTTGTATGAAACATGTTGTTGATAAAAAAAAAAAGCAGTAAAATAGATCCCCTGCAGTCAGCAACAATAGATTCCCAGCAATAGATCCCCACACAATAGACTCCCCCAGCAACAATGGACTCCACCCCAACAATAATAGATTCCCTGCAGCAACAGTGAACCACCCACAACAAAATATCACACCCAGTAACTAAATATCCACACAAGCAACATTAGACACCCCCCCAGCAGCAACAACAGATCTCCCAGCAGCCAGCATCAAAAGATCCTCCAGCAGCCAGTAAAACTAGACCTCTCCCTCAACAGTAGACCCCTTCCAGTAAAATAAGAACATAAGACCCCCCCCCCCCCAGCAACAATATATTCTCCATCAGCAACAATAGACCCTCACACAAAATCAGATCCCCACCAGTGACAATAGATCCCCCAGCAGCCAACATCAATAGACCCTCCAGCACACCCCATGCTATTACATACATTCAGTGCTGAAGGTGCTGGAACTGCGTTCCCCCGAGTTCCTGCTGAAAAAAAGCCCTGGCTTTAGTGAGTCAACGTTATAATATTATAATCTATGAATATTGTAAGTATAGAAAATCTTATAATGTTCTTCAGTCATATATTACTAGTAATACCATTCAGGGTTTGTGCAAACCAATCAATACACGCTTATGCCGCGTACACACGGTCGGACTTTTCAGCTACAAAAGTCCGACAGCCTGTCCAACAGACTTTCGACGGACTTTCAACAGACTTTCTAACGAACGGACTTGCCTACATACGATCACACCAAAGTGCGACGGATTCGTACGTGATGACGTACGACTGGACTAAAACAAGGAAGTTGATAGCCAGTAGCCAATAGCTGCCCTAGCGTGGCTTTTTGTCCTTCGGACTAGCACACAGACGAGTGCGGATTTCTGGGTCCGGCGTAGTTACGACGTAAAGATTTGAAGCAAGTTCCAAATCTAAAGTCCGTCAGATTTGCGACTGGAAAAGTCCGCTGAAAGTCCGGGGAAGCCCACACACGATCGGATTGTCCGCCGGACTTGGTCCGTCGGTGTCCATCAGACTTCTGTAGCCGAAAAGTCCGACTGTGTGTACGCGGCATTATTGTTTGTTTTTTTTGTTTTGTTTTTTTACCAAAAATATGTAGCAGAATACATATTGGCCTAAACTGATGAACAATTTTTTTTTTAAATGTCGCTCTTTTTTTGGTTATGTCGCAAAAAATAAAAACCGCAGAGGTGATCAAATACCACCAAAAGAAAGCTTTATTTGTTGGGAAAAAGAACCCATAAATTTCACTTGGGTACAGCGTCGCACGACCGCACAATTGTCAGTCAGTTAAAGTAACGCAGCGCAGTATCGCAAAATAAATGGCGTGTTCATGAATGGGGGGGGTAAAACTTTCCAGAGCTGAAGGGGTTAAGATTGAACAAGACTAAAAGGGTATTTTTTTTCATACATAATGGCACACATGTATTTTGCGATTTGACACATTCATTCATTCTTTTTCTCACTTTTAGTAAAATATTTTGGTGCTCTGGTGGGGGGGGAGGGGCTCCCATACAGGAGCAATGGAGATGGATCGGATAATTGCGCTGTCCGCAGGCGGAATTAGATGACTGCTTCTTCCTGTGTTCACGCCGCTCTGCAGTGTGGAGAAGATGGAGGGAGCATTGAGGAGGTGGGTGGAGCCAACGCTCACTAAGAGGTCGGAGAAGGAAGAATGCTGGCGCTTTCACTCTCCTCATCAGCAGTGGCTCCGACGTGACTCACTGACGTCGCTGGTTGCTAGATGTCAGGCGGCCCAGGCTCTAGCAACCAGTGCAGGGAACACAGAGGCCAAGCCAGCAGCGCAGCTCCACCCGCCTCCTCCTGGTCCAGCGCGGCGTAATTATTACAATAACACAGAGTGTCTCTCTCGGCGCCGCTGATCGGCTGATGTGAGACAGAGAGAGAGACTCCGGAGTCGGGACTGCAGTCAGTATCAGTCAGTGATATTTTCAGGGGGGGACAATCGCCCCATTGCCCCCCCCCCCCCCCGGATCCGTCCCTAATGTTGCAACATGTAAGGATTTGTTTGCCCTGGCGGTTGGGGGGCGGTAACACCCTGCAGTTAAACCATGGTTTTACTGCCTCCCAATTGCTCCCCTTTAGCAGCACAGGCAGCGGCATGGGGTTTTAAACAGTATATTGTCAAAAAGTATTGGGACACCTGCCTTTACAAGCACACATGATTTTTAATGGAATCCCAGTCTTAGTCCGTAGGGTTCAATATTGAGTTGGCCCACCATTTGTAGCTATAACAGCTTCAACTCTTCTGGGAAGGCTGTTCACAAGGTTTAGGAGTGTGTCTATGGGAAGGTTTGACCATTCTTCCAGAAGAGCATTTGTGAGGTCAGGCACTGATGTTGGACGAGAAGGCCTGGCTCGCAGCCTCCACTCTAATTCATCCTAAAGGCAGTGGCAGCCCGGCTACATGCAGGGCACTGGACACATGGAGTTCAATGTTTTTTTGTTTTCTTTTAGAAGCACATGATTAGAGCCTGAGACTCTAATTGGCTTCAAAAAAGCGTAGGCTCGGGGCGCAGAGCACTGGGCCCCCATGTCCCCCCAGTTGTGTGATAATAGCGAATTAATATTCGCTATTGTTTTCCTGATTCTCCTCCCAGCCAGTCAGAAAGCGTGTCCTGAGACCCGTCAACCAATTGGCCGAGTGGAAAAGTGATCCTATTAGCCGGAGGAGGGAGGAGATGCACGGTGGAAGCTGCTGTGATGGCGAGGAGGATGAGATGCAGGGGAAGCACCCTAGATGGGGTAAGTGTGAGGCTGGTGATGACTGACCGGGGGGTTGGGTGCATTGTTTGCCGCCCCCCCAAAAAAATATACCAACAGCTGCCACTGCCAAAAAAGGTGTTCTATCAGGTTGAGGTCAGAACTCAATAGTATTTCTAGTCTTAGTCCGTAGGGTTCCATATTGAGTTGGCCCACCCTTTGCAGCTATAACAGCTTCAACTCTTCTGGGAAGGCCGTCCACAAGGTTTAGGAGTGTGTCTATGGAAATGTTTGACCATTCTTCCAGAAGAACATTTGTGAGGTCAGGCACTGATGTTGGATGAGAAGGCCTGGCTCACAGTCTCCGCTCTAATTCATCCCAAAGGTGTTCTATCGAGTTAAGGTCAGGACTCTGTGCAGGCCAGTCAAGTTCCTCCACCCCAAACTTGCTCATCCATGTCTTTATGGACCTTGCTTTGTGCACTGGTGCGCAGTGTCCCACAAAGTAGGGAGCATAAAATTGTCCAAAACGACTTGAAAGAAGCTCCTGATCCTTTTTTGCTGATAAGCTTAGCACACTATTTAAAAGCACATTTTGCCGTGATTGACATGCAATTCTGTTGGATGACAATCAAGGCAGAAACGCAACACATTTGGGGACGCCCTTAAGATTAAAGTAAGTAAATGTCATCAGCAAACCAAGGATTCGTCGAAAGGGTCCAAAGTTTTATTCGGTGGTCACATGTAAAA
Source organism: Aquarana catesbeiana (assembly GCF_042186555.1). NCBI lineage: Eukaryota > Metazoa > Chordata > Amphibia > Anura > Ranidae > Aquarana > Aquarana catesbeiana. The sequence continues at coordinate 778,812,684 of NC_133325.1, read as the reverse complement.
TATACAGGAACGTTTCAGAGCCATCCATACTACCTTAGCCTGTCCATATACTACCCTAGCCTGTCCATATACTACCCTAGCCTGTCCATATACTACCTTAGCCTGTCCATATACTACCATAGCCTGTCCATATACTACCCTAGCCTGTCCATATACTACCCTAGCCTATCCATATACTACCCTAGCCTGTCCATATACTACCATAGCCTGTCCATATACTACCCTAGCCTATCCATATACTACCCTAGCCTGTCCATATACTAACCTAGCCTGTCCATATACTACCCTAGCCTGTCCATATACTACCCTAGCCTGTCCATATACTACCCTAGCCTGTCTATATACTACCCTAGCCTGTCCATATACTACCCTAGCCTGTCTATATACTACCCTAATCTGTCTACATACTACCCTAGCCTATCCATATACTACCCTAGCCTGTCTATATACTACCCTAATCTGTCTACATACTACCCTAGTCTGTCCATATACTACCCTAGCCTGTCCATATACTACCCTAACCTGTCCATATACTACCCTAATCTGTCTACATACTACCCTAGCCTGTCCATATACTACCCTAGCCTGTCTATATACTACCATAGCCTGTCCATATACTACCCTAGCCTGTCCATATACTACCATAGCCTGTCCATATACTACCCTAGCCTATCCATATACTACCCTAGCCTGTCCATATACTACCCTAACCTGTCCATATACTACCCTAATCTGTCTACATACTACCCTAGCCTGTCCATATACTACCCTAGCCTGTCCATATACTACCTTAGCCTGTCCATATACTACCATAGCCTGTCCATATACTACCCTAGCCTGTCCATATACTACCCTAGCCTATCCATATACTACCCTAGCCTGTCCATATACTACCATAGCCTGTCCATATACTACCCTAGCCTATCCATATACTACCCTAGCCTGTCCATATACTAACCTAGCCTGTCCATATACTACCCTAGCCTGTCCATATACTACCCTAGCCTGTCCATATACTACCCTAGCCTGTCTATATACTACCCTAGCCTGTCCATATACTACCCTAGCCTGTCTATATACTACCCTAATCTGTCTACATACTACCCTAGCCTATCCATATACTACCCTAGCCTGTCTATATACTACCCTAATCTGTCTACATACTACCCTAGTCTGTCCATATACTACCCTAGCCTGTCCATATACTACCCTAACCTGTCCATATACTACCCTAATCTGTCTACATACTACCCTAGCCTGTCCATATACTACCCTAGCCTGTCTATATACTACCATAGCCTGTCCATATACTACCCTAGCCTGTCCATATACTACCATAGCCTGTCCATATACTACCCTAGCCTATCCATATACTACCCTAGCCTGTCCATATACTACCCTAACCTGTCCATATACTACCCTAATCTGTCTACATACTACCCTAGCCTGTCCATATACTACCATAGCCTGTCCATATACTACCCTAGCCTATCCATATACTACCCTAGCCTGTCCATATACTACCCTAACCTGTCCATATACTACCCTAATCTGTCTACATACTACCCTAGCCTGTCTATATACTACCCTAGCCTATCCATATACTACCCTAGCCTGTCCATATACTACCCTAACCTGTCTACATACTATCCTAGCCTGTCCATATACTACCCTAGCCTATCCATATACCTGCAAGATGGTGCCATCACTGTTTGTCTTCAGGCCAAGTCCAAAGGCGCAGGTGCAGGAGGAGAGGCGCCGCAAAAACCTCCACCCCCGCGACCTCCACTGTATACATGGGCAGGACAAAGGGGGTGGAGTCAGGGGCGGAGCCAGGGGGCGGCAAATTTAGGTTTCGTCTAGGGTGTCAAAAATCCTTGCACCAGCCCTGCTAGGCACAAAAAATGCCTAGAACTGTGCATGTGTATGAACTCCCGTTACACCAGGTGTAGTGCATGTGAGCAAAATCATGTGTTTTCCTGCACCGTACAAAAACGAGCTGCCCTTTTTGTGGATGTGTGTGGGTACCCCCATGCATTTAGCAAACACGCATGCCAAAAATGCAGGATACCGCATTTTAAAAACTGTGCTGGCACCTTTTTTTTTGCACGTTTCCCGCACATAGGGGAGCCCTTTGAAAATAAATGGGCTGCCCTTAAAATGCAATGTGTGGGAATACGCAAAGAAATGCGTGAATTCAAACACACCCCCTGGTGTATTTATTACTTATCTGTAAGGCTTTTTTATTTTTGCTTTTTTTTTTTTTTTTTTTACAGTTCTAAACATAGCTCTGTGATAGCACATGCGTCTATGCAAATGGTGGCGTTTAGTAGTGTATTCTAGTAGTATTGCATTAAAATCCATAAAAAATGTTACCCGTGTAAATGTAGATGTGCATTATTTGATTCTGGTTGGTAGACTAAATGGTTGTTCTATTCACTAGAATTCATTTATGTGCGTATGCATTCAAATGCTCTACACGCATAAACGCATGTACACACATTTGTTACACTTCGGCCAGCAAGATTCTGTTTCAACTAGAGTCATTTAAAGAGGTTGTGACCACCTAAATGACTTCTGTGTGCACATGCCCTTTATGTCGGTAGATATTCGCGGGGGTGGCTGGTGTCAGCCCTTCACACTGTAATGTGCAGGGACATTGTGATATAAAGGGGACTGCACTGTAAAGGGGCACTCTAATGATTACACTCCCCCTTTATAGTGCAGTCCCCTTTATATTACAGTGTGCCTGCAATCATGCCCCCCCCCCCCCTTTTACCTTCTGCTCACTGTGCAGATCTCCAGCTCCTCCCGCCCCCTTACATCAGAGTTTGCAAAGGCCTCCCTTACATCAGAGTCTGCACAGACCTCCCTTACATCAGAGTCTGCACAGACCTCCCTTACATCAGAGTCTGCACAGACCTCCCTTACATCAGAGTCCGCAGAGCCCTCCCTTACATCAGAGTCCACACAGACCTCCCTTACATCAGAGTCCACACAGACCTCCCTTACATCAGAGTCCGCACAGACCCCCTTACATCAGAGTCTGCACAGACCTCCCTTACATCAGAGTCCGCAGAGCCCTCCCTTACATCAGAGTCCACACAGACCTCCCTTACATCAGAGTCCGCACAGACCCCCTTACATCAGAGTCTGCACAGACCTCCCTTACATCAGAGTCTGCAGAGCCCTCCCTTACATCAGAGTCCACACAGACCTCCCTTACATCAGAGTCCACACAGACCTCCCTTACATCAGAGTCCGCAGAGCCCTCCCTTACATCAGAGTCCACACAGACCTCCCTTACATCAGAGTCCGCACAGACCCCCTTACATCAGAGTCTGCACAGACCTCCCTTACATCAGAGTCCGCAGAGCCCTCCCTTACATCAGAGTCCACACAGACCTCCCTTACATCAGAGTCCGCACAGACCCCCTTACATCAGAGTCTGCACAGACCTCCCTTACATCAGAGTCTGCAGAGCCCTCCCTTACATCAGAGTCCACACAGACCTCCCTTACATCAGAGTCCGCACAGACCCCCTTACATCAGAGTCCGCAGAGTCCCCCCTTACATCAGAGTCCACAGAGCCCCCCCTTACATCAGAGTCTGCACAGGCCCCCCTTACATCAGAGTCCGCACAGACCCCCTTACATCAGAGTCCGCAGAGCCCCCCTTACATCAGAGTCCACACAGACCCCCTTACATCAGAGTCCGCACAGACCCCCCTTACATCAGAGTCCGCACAGACCCCCTTACATCAGAGTCCACACAGACCCCCTTACATCAGAGTCCGCACAGACCCCCTTACATCAGAGTCCGCAGAGCCCTCCCTTACATCAGAGTCCACACAGACCTCCCTTACATCAGAGTCCGCACAGTCCCCCTTACATCAGAGCCCACACAGACCCCCCTTACATCAGAGTCCACACTGGCCCCCCTTACATCAGAGTCCGCACAGACCTCCCTTACATCAGAGTCCGCACAGACCCCGTTACATCAGAGTCCGCACAGACCCCCTTACATCAGAGTCCGCACAGTCCCCCTTACATCAGAGCCCACACAGACCCCCCTTACATCAGAGTCCACACTGGCCCCCCTTACATCAGAGTCCGCACAGACCTCCCTTACATCAGAGTCCACACAGACCCCCCTTACATCAGAGTCCACACAGGCCCCCCCTACATCAGAGTCCGCAGAGCCCCCCCTTACATCAGAGTCCACAGAGCCCCCCTTACATCAGAGTCCACACAGACCCCCTTACATCAGAGTCCGCACAGACCCCCTTACATCAGAGTCCGCACAGACCCCCTTACTTCAGAGTCTGCACAGACCCCCTTACATCAGAGTCCACACAGACCCCCTTACATCAGAGTCCACACAGACCCCCCTTACATCAGAGTCCTCACAGGCCCCCCTTACATCAGAGTCTGCACAGGCCCCCCTTACATCAGAGTCCACAGAGCCCCCCTTACATCAGAGTCCACACAGACCCCCTTACATCAGAGTCCGCACAGACCCCCTTACATCAGAGTCCGCACAGACCCCCTTACACCAGAGTCCGCACAGACCCCCTTACATCAGAGTCCGCACAGACCCCCTTACATCAGAGTCCGCACAGACCCCCTTACATCAGAGTCTGCACAGGCCCCCCTACATCAGAGTCCGCACAGGCCCCCCTACATCAGAGTCCGCACAGGCCCCCTTACATGAGAGTCCACACAGGCCCACTTACATCAGAGTCCGCACAGGCCCCCCTACATCAGAGTCCACACAGGCCCCCTTACATCAGAGTCAACACAGACCCCCTTACATCAGGGTCCACACAGGTCCCCCCTACATCAGAGTCCGCACAGGCCCCCCTTACATCATAGTCCGCACAGACCTCCCTTACATTAGAGTCCACACATGCCCACCTTACATCAGAGTCTGCACAGGCCCCCCTTACATCATAGTCCGCAGAGCCCCCTTACATCAGAGTCCGCACAGGCCCCCCTTACATCAGAGTCCGCACAGGCCCCCCCTTACATCAGAGTCCTCAGAGCCCACCTTACATCAGAGTCTGCACAGACCCCCCCTTACATCAGAGTCCGCACAGGCCCCCCTTACATCAGAGTCCGCAGAGCCCCCCTTACATCAGAGTCCACGCAGGCCCCCCTTACATCAGAGTCCGCAGAGTTAGGAGGCAGGAGGGAGGGTGAGCTTACTCATCCCAGGATGGAGGCTCAGGACAGGCTGTCTGCAGCTTTAATCCTCTGTGTTCAATCTTCCGTCACATTTCCCCAGGATGTGTGAGCGGGGCAGACACAAGAGTAGAAGGGCTGAAGGAGGAGGATCAGTCCGTCCGTCTGAGGCTGATCTGTGTGTGAGAGAGACACACAGCTCAGGCCATGCAGCCGCTAACCTCATTCATAGTTCCACCGGAGAAGACACAGGCATGGGCGCATAGCGGTAGGCGAGCGGCGGTCGCGGGCTGTGTTAACCCTGTCCAGGCCGCGGTCGCTGCTTACCTCCCGCTGTGCAGCCTGATCATCAACAGGCCACAGAGCGGGCGGCCCCAGTGCATCGGGCAGTCCGGGCCTGGTGAAGTATATAAACTATAGTTCAGAGTTTATAGTGCAGTCCGTGCAGTATAAATAATGCAGTTCAGAGTATATAAAATGCAGTCCGTGTAGTATATATAATGCAGTTCAGAGTATATAGTGCAGTCAGTGTAGTATATGTAATACAGTGGAGAATATATAGTGCAGTCAGTGTAGTATATATAATACAGTGGAGATTATATAGTGCAGTCAGTGTAGTATGTATAATACAGTGGAGATTATATAGTGCAGTTAGTGTAGTATGTATAATACAGTGGAGATTATATAGTGCAGTCAGTGTAGTATGTATAATGCAGTTCAGAGTATATAGTGCAGTCAGTGTAGTATATATAATACAGTGGAGATTATATAGTGCAGTCAGTGTAGTATATATAATACAGTGGAGATTACATAGTGCAGTCAGTGTAGTATGTATAATGCAGTTCAGAGTATATAGTGCAGTCAGTGTACTATATATATAATACAGTGGAGATTATATAGTGCAGTCAGTGTAGTATATGTAATACAGTTCAGAGTATATAGTGCAGTCAGTGTAGTATATATAATACAGTGGAGATTATATAGTGCAGTCATAGTAGTATATATAATACAGTGGAGATTATATAGTGCAGTCAGTGTAGTATATATAATACAGTTCAGATTATATAGTGCAGTCAGTGTAGTATATATAATACAGTGGAGATTATTTAGTGCAGTCAGTGTAGTATGTATAATGCAGTTCAGAGTATATAGTGCAGTCAGTGTAGTATATATAATACAGTGGAGATTATATAGTGCAGTCATAGTAGTATATATAATACAGTTCAGAGTATATAGTGCAGTCAGTGAAGTATATATAATACAGTGGAGATTATATAGTGCAGTCAGTGTAGTATATATAATACAGTTCAGAGTATATAGTGCAGTCAGTGTAGTATATATAATACAGTGAAGATTATATAGTGCAGTCAGTGTAGTATATATAATACAGTTCAGAGTATATAGTGCAGTCAGTGAAGTATATATAATACAGTGGAGATTATATAGTGCAGTCAGTGTAGTATATATAATACAGTTCAGAGTATATAGTGCAGTCAGTGTAGTATATATAATACAGTGGAGATTATATAGTGCAGTCAGTGTAGTATATATAATACAGTTCAGAGTATATAGTGTAGTCAGTGAAGTATATATAATACAGTGGAGATTATATAGTGCAGTCAGTGTAATATATATAACGCAGTTCAGAGTATATAGTGCAGTCAGTGTAGTATATATAATACAGTGGAGATTATATAGTGCCACCAATATAGTATATATAATACATTGCAGAGTATATAGTGCAGTCATTGTATTATATATAATACAGTGGAGAATATATAGTGCAGTCAGTGAGGTATACAGTATATAATACAGTGCTGGGTATATAATGCAGTGCAGAGTATATAATACAGTGTATTGAAGTGGTTAAAGGGAACCCTATGACAGAATTAAGAAATAAATCCGTGTGAAATCCCCCTCAGAATTCATACCAGGCCCGAAAGGCATGAGGGCATGTGGCCAGTTATGGTTGAGGGGGGGCGGACGCTCGCTCGCCCGCCCCCCCCCCCCATCCTGACCAGGCTGTATGCTCAGATAAGGCTCCGGTTTGGACTTTGGAGGAGCTAAGGACAGTAATGGGACACTGTGGGAGAGGAGCTGAGGAAAGTAATGGGACACTGTGGGGGAGGAGCAGAGGACAGTAATGGGACACTGTGGGGGAGGAGCGGAGGACAGTAATGGGACACTGTGGGGGAGGAGCTAAGGACAGTAATGGGACACTGTGGGGGAGGAGCTAAGGACAGTAATGGGACACTGTGGGAGAGGAGCTGAGGAAAGTAATGGGACACTGTGGGGGAGGAGCAGAGGACAGTAATGGGACACTGTGGGGGAGGAGCTAAGGACAGTAATGGGACACTGTGGGGGAGGAGCTAAGGACAATAATGGGACACTGTGGGAGAGGAGCTGAGGAAAGTAATGGGACACTGTGGGGGAGGAGCAGAGGACAGTAATGGGACACTGTGGGGGAGGAGCGGAGGACAGTAATGGGACACTGTGGGGGAGGAGCAGAGGACAGTAATGGGACACTGTGGGGGAGGAGCGGAGGACAGTAATGGGACACTGTGGGGGAGGAGCAGAGGACAGTAATGGGACACTGTGGGGGAGGAGCGGAGGACAGTAATGGGACACTGTGGGGGAGGAGCTAAGGACAGTAGTGAGAAACTGTGGGGGAGGAGCTGAGGACAGTAATGGGACACTGTGGGGGAGGAGCGGAGGACAGTAATGGAACACTGTGCGGGAGGAGCTAAGGACAGTAATGAGAAACTGTGGGGGAGGAGCTGAGGACAGTAATGGGACACTGTGGGGGAGGAGCTGAGGAGAGTAATGGGACACTGTGGGGGAGGAGCTGAGGACAATAATGGGACTCAGTGGGGGAGGAGCTAAGGACAGTAACGGGGCGCTGTGGGGGAGGAGCAGAGGACAGTAATGGGACACTGTGGGGGAGGAGCTGAGGAAAGTAATGGGGCGCTGTGGGGGAGGAGCTGAGGACAGCAATGGGACACTGTGGGGGAGGAGCTGAGGACAGTAATGGGACTCAGTGGGGGAGGAGCTGAGGACAGTAACGGGGCGCTGTGGGGGAGGAGCTGAGGACAGTAATGGGACACTGTGGGGGAGGAGCTGAGGAGAGTAATGGGGCGCTGTGGGGGAGGAGCTGAGGACAGTAATGGGGCACTGTGGGGGAGGAGCTGAGGAGAGTATTGGGGAGCTGTGGGGGAGGAGCTGAGGACAGTAATGGGGCACTGTGGGGGAGGAGCTGAGGAGAGTAATGGGGAGCTGTGGGGAAGGAGCTGAGGACAGTAATGGGGCACTGTGGGGGAGGAGCTGAGGAGAGTAATGGGGAGCTGTGGGGAAGGAGCTGAGGACAGTAGTGGGATGCTGTGGGGGAGGAGCTAAGGACAGTAATGGGACACTGTGGGGGAGGAGCTAAGGACAGTAATGGGACACTGTGGGAGAGGAGCTGAGGACAGTAATGGGACACTGTGGGGGAGGAGCAGAGGACAGTAATGGGACACTGTGGGGGAGGAGCGGAAGACAGTAATGGGACACTGTGGGGGAGGAGCAGAGGACAGTAATGGGACACTGTGGGGGAGGAGCGGAGGACAGTAATGGGACACTGTGGGGGAGGAGCTAAGGACAGTAGTGAGAAACTGTGGGGGAGGAGCTGAGGACAGTAATGGGACACTGTGGGGGAGGAGCTGAGGAGAGTAATGGGACACTGTGGGGGAGGAGCTGAGGACAATAATGGGACTCAGTGGGGGAGGAGCTGAGGACAGTAATGGGGCGCTGTGGGGGAGGAGCTGAGGACAGTAATGGGACACTGTGGGGGAGGAGCTGAGGAAAGTAATGGGGCGCTGTGTGGGAGGAGCTGAGGACAGTAATGGGACACTGTGGGGGAGGAGCTGAGGACAGTAATGGGACTCAGTGGGGGAGGAGCTGAGGACAGTAACGGGGCGCTGTGGGGGAGGAGCTGAGGACAGTAATGGGACACTGTGGGGGAGGAGCTGAGGAGAGTAATGGGGCGCTGTGGGGGAGGAGCTGAGGACAGTAATGGGGCACTGTGGGGGAGGAGCTGAGGAGAGTATTGGGGAGCTGTGGGGGAGGAGCTGAGGACAGTAATGGGGCACTGTGGGGGAGGAGCTGAGGAGAGTATTGGGGAGCTGTGGGGGAGGAGCTGAGGACAGTAATGGGGCACTGTGGGGGAGGAGCTGAGGAGAGTAATGGGGCACTGTGGGGAAGGAGCTGAGGACAGTAGTGGGATGCTGTGGGGGAGGAGCTAAGTACAATACCGGGGAGCTGTGGGGGAGGAGCTGAGGACAGTCATGGGACACTGTGGGGGAGGAGCTGAGGACAGTAATGGGGCGCTGTGGGGGAGGAGCTGAGGACAGTAATGGGCTGCTGTGGGGGAGGAGCTGAAGACAATAATGGAGCACTGTGGGGAGGAGCTGTGGATAGTAATGGTGCACTGTGGGGAGGAGCTAAGGACAAAAATGGAGCACTGTGGGGGAGGAGCTGAAGACAGTAATTGGGTGCTGTGGAGAGGAGCTGAGGACAGTAATTGGGCACTGTAAGGAGGAGCTGAAGGCAGTAATGGGGGGACTGAGGACAGAAGTGGGGGTCACTGAGGACATTAATGGGGGGGAATTAATCACAGTAATGGGAGGAATGAGGTTTATTTCATGCAAATTCACTCACAATCATCTCAGGGTAATAAAAGCTCAACAACACCACACTGCGGTACACACTGCATGTGTGATGACATCATAGGCAGATAGCCCCGACCTATGCGTTTCATCCATGCAAAGGACATCCTTAGCAGACTCCCTGTGAGTTTTATGGTCAGAAGTTTTGCGCACTCTTTTTTGTTTATTATAGTATTGTACTATTGCCCATAATAAAATAACATTCGTTCAGGAGAAAAATTAGCCTAAAGAACATTTGTTTTTGCCCAACTCACACAGAACAAATGTGCATGCAAATTCCCTGGACGAATAGCTTTCCTTTTTTTTTTCTTTTTTTTTTTGTATAAATAGAGCCCTCAGTGTTTTAGCTCTTGTTGTGGCATTTTGAGGATGGAGGGGAGAGTTTGTTCTGCTGACATTTCACATGAAATGATTATGGTAATTATACAATGCAATCTTGGTACAGTATTGATGATAAACTCTCCTGAGCTGGATAACAAAGCCTGCCAAGTGTACTTTCAGTACATTGTAGGCACACGGTGTAATCACTTCATATACAAGGCAGTGATGGTCGGTTTATAGCTGAAAAAGACTTCTTGACCTCCGTAAAATTCCCCCCCTTCATGGCCATTGCTTTGTATATTAATTGCTTAACGCAAATGTTATAGCATCTACAAACTATGGTATATATTTATGGCATTTTTTTTTTATTCTTCTTCTAATAATGGCGGCGATCAGCGAATTATAGCGGGACTGCGATATAGCGGCGGACAATCGAACACTAAATGACGCTTTTGACGCCTTGCGGGAACCAGTGACACCAATACAGTGATCAGTGCTAAAAATATGCACTGTCACTGTACTAATGACACTGGCTGGGAAGGGGTTAAACATCTAGGGGCAATCAAAGGGGCTAAATGCGTGCCTAACCAGAGTTTTTGTGACATGTGTGTGCTGCTTTTACTAGGGGAAGAGAAGGATTTTATTTTGTTTACATAGGCAGATCTCCCTTCTGTGTGTTTTTCTGACAATCGGTGGGTGCCAGCGGACATCCAGTGTCTGGCACCCGCAGGTCTGCTTCTGCCATGGTTAATCACAGCAGAAGTGGCCTGCTGGCGGCATGTGCACCCCCTGCAGGCGGGAGTGCAGAATCACATGTATATACTTGATCCTGTGCAGGAGGGCCGCCCTGTAGCAGTAAATCTTCTATAGGGCAGTCAGGAAATGGTTAAATACATTGTGTGTGTCCTATTGCTTGTGTCATATTAATAAACTCATTCTCAGCTATCCCTGTATTCATACATTTGTAAAATATCAAGTCTTGGCCTCTCTGCTCATCTTTATCCCAATGTCTCCAGAAACCTACATGGAGGTAACAGTATAATGTTTAATTTATTTGTTAATTTATTTATTTTATAATGGGACTGATCAAGGGGTTTAGGTGCACCCCCATTACAACCCCCCTTCCCCCCAAAAAATTTCCCCATCCTGGCAAAAATCTTCTACACCTCAAATTTCCTTTTCAAGCTCAATCCCCCCCCCCCACTCTAAATCTCCCCTTCCAGCACAAACTCCCTTGCCCCAATGCCACATCCTAGCAAAGATCCCTCAAACAAATTTGCCTCCCAGAACAATTCTTACCTTACAATTCCCCTTCTCAACACAACTCCCCTCCCCTCCTCCTCACATGATACCACAGTGCCCAGGGCAGCCGCCCCTCCTGCCCACCCCCTTGTCCCGGTGTTCTGTCGAAAACTCGAACTCGCCAAAATCTCCAACCGTGTCACTTCCGGTGACTCTCCAGCAGCAATAATTGTAGATTTTGAACAAGTTGCCTGTTTTGACAGAACACTAGGTAAGGAGGAAAAAAGTTGCCGCCGCCTTGGAGGCGGCCTTGTTGTTGGTTAATAGCGGGTGGACTAACAATGTCCACTCATTATATTGTGTACCTTAGTGCAGTGTTTCTCAACTGCGGTCCTCAAGGCGCCCCAACAGGTCATGTTTTCAGGACTTCATGAACGGCTGTGGTAAATACTAAGGCAGTGAAACTGATCAAATAATGGAAAGTCTGAAAACACGACCTGTTAGAGCGCCTTGAGGACTGGAATTGAGAAACACTGCCTTAAGCTTCGTACACACGATCGGATTTTCCGACGGGAATTGTGTGATGACAGGCTGTTGGCGGAAAATCCAACCGTTTGTACGCTCCATCAGACAATTGTTGTCGAAATTTCCGCGGACAAATGTTGGATAGCAGGCTTTAAAATTTTCCGCGGACAAATGTGTGTTGTCGGATTTTCCGAGCGTGTGTACACAAGTCCGTCGGACAAAAGTCCAAAGTACAAACACGCATGCTTGGAAGCAGGGACGAGCCGGAAGCGGTCGGTCTTGTAAACTAGCGCTCGGAATGGAGAATTAATATTCGTGACGTGGCAAATTATGAAATCTGGAAATGCAGCGCACAATTCTCTTCCACTTTAATGGGATAATAATGAAGATGCTTTGCTGGTGATACTGATGGAGTTTATTGCAAACAAATTTTCAAAGGCTTTTTTTTATAGTGATATCAAGAATAATATTATTATGCTTTTTTTTTTGGCCAAGTTACCACAACACCATTATCCTGTAGTTTTTAAGATCAAAGATACAACTATGTTGGTGTCCCTTGTTAATTTTACATTGTATTTTTTTAAATGTAACTGCCGACTTCCAAACTGTCATTTGAAGTAAAACACATAGCCAAGTATTATTCTACACAATTTTTTTTATTGTGCATTAAAAAAGGAAACAAATAAAATTAGACATGATATCTGCCAATAGAACTTAACCAAAAAGTGCATTCTATGCATCCAAAAATATAGAAAATATAACAAATCAAATCATTATTCAACCAAAAAAAAAAAAAAATAAAAGCCTCATGCATGTGTCCTGCTTCTTAATTTAGGGGGTCACCAATGCCAAGAGTTGGTGAAAGCAGGGGTCCGTCATCTGGAGATAATTCCGAAAATCATCTGAATTATTCTCCTGGAGCTCCCGCAGCAAAGGCATATGACATAATTGGTCACAATTAATAAAGCAACCAATTTTTGGTCCAAGAAATCCTCCTCCTCCTGTTCCTGGACTGGACTTGGGTCAAAGCAATAACTCCAATGCCAATAATAAATAACACGTTATCTCCTCCGATTCCGCAACATGGCTGGTTGACGAACGGCCGTTCCGAAACAAACTGAAAAGCGAGAAATGAAAAGCGCGAATCAACACATCAACACAAAGTCCGAGGTTTTGTCTGTGGAAAATCCGATCATGTATACAAGATCATGTATACACTGCTGGTGTTCTGTGAAAACAGGCAACTCGTCCAAATCTACAATTACTGATGCTGGAGTGTCACCGGAAGTGCCGTGGTTGGAGTTTTTGGCAAGCTGGGGTTTTCGGTAGCCATGTGCAATTCGTTTCGAATTAGTTTTTTTAACAAATTTAGACAAATTTGTTAATTCTCAAATATCCGAACTAACGAAAACTCGTTTACCAAATTTTACCGAATATTCGTAAATTCAAATATTTGAAAATTCGTCCTTTCAGCCAATCGGGTGACGGGTAGCAGACCCGCTTCCCGATTGGCCGAGAGGAGGATCAGTGTTTCAGTGTTGCAACAGTGAATATTAATTCGCTGTTGCAACATACCTGGGTGGGTTCCAGACGCATTGCTCTGTGCCCCGAGACCATCCTATTTTGAAGCCTATTAGAGCCTCTGGCTCTAAACAGTGCTTCAAAAAACACCCCCCTCACCCCCGCCATAGGAATTCATGGATAAGGAGGGCGGCAGCACGGATGGGGGGGTGGCGCCTTTGTGCCCACAATGGACAGGCCGCCCCTGGTTACAATACAATTTAATACAGGAGGAATTAAAGGGCCCTGATTGTTACAATCCAAAAACATTTTCTAATCAGATTCGAATGGGAACATTTAAAAATCCTGGGTGAAAGTTGTGTGAATCCTGTGTGAAAAACACTTTTAACTGCTTCCCGCCTGTAAAATGACGGTGGGGCAGGAACCCTATTGTTCTGGGAGGAAGTCATGAGATGTCCTCCCAAGACATGCTCCGGAGCAATCTGTCACTGGCTGCGTTCACCGGAACACTGGTCCAGCCCGCTGCCGGTACCATGTGATTGCTGTGACCAATCACAGCAGATCACATGAGAGTTGTAAACAATGAATGGCTTACTTTTATGTTATTCATTGCATACAATTGTGTTGCTAGCTGTGATTTGTCACAGTGATCTCATGGTACAGACAAAGCCAATCACAGCCCATTTGTACCATGTGATTAGCTGTGGCCAATCACAGCTAATCACAACAAGACACAGCATCCACACACTGCCTTTCAGTAAAACGTATAGCTATTAGCAATCATGGTAGGTAAAAAAAAAAGTCCTGATCAACTCCCCAGAGTAGTACAGTATTACTATGGTAACATTGTATTGCTCTGGTCACAGTATGTATAAAAAATAAAGGTAAAATAAAAAAAAAGAATAAGGAAAAAATATTTAAAAATGTAAAAAAAATTATGTTTTTTGGGGTTTTTTTTTTTTTTTACATACTGTCACCAGTCTGTGTCCCGACACCGCCACACCAGTTATATGATGACGCTGTACTGCACTGATTGACAATAACAATTTTCCAAAAAAATGTGACAAAAAAATTACAACTTCAAAAAACCTCAGACTGTCTGCTTTCCAAAAGGCCAATTGGGGGATATTTGTACTGTCCTGGCTTTTTAGGGTTTCAAGAAATAAGACAGGCCGTCAGTACATTAGGATTGATCGATTTTCATACATATATTGTATGTATATATATATATATATATATATATATATTTATATATATATATATATATATATATATTTATTTACAATAATTAGTTATACATATTAGTTACATATATATATATCTATATATATAGATAGATAGATAGATATATGTATATATATATATATATATATATATATCTCTATCTATATATATACATACAGTATATGTATGAAAAATGAAAATCGATCAATCCTAATGTACTGACAGCCTGTCTTATTTCTTGAAACCCTAAAACCCTATAAATATATATAACTTTCCTACAGACTTAATAATATACACTGATTTGGGTTATTTGCACCAAAGAAACGTAGCAGAATACATTTTGACCAACATTTAGGAAGAAAGATTATTTATTTGCAAAATTTTATAATAAAAACAAAGAAAAACTTTTTTTTTAAATGTTTGGCCTTTTTCTTAATTTTTTTTAGCAAAAAATAAATAAAAACCCCAGTGGTGATTAAATACCACTAAAAGAAAGCTCTATTTGTGTGGAGAAAAAAAAAAAAATCTCATATGGGGTACAGTGGTGCATGACCGCACAATTGTCATTCAAAATGTGAGAAATGTGAAGAATGTGAGAGCGCTGAAAGCTGAAAATGGACCTGGGCAGGAAGGGGGTAAAGGTGCCCGGTACTGAAGTGGTTAAATAGACTGCTTAGTGTATAGCGAAAACCCTATTCACACTGTTGCGTTGTGCATATGTACGGTAAGTTGTGTTGCATTAACGCTGACTATTTATTTGAATAGGCTGCCTAATGCGCCAAAATGTACCTAAAAAGGTGCAGGCAAAGAAGGTGTATTGGGGTGCCATTCAGAAGTAGAACAGTGACTGTCCCCCCCCACCCACCTTCACTCTCTCTCCCTGCCTTGTGTAAAGAATTCTCATTAGAGAGAGAGAGAGTCTGAAAGGAGACAGCTTCTTCTGTGTATTTTCTATAGAAAACCCATAATGCTTTGTGACAAAACGGCATGGATGTACTCTGTACTTCACGTGTATATGTAAAGTAAAACTTTACATAAAAAGTAAAGAAAATTCAGATAAAACATCAGAATATTTTTTGGTTTATATACTTTGAAAAATAAAACTTTTTTTTTCTTTTTTTTTTCTTTTAATTGATTTACACATAACCAGTTAATGCACAAGGCGGGATTCCCGCAGGATAAGAATACATAATATATTCATCAAATATTTATACAAACAAATGGGACTTTAAAAGTACACCAATTCCAATCTTGTAAATCAATCATTTATTATTTCTCTTCCAAAAAAAAAACCCATAAAAAACATCTATGCACATTATAAGGCTGCTAAGGTTTGTCATATAAAGAGATATCTTACATATAATTTACCACATTTTTAATGTTTTACATATTCTTTACATATTAATAACATATTTGAACTGCATATATTGCAACATCCTGTACTGGAAATGTAACAGCTCTCTACTTGTTTCATGAAGAACATTCACATCTTCAGGAGAGTGCAAATACATGGTGGATATATGGATAAAACAGCCTTAATGGTATCAATTTACATATAAAACTTGTTCAGCAGATGAACTAGACAGCCAAATAGAGGTCACAAGGGGATATTTCTTAGTGCCCTTCCTTAGGTCGGCCATAGAAGGTTCAAATCTCGGTCGGTTCCTGGTTCAAACGGTGTATGGGCAGGTGGAATGTACCAAGTTGATCAATCGATCAACTTCGGTACAACCCACCTGCATAGCTCCCAACTGTCCCTGATTTCGAGGGACTGTCACTGATTTGGAACAATGTCCCTCTGTCCCTCTTTCCTCCTCATTTGTCCCTCTTTTTGATCTGATCTATATATAGTGGGGCAAAAAAGTATTTAGTCAGCCACCAATTGTGCAAGTTCTCCCACTTAAAAAGATGAGAGAGGCCAGTAATTGTCATCATAGATATACCTCAACTATGAGAGACAAAATGTGGAAACAAATCCAGACAATCACATTGTCTGATTTTTGAAAGAATTTATTTGCAAATTATGGTGGAAAATAAGTGTTTGGTCACCTACAAACCAGCAAGATTTCTGGCTCTCACAGACCTGTATCTTCTTCTTTAAGAGGCTCCTCTGTCCTCCACTCATTACCTGTATTAATGGCACCTGTTTGAACTTGTCTTCAGTATAAAAGACACCTGTCCACAACCTCAAACAAGTCACACTCCAAACTCCACTATGGTGAAGACCAAAGAGCTGTCGAAGGACACCAGAAACAAAATTGTAGACCTGCACCAGGCTGGGAAGACTGAATCTGCAATAGGCAAGCAGCTTGGTGTGAAGAAATCAACTGTGGGAGCAATAATTAGAAAATGGAAGACATACAAGACCACTGATAATCTCCCTCGATCTGGGGCTCCACGCAAGATCTCACCCTGTGGGGTCAAAATGATCACAAGAATGGTGAGCAAAAATCCCAGAACCACACGGGGGGACCTAGTGAATGACTTGCAGAGAGCTGGGACCAACGTAACAAAGGCTACCATCAGTTACACACTACGCCGCCAGGGACTAAGATCCTGCAGTGCCAGACATGTCCCCCTGCTTAAGCCAGTACATGTCCGGGCCCGTCTGAGGTTTGCTAGAGAGCATTTGGATGATCCAGAAGAGGATTGGGAGAATGTCATATGGTCAGATGAAACCAAAGTAGAACTGTTTGGTAGAAACACAACTCGTCGTGTTTGGAGGAGAGAGAATGTTGAGTTGCAACCAAAGAACACCATACCTACTGTGAAGCATGGGGGTGGCAACATCATGCTTTGGGGCTGTTTCTCTGCAAAGGGAACAGGACGACTGATCTGTGTACATGAAAGAATGAATGGGGCCATGTATCGTGAGAGTTTGAGTGCAATCCTCCTCCCATCAGCAAGGGCATTGAAGATGAAACGTGGCTGGGTCTTTCAGCATGACAATGATCCCAAACACACCGCCCGGGCAACGAAAGGAGTGGCTTCGTAAGAAGCATTTCAAGATCCTGGAGTGGCCTAGCCAGTCTCCAGATCTCAACCCCATAGAAAACCTTTGGAGGGAGTTGAAAGTCCGTGTTACCCAGCGACAGCCCCAAAACATCACTGCTCTAGAGGAGATCTGCATGGAGGAATGGGCCAACATACCAGCAACAGTGTGTGACAACCTTGTGAAGACTTACAGAAAACGTTTGACCTCTGTCATTGCCAACAAAGGATATATAACAAAGTATTGAGATGAACTTTTGATATTGACCAAATACTTATTTTCCACCATAATTTGCAAATAAATTCTTTCAAAAATCAGACAATGTGATTGTCTGGATTTGTTTCCACATTTTGTCTCTCATAGTTGAGGTATACCTATGATGACAATTACAGGCCTCTCTCATCTTTTTAAGTGGGAGAACTTGCACAATTAATGGCTGACTAAATACTTTTTTGCCCCACTGTAGTTGTATATAAAATGCACTTTTTATTAGGGCTGTGGAAATTAAAGATGAATTCCTCGATTAATCGTTAATTCTTTTGATCGGTACCCACCTCTCCGCCGGCTTCCGGGTCTTCAGGGAGTTCCGTCAGAGATCCGGTGACATCACGGGCATCGACGTCACCGGACTCCTCCCCCCTTCCCCCAGTGCCTCCATCTGCTAACAAAGGGAAGGGGGGAGGAGTCCGGAGACGTCGATGTCCGTGACGTCACCGGACAGCCTGGACAGTGATGGTAAATATGGATGTGGTTAACTGGGATCATTCAGTGAGCTAAGTGTAGGCAAATTTGATAACCAAATTTGACAGTCAATATACTAGATACATTTTATAATGAAAGTTAAACTAACTTTCTACGTTTTTCTTACGTCAGTGCCACAGTTTGAATTTAAAACGTATTTGTGTGAACTGTGAAGTTAAGTCATGGATTGTGAAAACTAACTAGTGTCGGGTGATTGTATATAGTGTATACCACATTTACCACTGACTAATGCAGAGTTGCAAGGAGATCAGCTAAAAGTAGTTGGATCTGTATGTGCGTTATAATTAATCGAAATTAGTAGATTAATCGATTAAAAAAAAAATCAATTAATCGAACGCGAAAATTTTAATCAGTAACAGCCCTACTTTTTATCTATCAAAAAGTGTTTCCCAGCGCTAAACCTTTCATCCGATTTCTAAATTTCTGCATTTGTAAATTCAAATATTTGTAAATGGTAAAAAAAAAGCACTTGTGGTTTTAACCAATCTTGTTTTTTTGTACAATTCTCCTTTAAAGGGACGTGGCAAGGGGGTGTGTCCTATGCCTGCATACTTTTGCCGATAGGTGTCCCTCATTCCCATCTCAAAAAGTTGGGAGGTATGCACTTACCTGATTTACTTGCTATTATCCCTAGCGGCTTCTACGTATAGCTGCTAAGGACTTGCTACAAAGTTACAATGTTGCATTCTGATTACTGGGGGGAGAAGAGAGTGAGGAAATGCTTCCCCCTGCCTGCAGCAGACTGATGATGTCATCTAAGCCTAATGCTTTTTAATGCTAAAAGCTGGACCTTTTTTTTTTTTCTTTTTTTTCTTTTAAATGATACAGTTGCTGCATATTGTGGCATGTCTATAATTTATCCATGCGGATCCACTTTAAATCACCATGTACACATAATCCGCTCTCAGGTATGTTAGAACGCACATCTGTCCTTGTCTCTGGATGGGAATAAACTTTGCCGGAGTTGTAGAAGTCTCATCTCCCGTGTAATGATATTACCGTCACCGAGATGAATGCTCATGGCGGATAGCGGCGTGAAATCGGGTTATACGGCCGCCTGTTCGCAGACGGAGACTCCACATCCCTGAAAGAAACACATAAATATCTCATTTGATTCACCACTCGGCTGATTTTCGGTTATTTTTACCTGAACTTTATGAGATTTGCTGGAAGATACAGACGGATGAGGGGGAGAAAATGGCAATTTGGAGAAAAATATAGAACAAAAAAAAAAAAAATCGAAGAAACCAATTTTTTTATTTTTTTTTCTACAGGCGTGTTGTAGATCATAGCGATGGGGCGCAGGGAATTAGAGAAGCATTTGGAAGGAGGCGGTCAGCTTCATCCAAGAAAGAAAACTGCGTCCCCCCCCCCCCCCCCCCCCATGGTGCTAGACTTTTAAAGCTTGAAGTTTCAGTTTAAATCAGCAAAATACATTCCAGATGCTTCGGTGTGCGAAAGGCTTACACTTCATTTTCCTTAGAAGGCAGCCACCGCCAGAGAAGAAAAGCCGGCCTCCTGCCTGTATTTATTGATCGTGTTGCATCGATCGGCAGCACTGAGATACTTTGGTCATGAATTGGATCAGATTTTGATTGATCAGATATAATCATTGACATGGTGGAAACAGAGATGCGATCGAAAAAAAGGTACGATCATATCTTGTAACTATCAATGAAAATCCACTTCCCGGGGCCTCTAATAAGGAGGTACAGCCGACCTTCCTTATACGGGGGCCCGGGCACTATTTGTTTAACCACTTCAGCCCCGGACCATTTGACTGGCAAAAGACCAGAGCACTTTCTGCGTCACTTTAACTGACAATTGCGCGGTCGTGTGAGACGTTGCTCCCAAACAAAATTGATGTCCTTTTTTCCCCTCAAATAGAGCTTTCTTTCGGTGGTATTCGATGACCTCTGCGGTTTTTATTTTTTGCGCTATGAACAAAAAAATAGCGAATTTTAAAAAAACAAAAACTCAATATTTTTTACTTTTTGCTATAATAAATATCCCCAAAAAATATAAAAACATTTTTTTTTCTCAGTTTAGGCCGATATGTATTCTTCTACATAGTTTTGGTAAAAAAAATCGCAATCAGCGTATATTGATTGGTTTGCGCAAAAGTTATAGTGTCTACAAAATAAGGGATAGTTTTATGGCATTTTTATTAATATTTTTTTTTTTTTACTAGTAATGGCAGCGATCAACTATTTTTTATCGTGACTACGACATTATGGCGGACACATCGGTCACTTTTGGCGCTATTTTGGGACCATTCACATTTATACAGCGATCAGTGCGATTAAAAATGCATTGATTACTGTGTAAATGTGACTGGCAGGGAAGGGGTTAACCACTAGGGGGCGCTGTAGGGGTTAAGTGTGTCCTAGGGAGTGATTCTAACTGTGGGGGGGAGGGGCTGTGTGTGACACGATGCTGATCACCGCTCCCGATTACATGGAGCTGTGATCAGTGTCATTGGGCAGAACGGGGAGATGCTTGTTTACATCAGCATTTCCCCGTTCCTCCTCTCCGTGAGACGATCGCGGGCACTCGATGTCCGCGGGACCCGCGATCACAATCACGGAGCTCGCCGCGGGCCGGTGGCGCGCATGCGCCCGCAAGCCGCTTCTTAAAGGGCAACGTGCAGGTACGTTAATATGCCTGTACGTGCCCTTCTGCCGACGTATATCGGCGTGAGCCGGTCGGCAAGCGGTTAACAAAGGGGGGACCCAGGTAGACGACATCAAAGGGAAGCAGATCGTGGACAGGAGGGAATGATCGGCGCAGTGGTGGCGATTTGGAGGGACTGTCCCTGATTTTGAACAAAGTCCCTCTTCGGCCCAGTCTGAGGTCCTGAGCACTCTAGAGAAGGTTTTCGTCCAGGATATCCCTGTACTTGGCCGCATTCATCTTTCCCTCGATTGCAACCAGTCGTCCTGTCCCTGCAGCTGAAAAACACCCCCACAGCATGATGCTGCCACCACCATGGGAAGAACTCGGAGCCAATCACCAATGCAGCAAGCCCTGTGGTAATGCCTAGACGCGTTTCGTCATTCCGTCTTTGTCAATAGGCGTGACCACACGGCATGCTGCATTGGTGATCCGCTCTGAGTTCTTCCAGGGAACCACTGCGGACGATTTTATCTCCATTGAGGTGGTGAGAACATTGGAACTGTAACCCATACACAGTGCATTATCTACTTGAATGTTTTTTTTAACATTCAGTTTGTAAGTGCAATAGTCTAAGGGTCGGGTTGATTTGGTGAATAAAAGTTTTACAGTTTGACACTATGAGGGTCCCTTTCCTTTCATATGCCCGAGTTGTATAAAAGGAGCTTTGGCGTGTCCAGTCTGGAGATTTGCAGGATCAGGACGTTCTCTATCTTTCGGTTGAATCGATATTGAATTCCCATGCTGATGTCCTTCTGATGCTGATTAAAAAGCTGAATATATTATACTAAGGCGATTGTTTATTAGGAATCTGGTGAGTGCAATTCCTATACGGAGCGGAATCACATGGTGTGGTGATGGATGAACGTTTTTTAGCTGATGACCTCGATATGAACTGTCACACTAATGCGCTAAATCATTCAGCACCTGGACTTACACACTATTTATATATTTTTAATGAGTTCTTTTTTATTTTGTATGTTTTTATTTAAAATTCTAGTGCTGCTTAAGCTGGAAAGGACCTCATTTTGGGAACTTTTTTGCCTCCTTTATAAATGCTGTGTATGATTATAGCAGCTGCTTAGTTTTATTAGGTATAGTTTACACCTAAGCGCTGGATAAGTCACCCCGTTTACTTCCATTTGCTTTGGACTCTCTGATTCACTGACTCCAAATACTGTGGGCTCCTCAAGGCCTTTGTGGTGGTATCTCCCTCAAGCGTCACCCACGCTTCCTTGCTGGGTCCCTAGCTTGGCACTTCGGACACCTTCAAGCTTCACCCCTGCTGACCGTCTCGGTCCCTGGCTTGACAAACAAGGCTGATCTGCAAGCATCACCTCCGCTGGTTGGGTCCCTGACTTGATCACCGCCTGAAGTTTCCTGATTTACCACCGTTGCCCGTTCGGTGAGAATACTGCTCTGGTACTTGCTTCAGTTACTCACTGTGGTCCCTGGTAAAGGTGAATGGTCCCTTTGTGGCAACAACTTCCCTTCTACCCTCGACCAGGTTCTCTGGCCGGCAGAACCGTCACTTTTGGTTGGACTGCAAGCCACAATCCCAACGCTGTGCTTGTTCTGTCTCTAGGACAGCTAGCTAAACCTTCTTATCCCAATAACTGTAGATACCATATTTCTTTGATCTCAGTTTTATTAGAACAAGCCAGGTGAAACTACAAAATAACAGAAATAGACCTCAATGAGTATAATATTGCATACAATACAGCATACATTGCATAAACAATGATATATAATACAAGATGAGATAATAAAAACTTACTTTTTAAGTTCTCTAAGGGGTGATAACGATAGATTGAGAAAGACGTGACTTGCTTCCTGCAATGTGTTGAAAAGAATGGTGACTGGTTCACTTCCTGTTAAGATTCTACCCAGAATTCCCTGCTTGCTGACAACTTCCTTAATTACACATACAATAAAACAATAAAACAGAACTGCAGCAATACCAAAAAGGAACTCTAGATGGAGCCTGCACACCACATATGATTGTCTTAAGTAAATTACACATTTTGCATGTAAATTTAACAACACAGGTACAAATAAGGTATAATTAATCAGGAAGACATCTGGTGGACAGAACAGTGCTGCCCTCTTACTCTGGAATAGGCCCTCACACAGCCTGGCAGCCTGATGCCCCTGGGTGAGGCTCAATCTTCGGCCTAGCAGCCCAGGGCAGATGACACACGTCCACCCAGACGATGGTCTGGGTGGCACATAAGAAGAACCTAGATCACCTGACCTCACCCGAATATATAGGCTCTCCCAGCAGGCCAAGGGATTCAACAAAATCCCTGCCCATTGGCTAAGATATCACGTATACCCATGACCTGACCTTAAAGTGGAGTTCCACACAAAAATGGAACTTCCGCTTTTCGGAACCCTTCCCCCCTCCGGTGTCACATTTGGCACCTTTCAGGGGGGTGCAGATACCTGTCTAAGACAGGTATTTGCACCCACTTCCGACATAGACTCCCATGGGAGTCTACGCCTCTTCCTGTCCCTCCGCGCTGTCTCCTGGGAAACACACAGGTCCCAGGAGATAGCGGGGACCACTTACGATGTGCAGTGCGACTCGCGCATGCGCAGTAGGGAACCGGGAAGTGAAGCCGCAACGCTTCACTTCCTGATTCCCTCACCTAGGATGGCGGTGGCAGCTGCCGAGAACCGAGCGGGTTCTCGACGTCCCCTGCCGACATCGCTGGACTCCAGGACAGGTAAGTGGCCATGTATTAAAAGTTAGCAGCTGCAGTATTTGTAGCTGCTGGCTTTTAATATTTTTTTTTTTTTTTTTGCGGTTTGGGTGGACTCCCTCTTTAAGTTGTCCTTCTCAATCCAATACCTCCAAGTGCCCGGCCACCTGGTGGTAGAAGAGGAAAGTACAACCAGGCCAAACTTAGGGAGAAGTGATCCCTAATAATTAACTACAGTAGCTACTTCTGACAAGGATTTTGGAGAGGAGCTTCCTGACTAAACCCCAGGGTGCTACAAGTCATTCAGTTGAGTCCTCATGTGCAAACAAAGAACATGCTGATAGCAGGGGATAGCGGAGTGACAGACAGTTGCGCTCATCATTCTTCTGCTTTTTCTTTCACAGGGTGAGGGTGAGTTGGGCTCAAAGGAAGTGGGCTGAATGTTGCTAGCCGTCATTCAGTCTGGAGGATAGAAGAAGTGCTGCAAAGGACAGCTCTGGATTGAAGGTGAGTATTGTAGCAAAACCTGTTTTTTTTTCTGTCCAGTCACAGGCCAGGGGGAATTAACTGCAGCATAAAAAAACAAGTCTCCAGCCAAATCAAACTGTGCTGTATGGCAGAGCTGTGCAAATCTCATGAATGTATGGAGAGAAATACAACACCTGTGGCAGATAAACCATCTCCCATATAGTCATTTGATCTGTTTTTAGTGTTTTTTCTGGAGTTCAGCTTTAAGCGTCCGGGTCCTTCAACAGAGGAGACGAGGAAGAGTGACATTGCTCCGCCGACAGATAAAAAAGGCGTCCAAAATTCACGGACATTGCCGAAGCTAGACCCGCAAGAGGATTAAAATTCATCCTTTGTGTCCCCTATTGTATTCCACTCAGGTCACGTCTTATCGAGGCTCTCCAGAGATTTCATGTCATTTTCTCGTGTATTTTCTCCTTCCTCCGCTAACAAGAAAACTCCAGTCCTAATGTATTTTCCTTCTGCTGATACACTCCAGTATTAAATTGCTGCTTCACTGACCACTTCAGAGATATTACAGCGACTGCGGCTCAGTTATAAGCTTCATTTAAATGCTAATTCCGGGGACCTTCAAACAGTTAATTAGGACTGATTGTAACTTTCTCCTCAACACTGTGCTTAAACGACACATTATTAATGTGAGTGTTGTACTGTGACCCCCGGGTGACACCGCCATGGGAATGAAGTCTTTAGTATATTGGTGCTCCCTTAAAGGAACCCTCTAGTCAAACATGAAGAAATTCATGGAAATCTGTCCCAAATTACTTCTGAAAATGCCAACTGCCTGGTTGTCATGCTGATCCATTGGATTGGAGGGGAAGCAATAAAGTTATTACTCTTAGCAAATCAGAATCTCGTTCGATATACGAAATGCAATCTTTTGCCCCCCCCAGGTCTTAATCTGTATCTGTAGTTGAGCGGATCTTGCGATTTCATAAAAGGAATGTGGAGAGTGTTTTATATATTTATATATATATATATATATATATATATATATATATATATATATATATATATATATGTGTGGCATTTTTTGGCTCTTCATTCCTTGTGTTTTTCCTGTATAGATTCAATTTCCTTATGGTTAATAGATCTCTGATTCCTTTTAAATGCCATTGTTCCGCCTATGGGATCAGATCAGTGAGAACCAAGCAAACTGATTCCATTGAGTAAATTTTTGGTCTCTCTGCTCTCTATCCTGTTGGCTCATTTGCATATGCAAAGCCCTTACTCATTGATATGCTGTTTCCACGATCACCACTAGTATATAACCTTATCTTCGTCACCCAGTATCCATACCCTTGAAAAAGTGAGGTGTGGTGTGACGCAACGCGTCGGGAGGAGCCGGGTGACGACACTTCCAGGGTTACGGACGTGACCGGAAGTCCCTGTGTTTGACACATTTTTTTGCTGTTGGCATTTTTTGCCATTTTAAACTGTCATGTTACTTTATATTTTTAAATAAATAAAACCATTTTTTCAACTACTACACTATGGAGGCTCTTCTCTTCTACCCTGTAGTCTTGGAGACAATATTTTAGATGAGCTGGTCGTGGAACTTGGATTCTATGGAGAAACGTACTCCAGTGATCATTTGTCCAGGATATATCCACGGAGGAGGAAAAGAACATATCGGTGTTATAGGTTCGTTGATGCACGACTAGACCCATTTGGGGTCTATCTTTAAGGTGAGAGGCTAGCACACACTGGGTGCGGATTGGAAAAGG
Source organism: Aquarana catesbeiana (assembly GCF_042186555.1). NCBI lineage: Eukaryota > Metazoa > Chordata > Amphibia > Anura > Ranidae > Aquarana > Aquarana catesbeiana. The sequence goes on along the minus strand of NC_133325.1, from coordinate 778,786,581 downwards.
ATATCTACAGGCTATCACATTCCATCTGCAATTGGACTTTCTTTCCTCTCCTTTTCCCCCTTCTATTCATTTTTTTGCACATTTTTTTTGTATTTATACACTCAAAGATCCACCAAACTCGCTCATCCATGTCTTTATGGACCTTGCTTTGTGCACTGGTGTGCAGTCATGTTGGAACAGTAAGGGGCCATCCCCAAACTGTTTCCACAAAGTTGAACTTAGCTAGGCTTTCTCGCCTGAAATCAGTGCCTGACCTCACAACTGCGCTTCTGGATGAATGGTCAGACATTCCCATAGACACACTCCTAAACCTTGTGGACAGCCTTCCCAGAAGAGTTGAAGCTGTTAAGACTGGGATGCCATTAAAGTTCATGTGCGTGTAAAGGCAGATGTCCCAATATTTTTGGTAATATAGTGTAGGTGAGAAGGCATTGATGTTTGTTTATATTGGGTTGAGTTCAGGACTCTGTGCAGGCTAGTCAAGTTCCTCTACTCCAAACTCGCTCATCCATGTCTTTATGGACCTTGCTTTGTGCACTGGTCCAAATCAAGATATCCAAAGCCTTGAATAAGCCAGTCAGTACTGCTCAATCAGTTATTAAGAAGTGGAAGATTCTGGGATCTCTTGATAGCAAGCCAAGGTCAGGTAGACAGGTAGTCAAGTTCCTCCACCCCAAACTCACTCATCCATGTCTTTATGTACCTTGCTTTGTGCACTGGTCCAAATCATTTGGTGGAAAGGGGAGCATGGTGTGGGGATGCTTCTCAGGGGTTGAGCTTGGCCCCTTAGTTCCAGTGAAGAGAACTTTTAAAGCGTCAGCATACCAAGACATTTTGGACAATTTCATGCTTCCAACCTTGTGGGAACAGTTTGGGGATGGCCCCTTCCTGTTCCAACATGACTGGACACCAGTGCACAAAGCAAGGTCCATAAAGACATGGATGAGCGAGTTTGGAGTGGAGGAACTTGACTGGCCTGCACAAAGTCCTGACCTCAACTCCACAAAACACCTGTGGGATGAATTAGAGCGGAGACTGCGAGCCAGGCCTCCTCGTCCAACATCAGTGCCTGACCTCACAAATGTGCTTCTGGAAAAATGATCAAACATTCCCATAGACACACTCCTAAACCTTGTGGACAGCTTTCTCAGAAGAGTTGGAGCTGTTATAACTGCAAAGGGTGGGCCAACTCAATTTTTAACCCTACAGATTAAGACTGGAATGCAATTAAAGTTCATGTGCGTGTAAAGGCAGGCATCCCAATACTTTTGGCAATATAGTGTATATCTGACCCTGCCATCACATGTCCCTATGTTCTGTTTAAAATGCATTGACATGCCTCCATAGACCCAGTCTGTCTGGACAGTATGGTCACCTGATGACCTGGCATCATCCAATGACAGCTTAACTCTTCAATAAGCCCATACATTTGTAGGCAGGTGCAGTCTGCATTCCCCACAGTAGGTGGCACTCAACCGAAGCGGCAGTTTAGAAGGGGAAGGAATTTGTGGGGAACATGGTTGCTCTATGAAGGAATATGTGAAAGGGAATGGGATTTTAAAGGTGCCAAACACAGATTAGTATACAATTATCAAAATGTTATCATAAACAATCAAAATCTCATATATAAAAGAACAAACATGATATTGATATCCATACAACAGAGAAAGGATGCAGTAAGCTTCAGCTCTACATGTTTCGCCAAACCTATGGCTTCTTCAGGAGACTTTTTACGAATACTGCATACATCATCACTATTCATTAAGAGAAAATATATTAATTGAAGGGAAAGAAAATCATCCAAACAAATATTTATGCAAACAATTATTATAAACACATGTATTATTTATTTATTTGTTTTTCTTGAATATGGAGTGAATACTCATTCTCCTTAAGGCAGGCCAAGTCTGGCTTCTCATTTCACCTCTATGGTTCACAGGTCTCCCTAAAACCTGTCTGCTGGTGCGTGACTAATAGTATTGATATCTACAAACGTTTTTGAACAACAACGCAGGTGAGAGAGGACTCCAGATAGCTTATTAATATGTGCATGATTGAAGATTTATATACATGGACATATAAATACATACATGTGTTTATAATGATTGTTTGTATAAATATTTGTTTGGATGTCTTTCTTTCCCTTTAATTAATGTGTTGTCTCTTAATTAATATTGATGATGTATGCAGTATTTGTAAAAAGTCTCCTGAAGAAGCCATAGGTGTGGCGAAACATGTCGAGCTAAAGCTTAGTGCATCCTTATCTTTTTTATGGATATTAATATCATGTTTGTTCTTTTATAAATGAGATTTTAATTGTTTATAATAAAATGTTGATAATCTTATACTAATCTGTGTTTGGCACCTTTAAAATCCAATTCCCTTTCACATATTCCTTCAAATGATTTGATATGGGTGTGGTGCCTGTGACTCTCAGACACCAAGCTGTCTTTCTTGGTTGCTCTATGACTTCCTGAATTCACAGGCAGACAGTTGTCTGAATGGATGCTGGCGCCCTATGGGACTTCAGCAGCCATATTGGGTCAGGCAGAGTCTATTTAAGATTCTGGCTCCTGAGTTTGGCGCTGTTTATGTGAGTGGCTAGCATAGGGACAGAATCCCCCGTCTGGCAGGGACAGCGCTTGGAGGTAGGGAAAGGTTCCAGGAGAGTAGGGACAGTGCAGGGACTATGTCTACCTTTAGGAAGCCTCCCTGTTGGGTGTGGACCAGCCAGGCCGCATTCAGCTCCTTGTTGCAGACCCTGTCGGCATCTTCAAGTCTTCAGACCACTGCGACAATTCATAAGTGGCTCTGGGCATGTGTGCCTACCCGCCGGGTCTGAATATGTTGAACCTTCCTGCAATATAACTTCATTGCCTGACTTGGACTCTTGGTGTGTTTACTGCCCACCACGCCGCGCTGCACCGCGCTCACAAGTTGAATCCAACACAATTATACGTCAGCTATTGCAGTACAGAGGATGTTTTTCCAGTCTTTTGAAGTGCAAGAAGACAATGACTTTCCTAAGCCCTGTCTCTGTGAATAACCAACACTGACTGGGGGAACATGGAGGAAGTGGGGAGGCTCTAGCCAGGACTGAACTAACTAGTCCTAAACAGGGGAGCAGGGCAGAAGACGATACCAAATTGTTTAATTTTTACAGGTACAGCATACAGCGCCATCAATTTACGCAGCACTTTACATAAATATTGTACATTTACATCAGTCCTTGCCCTCAAGGAGCTTACAATCTATGGTCCCTAACTCACATTCATACATAAACACACAGGCCAATTTAGACAGAAGCCAATTCAATTACCAGCATGTCTTTGAGTGTGGGAGGAAACCGGAGTACCCGGAATAAACCCACGCAGGCACAGCGAGAACATGCAAACCTCAGGCAGGTTGTGCCGTCGTTGGGATTCGAACCAAAGTCCTAACCACTTAGCCACTGACATTAGTAAACAAGTTGCAATGGTCCAAAACTGACACTAGATGTCAGCATACTGCATAAAAATGATAACCTCTTGCAGTTCAATACAAGACATAAAAGATTCATGAGTGGGGCAAAACACCCTTGCTGGTGCCTCTTGCCAGACCTGCAGTTTGGGAGATGACCAATGAGGTAATTGCACCTCTGTTGGAGTCTTTTGGACCTGTGATGACTTAAAGTGGTTGTATACCTATTTTTTAAACTTTTACCTACAGGTAAGCCTATAATAAGGCTTACCTGTAGGTAAAAAAAATATCTGCTAAACCTGTACGGTTTAGGAGATATTCCCCTCGCAATGAGCCGCTGACTGCAGGGGATTCTCGGCTGAAAGCCCGGCAGCCGCCGGACCTTGCCGGAAAAAAGTCGACATCGCGGCTCTGGCCACTCAGCGCTGGAGCCGCGATACCCGGAAGACACGCCGAGGGAAAATGTCAGCTCCCGGCGCCTCGTTCTAAGGTAAGTATCTTATAATGAGCTAGTATGCGGTGCATACTAGCTCATTATGCCTTTTCCCTTACAGGTGTAGGGAAAAAAAATAAAAAGTCAGCCGGTTTACTACCGCTTTAATGAACTGTGATGTCTTGTGTAAACCAGTCCATTCATTTCAAAAGGCTTCTCTAAATGGAAGAAACATGGGAAAAGAAGTCCCCAACCCATTTCCAAAAATGACCACACCGAAAAGCATAGTGCTGCAGAGGTGAGCAAAAACACACATGTCAGGAGATACTGGGGGGGTGGGGGGTGGGGGGGGTTCAAATTATAATTAATGGAACCTCCACTTATGCTAAAGGGCAACAGGTTTCTGCATGTGTTGGGAAAATGTGTGTTTTTGCGCACGTTCCTGACACGTAGTGTGAACCTAGCCTAAGTGACAAACAAATGGCCCCTGCCCCCACCTATAACTGGCCTTCACAGCAAGGAGTACATGAAAGAGCAAATGCATGAAAGACAAGAACAGAACATTCCATAGCTCAACTCACCAACCAGTCTGCCAACCAACCAAATTAACCTGTAAAACAGTCGTTAAAAAAGGGGTTTGGTTAGCACGCATTTGCAAACGCATGCTTAAGCTGCAAGGCCTCTTCACAGCTCCCTGTGTATTGCTTGCAGTCCTAACGCTACTGAATTTATAAGCCTCTCCACAGTGGAAGCACATTTTAACGCAGACTGTTGGACAAGTTAATCTGGTTGGTTGGAAGACTGGTTGGTGAGTTGAGCTATGGAATGTTCTGTTTTTGTCTTTTTGAACCTAGCCTAAGGTCTCTAAAAATATTGCTTCATGGACTAGTTAAAAAAGGTTAGGGCATATATAATGTATTTTGTTATTATTTTTAGCTTCATAGTATAGCAGGGGGACTAGCTGTCTCATCCCCAGACGAACGCTGTTGGGGGAATGGATAATCTGCCGAGCTGGATGGCAGTAGTCTCACTTATTTTTCCCTGACATAAATCCAGCACCAGTAGAGTCTCCACTTTCTCCTCTGGCAATAATGTGCACTCTGGGATTAGACACGCATGCACATTACAGTGACAAGGTCCTATAATATGATCATATGTCAGTTGTAGTGCACCTTTATATTTCACCACATTCCTTGGTCTGTTTTTTATAGATTGAGACTTGCATGGTTCTCCGAGCTGTAACGCTGTCCCTGGTCCTGAAAAAGCTTCCAGTCTCAGTTATTGCATCTTATGAATTACTAATGAAAAGAACAAAATGTTATCATTTGTTGCAATTAATATTACAGTACAATATAAAGTACATCAATTTTATAATATAGTTTTCTTGAGGATCCTACCCTACCTCTAGTTCTGGAAAAAGCTGAACAGAACATCCCACCACCAGCACACACATTGTATTTTCCCTTTATTCCAGTATCCTGTATCCTGCCCCCAGCACACACATTGGCTTCCCTCTGCATCACACCCTAAGTACAAACATTGGTCTCTCTTCTGTATTCCACCCCCGCACCACATTGGTCTTTCCCTTGTATCCTACCCTTTGTATACACATTAGTATTTCCTGAGATTTTCCCTCCAGCACACACATTAGACTCTCCCCTGTATCCCAATGTTAGCATTGATCTTTCCCTGGTCCCCCATCTACAGCATACACATTGGACTCTTCCTTGTATAATGCTCCCAGCACACACATTGGTTTTCCCTGTATCCTGCCACCAGCAAACACATTGGTTTTCTCCTGTATCCCACCACCAGCACACAATTTGGTTTTCCCCTGTATCCCACCACCAGCACACACATTGGTTTTCCCCTGTATCCCACCACCAGCACACATGTTGGTTTTCCCCTGTATCCCACCACCAGCATACACGTTGTTTTTCCCTGTATCCCACCACCAGCACACACATTAGTTTTCCCCTGTATCCCACCACCAGCACACACATTGGTTTCTCCCTGTATCTCACCACCAGCACACACATTGATTTTCCCCTGTATCCCACCACCAGCAAACACATTGATTTTCTCCTGTATCCCACCACCAGCACACACGTTGGTTTTCCCTGTATCGCACCACCAGCACACACATTTGTTTTCTCCTGTATACCACCACCAGCACACACGTTGGTTTTCCCCTGTATCCCACCACCAGCACACATGTTGGTTTATCCCCTGTATCCCACCACCAGCACACACGTTGGCTTATCCCCTGTATCCCACCACCAGCACACATGTTGGTTTTCCCTGTATCCCACCACCAGCACACACGTTGGTTTATCCCCTGTATCCCACCACCAGCACACATGTTGGTTTATCCCCTGTATCCCACCACCAGCACACATGTTGGTTTATCCCCTGTATCCGACCACCAGCACACACGTTGGCTTATCCCCTGTATCCCACCACCAGCACACATGTTGGTTTTCCCTGTATCGAACCACCAGCACACACGTTGGTTTATCCCCTGTATCCCACCACCAGCACACATGTTGGTTTTCCCTGTATCCCACCACCAGCACACACATTGGCTTATCCCCTATATCCCACCACCAGCACACATGTTGGTTTTCCCTGTATCCCACCACCAGCACACACGTTGGTTTATCCCCTGTATCCCACCACCAGCACACATGTTGGTTTTCCCCTGTATCCCACCACCAGCACACACATTGGTTTTCCCCTGCCTGTATCCCACCACCAGCACACATGTTGGTTTATCCCCTGTATCCCACCACCAGCACACACGTTGGCTTATCCCCTGTATCCCACCACCAGCACACATGTTGGTTTTCCCTGTATCCCACCACCAGCACACACGTTGGTTTATCCCCTGTATCCCACCACCAGCACACATGTTGGTTTTCCCTGTATCCTACCACCAGCACACACATTGGCTTATCCCCTATATCCCACCACCAGCACACATGTTGGTTTTCCCTGTATCCCACCACCAGCACACACGTTGGTTTATCCCCTGTATCCCACCACCAGCACACATGTTGGTTTTCCCTGTATCCCACCACCAGCACACATGTTGGTTTTCCCCTGTATCCCACCACCAGCACACACATTGATTTTCCCCTGTATCCCACCACCAGCACACACATTGGTTTCTTCAGTGTATCCTCCCCCAGAGCACACATGAGTCTCTTCAACATACCCTCCCCCCACTAGCACACACAATGGTCTCTCCCCTGTATTCCACCACAATACACACATTAGTCTTTCCCTTTTATCCTTCTCCCAGCACTCAGCTTGTTTTTTTCTCTTGTATCTCACCCCGGCATACAATTTGGTCTCTCCATTGTATCCTACCCCCACTTCAAATATCAGTCTTTCCCCTGCATCCCTTGTCCCTGCACACACATTGGTCTCTCCCCTATATCCTCCCCAAGCATACAAACTGGTATATTCCCTGTATCCCACCCCCAGCACACACATTAGTCTCTCTCCCTTATGTCTTGCCCCCTGAACGCACATTGGTCTCTCCGCTATATCCCACCCCTAGAGCACACATTGATCCCTTCTCTGTAGCCCACCTCCAGCACACACCATTGGTCTCTGCCCTATATTCTGCCCCTATTACATTCATTGGACTTTCCCTGTATCCCACCCCCAGCACACACATTAGTCTCTCCTCTGTATCCCACCGCTAGAACACACATTGGTATCTCCTCTGTATCCCGCCATACACACTCATATTGGTTTCTCCCCTGTATCTCACCCCCAACACCCACATTAGTCTCTCCCTTATGTTCTGCCCACAGCACGCATATTGTTTTTTCCCTTGTACTTTACCTACGGCATACATATTCGTCTCTCCCGTGTATCTTATGCCCTGCACATACATTAGTTTCTCCCCAGTACCTCAGTATTCCACCACCAGCTCATATTAGTCTCTTCCTAGTCATCTAACCCCAGCACACACAGTGCTCCCCAGTATCCCACCACCAGCACACTCTGCCCTGCATCCCACCCCTAGCAAACCCATTGGCCTCTCCGCATTATCCCACCCCCAACACACACATTGGCCTTTCCCATGTATCCCACTCCCAGCACATACATTAGTCTCTCTCCTATGTCCTGTCCCCAGCATGCACATTGTTCTTTTCCTTGTACTCTACCTACAGCATACATATTAGTTTCTCCTATGTGCCCTACCCCCAGTACACACACATTAGTCTCCCCCAATATTTCATCACCAGCACACATTAGTCTATTCCCAGTATCCCACCACCAGCACACATTAGTTTCCCCCCTATATCCCACCCTCAGCACCCACATTGGTCTCTCCCCAGTATTCCACCCCCGGCACACACATTGGTCTCTCCCCAGTATCCCACCCCCAACCAACACATTTGTCTCTCTCCAGTATTCCACCACCAGCACGCACATTGGTTTCTCCCCTGTATCCCACCGCTCACACACACATTGGTTTCTCCCCTGTATCCCACCGCTCACACACACATTGGTATTTCCTTTGTATACTACCCCCCCAGTACACACATTGGTCTTTCCCCTGTATCCCACCCCCAGCTCACCCATTGGCATCTCACCTTGATCCCACCCCCAGCACACACACATTAGTCTCTCCCCTAGGTCCTGCCCCCAGCATGCACATTGTTCTTTCTCTTGTACTTTACCCACAACACACATATTAGTCTCTCCCTTGTATCCTACCCCCAGTACACACACACTAGTCTCTCCCCAGTATCCCACCACCAGCACACATTAGTTTCTCCCCATTATCCCACCACCAGCACACATTAATATATCAACCTAGTCTTCTACCCCCAGCACACACATTGTGCATTGTATCAGTACCAGTGACTCTATTCTCCTGCCTCTTGCAGAACTAATAACACACTGGAATTTCCACAATTGAAGCCTCCAGGTGTGTTGGACCCCTGTGTTCTCTTCTGTGCACTGTTCCACCCACCAACCCCTGTGTCACTTTAGTGTGCCCGAAAATTCCGGGGAAAGCAATGCTCAGTACATAATTTTCATAATTTTTTTCTATATTATTTTTTTCAAAAGTGGAGTTTTCCTTTAAGAATAGGATGGAACCTTAGCAGCGATCACCTTTTCATTCTACTTCCTAAAGCAGCTGTATCATTTATATTTGAAGCTATAGAATACCTAATGATCCCGTCCCCTACCTGCCTCCTGAAGGGGATATTTCCAGTCCCTGCCAGCAAAAGACACAACGGTGAAAGCGATAATAATAGCCAGGTCAGCATTTTCTGGCACACATCGCCAGGATGCTGCCCAGGTGGTTTTTGATGTCCTGTATAAGTAAAATGTAAATTTTTGCTGACAATCTCGATTTGAAAAATTTCATTTATTCTCCGGGTTTCGAAGTGATAGAGATGTATATTAATGCGTCAGATGAGCCATCATTTTATGTTATGTCCGTTGACGTAACTTTGTTCAGAGTTCAGACCTTTCAAGCCCTCCTTTGTGAATTATTATTACATAACTATACAGAAAACCTGTATTGAAGAACCACGGAGGCTGATATATGCTGACCGCTACTTAAAATAACTGTCATGATGATCTTCAGGTTCCATCACCCTCTGAGTCACGGAACAAATATGCAGATCAAGGTGGATCATTTTTTTTTAAATCCCCTTTCTCTATCCAGCAAAAATTATTGTAAGCAATATTCACAAAATCTAAAATAATCAAATATTAATAATGGGCAGAAAGTAGGAGAGACGCCCTTAATGCTCCCGTAGCCTCGGTTCACACTGATGCGATGCGATTCCAGCATCGGTTCCCGCATCGCATCCTCCTCCAGGCAGTTCACACTGCCTTCTGCGAACCGCTGTGGGTGCCATTACATTGTTAATGACCCCTTCAGATCGGTTCACAGGTCGCAGTGCAAACTGTGAACTCGCACAGGAAACGGATCGCATAGGTGAGAACACCCGTGCAATCCGATTTCGGTGCGGGGAAATAAAGTCTCTGTTCCATTGTTGTGTCATAACCACCGCACACCATGCAGCGCCGTTTATAAGGTAATGGCAGCCTCAGCCTGCTCCATCTGAGCCACGCATTTCATTGCTGACGCATTTCGCCCCTCCCCTGGGGCTTATTCATAGGGAATGCTGCCTTGCTTGTATTTCCAAATCAGCCTGCACCTTCAGCGGGACCCTACCGGATACCACAACAGCAGCCTGAGCAGAGATGCACAGTCTTTCTAAGTCAACTGTTGCGTGTTGCGTTATGTGAGCCCATTAAAATGAATACACTACCAATGCACCAAAACATTGGACACCCTACAATTTTGGCATGCTGCAACGCACGTCCATTTCTTTGGGGTGCCATTCAAAATGAGTGGCACTGCGACCCATTTACAGTGCCTTAAAAAAGTATTCATACCCCTTGAAATTTTCCACATTTTGTCATGTTACAACCAAAAACGTAAATGTATTTTATTGGGATTTCATGTGATAGACCAACACAAAGTGGAACCATAATTGTGAAGTGGAAGGAAAATGATAAATGATTTTCAACATTTTTTACAAATAAATATGTGAAAAGTGTGGGGTACATTTGTATGGCGCCCCCCAGAGTCAATACTTTGTAGAACCGCCTTTCACTGCAATTACAGCTGCAAGTCTTTTTGGGGATGTCTCTACCAGCTTTACACATCTAGAGAGGGACATTTGTGCCCATTCTTCTTTGTAAAATATCTCAAGCTCTGTCAGATTGGATGGAGAGCGTCTGTGAACAGCAATTTTCAAGTCTTGCCACAGATTTCCAATTGGATTTAGGTCTGGACTTTGAAAGGGTCATTCTAATGCCTGAATATGCTTTGATCCAAACCATTCCATTGTAGCTCTGGCTGTATGTTTAGGGCCATTGTCCTGCTGGAAGGTGAACCTCTACCCCAGTCTCAAGTCTTTTGCAGACTCTAACAGGTGTTCTTCTAAGATTGCCCTGTATTTGGCTCCATCCATCTTCCCATCAACTCTGACCAGCTTCCCTGTCCCTGCTGAAGAAAAGCATCCCCACAACATGATGCTGCCACCACCATGTTTCACGGTGGGGATGGTGTGTTCAGGGTGATGTGCAGTGTTAGTTTTCCGCCACACATAGCGTTTTGCTTTTATGCCAAAAAGTTCAATTTTGGTCTCATCTGACCAGAGCACCTTCTTCCACATGTTTGCTGTGTCCCCCACATGGCTTCTCACAAACTGCAAATGGGACTTCTTATAGCTTTCTTTCAACAATGGTGTCAGGGAAGACAGGTACACTTAGAGGTTCTTGGCGTATGCGAATGCGCACTAGCACATTGGCACATCAGCGTACGCCCATACGCCAGGCGGGCTATTTAAACTTAGCTCCTGCATAGACTCATTGCTGTTTGGTCTGCAGCTTCTGTGTGTCCTGACCTATTACCTGTGTTGACCTCTGATCTTGATCCGGCTTGTTCTCACTAACGCTGTCTGCTTGATACCCCGACCCGGCTTGTTTTGGACTCCTCTTCTGCCTGCTGCTCTGTTTATTTGCCTGAACATTACCGACCCGGCTTGCCTGACCCTGCACCTGCTCATCCAGCCTGTCACGCCTTTGCTCTGCAATCCACATCTGGATCCCGCTCTAGCTGCAATCCCAGCCTGCCACGGCCCTGGTCTGCCTAACTACCACCTGCCTGCCTGCTGCACATCCATCCACAAACAACCAGCCATACAGACTACAGGACTGATCTCAGGCACTCCTACACCACCGTGCTTCTGTGGCTGCTGTCTCACCTTCAGTAACACACAAGTCGGTGTGGTACGAGAGGCCCTCCTCTACTCGTCAGGCTCACGAACCAGGTACATGACAAATGTCTTTCTTCTTGCCACTCTTCCATAAAGACCAGATTTGTGGAGAACACGACTAATAGTTGTCCTGTGGACAGATTCTCCCACCTGAGCTGTGGATCTCTGCAGCTCCTCCAGAGTTACAATGGACCTCTTGGCTCTTCTCTGATGAATGCTCTCCTTGCCCGGCCGGTCAGTTTAGGTGGACGGCCATGTCTTGGTAGGTTTGCAGTTGTGCCATACTCTTTCTATTTTCAGATGATGGATTGAACAGAGCTCCGTGAGATGTTCAAAGCTTGGGATATTTTTTTATAACCCAACCCTGCTTTATACTTCTCCACAACTTTATCCCTGACCTGTCTGGTGTGTTCCTTGGCCTTTATGATGCTGTTTGTTCACTAAGGTTCTCTAACAAACCTGTGAAGGCTTCATGGAACAGCTGTATTTATGCTGAAATTAAATTACACACAGGTGGACCCTATTTACTAATTAGGTGAATTCTGAAGGCAATTGGTTCCACTAGATTTTGGTTAGGGGTATCAAAGTAAAGGGGGCTGAATACAAATGTACGCCACACTTTTCACATATTTATTTGTCATTTTCGTTCAACTACATAATTATGTGCCACTTTGTGTTGGTCTATCACATAAAATCCCAATAAAATACATTTAGGTTTTTTTGGTTGTAACATGACAAAATTAGAAAAATTTAAAGTGATAGGAATACTTTTTCAAGACACTGTAACGTGCATTGCTGCGTGTTGCGGTGACACGCATGTTACCACATCTCAAAGATGTAAATGGGCCCCTAGTGTTTCATGCTAACAAACATCAATGCCTTCTCACCTACACTATATTACCAAAAGTATTGGGACACCTGCCTTTACACGCACATGAACTTTAATGGCCTCCCAGTCTTAGTCCGTAGGGTTCAATATTGAGTTGGCCCACCCTTTACAGCTATAACAGCTTCAACTCTTCTGGGAAGGCCGTCCACAAGGTTTAGGAGTGTGTGTATGGGAATGTCTGACCATTCATCCAGAAGCGCATTTGTGAGGTCAGGCACTGATGTTGGACGAGAAAGCCTGGCTCGCAGTCTTTTTCTAATTCATTCCAAAGGTGTCCTATCAGGTTGGGGTCAGGACTCTGTGCAGGCCAGTCATGTTCCTCCACCCCAAACTCACTCATCCATGTCTTTATGGACCTTGCTTTGTGCACTGGTCTAAATCATTTGGTGGAGGGGGGATTATGATGTGGGGTTGTTTTTCAGGGGTTGGACTTGGCCCCTTAGTTCCAGTGAAGGGAACTCTTAAGGCGTCAGCACACCAAGACATTTTGATAAATTCAGGCCCCTTCCTGTTCCAACATGACTGCACACCAGTGCACAAAGCAAGGTCCATAAAGACATGGATAAGCGAGTTTGGGGTGGAGGACCTTGACTGGCCTGCACAGAGTCCTGACCTCAACCCGATAGAACACCTTTGGGATGAATTAGAGCAGAAACTGCGAGCCAGGCCTTCTCGTCCACATCAGTGCCGGACCTCACAAATGCACTTCTGGAACGATGGTCAAACATTCCCATAGACACCCTCCTAAACCTTGTGGACAGTCTTCCCAGAAGAGTTGAAGCTGTTATAGCTGCAAAGGGTGGGCCAACTCAACTTTGAACCCTACGGACTAAGACTGGGATGCCATTAAAGTTCCTGTGTGTGTACAGGCAGGTGTCCCAATACTTTTGGTAATATAGCGTATATACACTATATAACACATCCTGATTTAAGGGACGCCTTCAATAGCGCTCTTAGAAGTAAAAACGATTGCTCCATCTCCCATGTGTCGGAAAGCCTTTCCATGGGATCTCCTTGGCGGGGCAGACTTCTTGTATCTGGCCCAGCGCCGCAGCTGCTAGACTGTGATAACGAGCCGTTCTCGGCCCCTGTTTGATGTTCAGCTATCAGTACAACTCAAAGCTCAAGGTAGCCCTGCCAAGCATCCTGCGACGTATAGCTTATAGATTGTACTCTTCCATCCGGAATTATCCTCTAATTATCTAGAAATCTGGAAAAAACAAAGCAACTTCTATGGAGCATATAGGAACCCATGTACAAAGTCACCTGCCCCCATCTTGGCTTCATACTAGGAAGGTTAGTTAGTGGTAAGTTCCTCACAGCTGTGTAAAGCTTCAAAGGATGTGGACGGATTCCAGATGTTCCCAAATCCTATTCTGAGCCGGTCCTTGGCCATCTCACAACTCTCTCGCTCCATCAAAAACTTGGACAGACTTTAAACAGAGCATTTATGGTGAAAAAAAAGTAACAAATTATTAATGGTTGAGAATCAACACGGTTTAATCCTATTTAGCTGCCGTCCCAATAAAAAAGATTTGGGTGCAATTTAGCCAGAATGAGGGTGACATTTTTATTTGAATCGGCGAGCGTAAGTGTTAAAGCTTAACTCAAAGCTGAACTCCAGACAGGAGTAAAAATACGTATTAATGCAGCACTGTAATCATTAATTCATCATTTATACAAGCAAGTCCCTGAATTTGATCTGGGATCAGCCTCTTACAATCTACAATGTACAGTCTATACAGCAGAGCTCATAAAGGGGGAGGGAGAAGCCACACAAGGAGCCAGTCAGGTGTGATGAAGTGCTAGGAACACGATGATAACAGCAGAGAACAGTGTGACAGAGAGATAAGCCTAACAGTGTGGCATTACATTGGTGGTCAGTGTAGAAGTGAACCCTCCCATTGGTGGCCATTGTAGACATAACCCTTCCCATTAGTGGTCATTGCAGACATGACCTCTTTCATTTGTGGTCAGTGGAAAAGTGTTCCCTTACATTTGTCGGCTGTGTAGAAGTGGTTCCTTACATTAATAGTCATTGTAGATGTAACTCCTTACATTGGTGGTCAGTATAGAATTGAGTCTGTTCATTGATGGTCAGTGTAAAAATGATCCCTTCCATTGGTGGACAGTGTAAAAGCGATCCCTTACATTGGTGTTTTGCATAGAAATTACCCTTCACAATGGTGGTCGGTGTAGAAATGATTGTCACACTGGTGCTCAGTATGGAAGTGATCCCTTACATTGGTGATTTGCATGGGAGTGACTCCTTACGTTGATGATCAGTGTAGAAATGACCCCTCAAGTTTGTGGTCAGTGTAAAAATGGTCCATAGCATTGGTGGTCCGAGTAGAAATTACTCTCACAATGTTGGTCAGTGAAGAAGAGACCCCATACATTGGTGATCGGTGTAGGAGTGACTCCTTACATTGGTAACCATTATAGAAATAACCCTTCACATCAGTGGTCACTGTAGAAATGACCCCTCACATTTGTGGTCAGTGTAGAAGTGACCCCCTTCCATTAGTGGTCTGTGTAGGACTGATTTGTTACAAGGGTGGTCACTGTAGAAATGTACCCTCCCATTGATGAACAGTGTAGAAGTGACCACTTCCATTGGTGGTCAATGTAGAAGTGTCCCTTTCCATGGGCGGTCAGTGTTGAAGTGTCCCCTTCCATGGGTGGTCAGTGTAGAAGTAATCCTTTCCATTGGTGGTCAGTGTAAAAGTAATACAATTAATTGGTGGTCTGTGTAGGAATTATTTCTTCCATTGGTGGTCTGTGTAGGAATAATCCCTTACATTGATGGTCAGTGTAGAAGTGGCCTTGTTCATTAGTGGTCTATGTAGGGGTAATCCCTTCCATTGGTAGTAAGTATAGAAGTGATCCCTTCTATTGGTGATCTGCATAGGAGTGATCCCTTTCATTGGTGGTCTATGTAGGAGTGATCCCTTCCATTGGTTGTCTATGTAGAAGTGATCCCTTCCATTGGTAGTCAGTATAGAATTGATCCCTTCTATTGGTGGACTATGTAGGAGTGATCCCTTCCATTGGTGGTCTGTGTAGGAATGATGCCTTCCATTGGTGGTCTATGTAGGAGTGATCCCTTCCATTGGTGGTCTTTGTAGGAGTGATCCCTTCCATTGGTGGTCTATTTAGCAGTGATCCCTTCCATTGGTGGTCTATTTAGCAGTGATCCCTTCCATTGATGGTCTGTGTAGGAATGATTCCTTCCATTGGTGGACTGTGTAGGAGTGATCCCTTCCATTGGTGGTCTATGTAGGAGTGATAGTGATCCCTTCCATTGGTGGTCTGCATAGGATTGATCCCTTCCATTGGTGGACTGCATAGGTGTGATCCTGTACATTGGTAGTCAGTATAGAAGTGATCCCTTCCACTGGTTGACTGTGTAGGAGTGATCCCTTCCATTGGTGGACTACGTAGGAGTGATCCCTTCCATTGGTGGTCAATGTAAGCAGGTTATCAACCCCACAGCTTCTTCCCATCAGTGGTTCTATGTAGCTATCCTTCTCTTGATTGATCTACACCCCATTTCTGGCCTCTCTGGAGTAACATATTTTCATGATTACAGTACAGACATCACATGGGCCCGCACCCCCCCCCCCCCCCAGACTGCTGCACCTAGCAGGGAACATTTACTTCATTCTTTTTGTTGTTAATCCCTGATTTGTAGCCATGGAAACGCAAATAAACATTTTTTTTTAAGTTTCAAGTTATATTCCATGTGATTCAAAATGAACAAAAACGTCTTTATTCTACAAGTAAAGTGACACTAGAGGCCACATTAAAAAAAAAAGAGGTCATACTTAACTGCTCTGTGCAATGACATTGCACAGAAAGGTCACTTTCCTCCTCTTCTGGCAGTCCCTGATGGTGCTGTCTGCTCAAGGTGCCTCCAGCAGCAAGCCAGGTGCTAAGGATTCACCCGCGCAAGCACACTTATGGGAAGGTGCTGGTGTGTGATGCGGCGGCAAAGTCCAAATGCAGCAGCAGGAATATATGGTATTATAACAGATGTCCAGTAATAGAAACAGCCCCAGTGGGAAGACAACCCAACCAGGAACACTAACAAGTTGTAGTGATGGACCAGAGGTGCCGTCAGCATCTGTCTCGAGGGCGGAATGTGGCCTGACTCGTCTGCGCCTGAATGGGAAGGCTCCAGGAAGGATAATGTCCCTGAACTTTCCCTTCTCCTCTATAACTTTTCCCTTATGCCAAGCACTGTCCCTAACTGATGGATGACCTGTCCCTACACTAGCCACTTGCAAAATGATGCACACCAAACCCGCGAACCAGAATCTTGAATAGACTCTGCCTAACCTAAGATGGCCACCCAAGTCACATGGGGTGCCAGCATAGCTGCCTCTCTGTGACCAAGGAAACCATAGAGCACATGTGTCAAACACAAGGCCCGTGGGCCTAATCCAGCCCTCCAAGTCATTTCATGTGGCCATCACACCTCTCCTGCAGCTGTGGCCACCCCCTTGTCTCTGCCCCACCTTGACTCAGCAGTTTGCAAAAGAGAGCATGACCGAACTCCTTGTACAGATCCTGCTCCTCTCTGTGCAGCTGTGGCTCCCCGTCGTCTCCGCCCCCCACCTTGTCTCAGCAGCTGGCAGAAGAGAGAAGGACAGAACTCCTCGTACAGATCCTGCTCCTCTCTGTGCAGCTGTGGCTCCCCCTCGTCTCCGCCCCCACCTTGTGTCAGCAGTTAGCAGAACAGAGGAGGACAGAACTCCTCGTACAGATCCTGCTCCTCTCTGTGCAGCTGTGGCTCCCCCTCGTCTCCGCCCCCACCTTGTGTCAGTAGTTAGCAGAACAGAGGAGGACAGAACTCCTCGTACAGATCCTGCTCCTCTTTGTGCAGCCGCAGCACCCCCTCGTCTCCACCTCCTCTGGTCTCAGCATTCAGCAGACTCCGGCAGCTGACTCCAGCCCTCCTCTGGTCCTCCTCCAGACCCCTTGCTTTCTGCTTTCCAGCTCCGCCTCGTGCTTCTTCCCAGCAGTAGCAAATTTGGGGTGCACTGCAATGTAAGGGAGGGTGGGAGACTCTTGACTTTTGATGGCGGGGGGTCTCTGGACATCTAGAGTTACAGATGCAACTACACACTTGAGAGGGACCATAATGCTGATGCGGCCCGCAATGAGAATGAGTTTGACACCCCCTGCCATAGAGGAACAAGATTCCACTCGTCTTCCTCCTCCACCTGCAGTGGAGAAAATAGGATTGCACCTGCCTATATGTTCTCAAGCTGAGTGGTGTGTGTCCATAGACACACACACAGCACCGATTAGCCACAGAAGCAAGAAGTGAGAGGAGCAGTGCTGGAGCAGCGCTGGAGCGGTGACAGGACAAAGGTAAGTGGATAGGGATAGGGGTGGGTAGGATAGGTAGTGGGGCATTTTTTACCTTAATGCAGACAATGCATTACGGTAAAAAAAACATTTAGACTTTAGAACTACTGTAGTTCCCTCCTGAGCAGAGCCTATACCTAGTCATTTTGAAAGTTTTTTTTTTTTCTGGTGTTTTCCAAGCTTTGCCGGTGCCGGTGTTTCATTTACCTGTATCAAGCGTTAGGTGTTTGTATGGAAGTATGGAAGGAAGGAAGTAAAGAGGAAAGGAAATAAAGTAGGTAAATAATGAAGGTAGGAGAGAAGAAAAGGAAGAGACGAAATATGTATAGGAAGGAAGAAGGAAGACATGAAGGAAGGAAAAGAAGTATGTAAAGAGGAAAGGAGGGAAAAAAAGAGGGGAGGATAGAAAAAAAGGAAAAGATGTAAGAAAAGAAGAAAGTAAGGGGAAAAAAATGTATTGGAAGGAAGAGAAAGAGAGGAAGAGAGGAAAAGAGTAAGAAAGTAAAATAATTATACAAGGAAGGAAGTAAAGAGGAAAGGGAAAGAAGTAGGTAAATAATGAAAGTAGGAAAGAAGAAAGAAAAGGAAGGAAAGAAGAAAGGAAGAGAGGAAATATGTATAGGGAGGAAGAAGGAAAAGAATGAAGGCAGGCAAGAAAAGAAGGAAGCAGGAGAAATGAACAAAGGAAAAGAAAGAAGGAAGGAAGACAGGAACGAAGGAAAGGAGGAAAAGAAGTATGTAAAGAGGAAAGGAAGGATAGAAGAAGGGAAGTAAGGATAGCAAAAAATGTAAGAAAAGTAGAAAGGAAGATAAGAAAAGATGTATTGGAAGTAAGAGAAAGAAAGGAAGAGAGGAAAAGAAAAAAGAAAGCAAAAGAAGTATGGAAGGAAGGAAGTAAAGAGGAAAGGGAATGAAGTAGGTAAATAATGAAGGTAGGAAAGAAGAAAAGGAAGAGACGAAATATGTATAGAAAGGAAGAAGGAAAAGAAGGAAGACAGGAAGGAAGGAAAAGAAGTATGTAAAGAGGAAAGGAAGGAAAGAAAGAGGGGAGGATAGAAAAAAAGGAAAGAGAAAAAAAGATGTATTGGAAGGAAGAGAAAGAAAGGCAGAGAGGAAAAGAGTAAGAAAGTAAAAAAATTATGGAAGGAAGGAAGGAAAGAGGAAAGGGAAAGAAGTAGGTAAATAATGAAAGTAGGAAATAAGAAAGAGAAGGAAGGTATGAAGAAAGGAAGAGAGGAAATATGTATAGGGAGGAAGAAGGAAAAGAAGGAAGGCAGGCAAGAAAAGAAGGAAGCAGGAGAAATGAACGAAAGAAAAGAAAGAAGGAAGGAAGACAGGAAGGTAGGAAAGAAGGAAAATAAGTATGTAAAGAGCAAAGGAAGGAAAGAAGGAGGAAGAGAAGGATAGAAAAAAGGAAAAGATGTAAGAAAAGAAGAAAGTAAGAGAAGAAAATATGTATTGGAAGGAAGAGAAAGAAAGGAAGAGAGGAAAGGAAAAATACATGAAAAGAAGTATGGAAGGAAGGAAGGAAAGAGGAAAGGGAAAGAAGCAGACAAAGAAGGATGGTAGGAAAGAAGAAAGGATGGGAGAAAATTATGTATTGGGAGGAAGAAGGAGGGAAGGAAAAATAGAAGGAAGGAAAGGAAGTAAGGAAAGTTAGGAAGAGTAAGGAAGGAGGTAAGGAAGTAAAAGAGGAAAAGAAGTATGGAAAGAAATAAAGGAAGAAAAGAAGGAAGAAAGGAATAGACGTATGTAAAGAAGGAAAGGAAGAAAGGAAAACATGTATAGCAAGGAAGAGAGGAAAGGAAGGAAGGAAAAGAAGTATGTAAACAAGGAAGGAAGGGATGAAAGAAGAAGGGGAAAGAACTAAGAAGAAGTAAGAAGAAGAGAGGGGAAGATGTATAGGAAGGAAGAAGGAAAAGGAGAGGAAAAAAAGATAAGAGAAAGGAAAAGAAGTATAGGAAGGAAGAAGGAAAGAAGACAGGCGGGAAAAGAAGGAAGGAGGAGAAAGGAATGGAGGAAAAGAAAGAAAGAAGGAGGAAAGGAAAAAAGGAAAAGAAGTATATAAAGCGAAAAGGGAGTTAAGAAGGAGGGAAGGATCGATAGAAAAAAAGGAAAAGATGTAAGAAAAGGTGAAAGGAAGAGAAGAAAAGATCTATTGGAAGAAAGAGAAAGAAAGAAAGGAAGAGAGGAAAATAAAAAAAGAAATGAAAAGACGTATAGAAGGAAGGAAGTAAAGAGGAAAGGGAAAGAAGTAGGCAAAGGATGGTGGGCAAGAAGAAAGGAAAAGAAGGAAGGAAGGGAGAAAAGTATTTCTAGGGCAGAAGAAGATGGGAGGGAAAGATAGAAGCAAGGAAAGAGTAAGGAAGGAGGTAAGAAAGTAAAAGAGGAAAAGACGTATGGGAAGAAAGAAAGAGAAGAAAAGAAAGAATGAAGGAAGGAATAGACGTATGCCAAGAAGGAAAGGAAGGAAGAAAGGAAAAGATATATAAGAAGGAAGAGAAAAGAAAGGAAGGAAAAGTAAATGTAAAGAAGGAAGGAAGGAAGGAATGAAGGAAGAAGGGAATAGAACTAAGGTAAGAAGAAAAAAAGAGAGGGGAAGATGAATTAGGAGGAAGAAGGAAAGAGAGAGGAAAAGAAGGAAAGAGAAAGGTAAAGAAGTATAGAAAAGAAAAAAGAAGGAAAGAAGACAGTCAGGAAGAAAGGATGGTAGAGAAAGAAAGAATGCCATCAAAGCCTGTCAGCTATAAACTGTGAAATCCTATAGACTGTCTGACCATGGCTGCCATTGTGTGTAAAGGAAAACATTTCTTTTAGTCATATGGTATCATAGATTCTCATTTGCAAAGTTCAGCTTGGTTATGTGTGTTTCCATGGCAACCACACATCAAAAGTATTCCTTGATAACCATCCTTGGTTTCAAAGATAATTAAGTGCGTTCATTTTTACTGTAGCACCGCAAACCTGTTTTATTTGAATGCACGAGACAGCTTTATCCTCCAGTCACAGCGGAAATCGTTCAATTATTTTTAACTCTGATAAAATGGTAATGATTTTTCCTTTGTCTCCCCCTGTGAGATCCTTCCTCTCCAGCCTGTGTATGTATGCACATCCTCTGCACCGCTGCCAATTACACATGAAGCTGTTATTGTTCCATTTCCCGGGGTTCCTGGATCACAGGTTTGTAGAATGGAAGACTACTGTGGCTTACAGCTTCTGCGTACAGAATGGTGTGCCAGACTGTCTACCAGTGTGCCCATTTTTCATCACTTCCCATTGACTCCGCCATTACTATATGACTTGTAGACTGTAGTTTAAAGTGAACCTGTGTTTTGCCCACGCTGTGTTGATCTAAAGCAGAACTGAAATCCACAAATGCTCACCCCCTTTGCAATGGTCCCACATCTGGGAGGTCCATCACAGGTACTGGCATCTTCTTCCTGGGTTATTATTCTGGATGCTGGGTCTTCAGACTTTTTTGGTTAGATGACTTAACTCCTGGCACCGCCCTAAGAACATACCCTAAGCTGCACATGGACCCCCTTCCCTAGAACCCTAAATACACTAAGTTTAACCATCCTACCCCCAGGTCGTCTCCTAACTTCCCAGTACCCATGCTGCAGGAGCAGCCTCATTTCAAGTCTACAGGACATGCATAGGTGTGGGCAGTAGCACAGCCCTAGAGTTTTACCATCAGGGTGTAGACAACATGGGAGGTCTCCACTTTCAAGCAAGATACGTAAGGGATGGTTTAGTGTGGTGCATTTAGAGGACTATGGAGGAGGTTGTGTTAAGATGTAATACTTACCTTTCCACTTACAGACCCCCGTTGTCCAGTTAGGTCTCTCTCTCTCCTCCCAGTGGTGTCATGAATCCCGCTTTCCAGGCAACAGGACGCAGGTTTGCTCATCCTCTTCCTCTAGCTGGGCAAGGGGACGCAGCACCTTGACACGACCATGTTTGGTCAATTATGTCACCACTGTCCCCACCCTTTTCCTTACATAACTGGTGGGGAGTAGCATCAAGATTGGTTGCGTGCACTATCTGTTTTTTTTTTTTTTCTTTTGGCGAGTTGTGATTGAGGATGGATTTACAACATAGGATTTTTTTGGGAATTTTTTTTTTTTTTTTTAATAAAGCACTTCCAAAATGTTCAGGTGTCTTTATTTCTAGGTACTATGTGACCCTTACTGATGCACGGGGGGAAGGGGCCAGTATCTGGGGTTCCCTTTATAGAAGGCTTTCAGATTTCCCCCACTCACAAATGTAATTTTTTGTACAACCCCTTACCTATTAGCCCAGAAAATTAGCATTTTTGATTTGACAGATTCCATTCTCTTTGATTTGAGTGGGGTTTGGGTTAGGTGTTCAAACCTCTTTGAAGTTTCTCAAACCTTACTCCACCGAGCAAAAGGCAGTTCGGCTGACCACCAATGAATGTGAAATCATTTATTTAAGGGAGATGGTTCAAAGTGCCACTAATGACCAATGATTGTGGGATTGTTTGGGTGGGGGAGTGAAAGTGTCACTTACCACCAATGACTGTGGGATTGCTTATTTAAAGGAGGGAGGGGTCAAAGTGCCACTGGCCACAAATAATTGTGTGATCATGTTTTAAAGCAAGAGGGAGGGAGTGTCAATGTGCCATTGACCACCAATTATTGTGGGACTTTTTTTTAAAGGGGAGGGGGAAGTGAAAGTGCCACTTACCACCAATGACTGTGGGATTGCCTATTTAAAGGAGGGGGGGTCAAAGTGCCACTGGCCACCAATCATAGTGGAATAATTATTTTAAAGGAGGGCGGTCAAAGTTCCACTGACAACCAAAGATTGTGGGATCATGTTTTAAAGGAGGAGGAAGGGGGTGCCAATGTGCCATTGACCACCAATTATTGTGGGACTGTTTTATTAAAGGGGGGGTCATTTCTTTAAAGGAGGGGGATCTACCACTGACCACCACTGATTGCAGGATAATTATTTTAAAGGAGGGTGGTCAAAGCACCACTGACCACCAATGATTGTGGGATCATTTTTTTTAAAGGAAGGGGGACTCAATGTGCCACTAACCACTAATTATTGTGGGATTGTTTTTTTTTTAAAAAGGTGGGGAGTCAAAGTGCCACTAAACACCAATATTGTGGTTTTTATTTTTTACTCGGTGGGGCAAGTTAAAGTTGCACTGACCACCAATGAGCGTTCTATTTTTTTTTTCTAAGGTAAAGAAATGAAAGGTATATGTAAACAATCCCAATTATATATATATCCCTGGGAATGAACGGATATATAAAGAGTACTCAAGTAGTTAATCTCATTCCGCTCTCCCAGCCACAGAAAAAAGACCACCCACAAGTCTATTTCCTTGATTTGTAATCATCTGTCTAGTACAGGCAGGAAGACGAAACATCTCCAGAGAGCGGTTCTTGAAAACAGGATTCAAATTAGTAATAAGAACAATTGTTTTTTTGTTTTTTTTTAAGCTGCTATTCACCTAATAAGAAATATGACATAGAGAAGCACAGAAACATTACAGAACAGGTAAATAAGTATATCTGGTGATTCATTCCGAAAACTGGCGACACAAACTCAATTAACTTAATAACAATTAGGGCGCTGTCTGACATTTTTATATAGTGCTTGCAGACATCCTTCTGTTCCCCAGAGGGCTGTAAAATTAAATAAACATATGCAAAAAGCAGTCTGATGTTAGACCGTATAGCCGATTAATTATTTAGGATTAAATTCTTTCGGAATGCAGAGCAGACATCATAAATATTCTTTTTATGTTTGACACAGTTCAACAAGTCAAATGCTAGACAGCAGCCATAAATGGGGAATCGGTGATGAACTACGTGCAATAGAAAGAGAATATTTCTCTCTGTGTGCTTGCTTGGCTTCGTCTTCCTTCCAGGCTGGGTACAGAATGCTGACAATAATGAATGTTTTACTGTAAAACAGAAGAATGTTGCAGAGGGTGCACATCCATAGGAAAGCACGGAGCTGCAGAATTCAACAGGCAGCAACGGAGATCCTATAGAAAGAAACAATGGAAGAATAAGAGAAGGGGAGAAAATAGATAGGGAAGGTAGAAATAGTTTCAAAATATCAAAGGGTTAGGGCTGGATCACCTACAAGGTTAAGTGACCAGGTCCTTAGGGTCAAATAGTGATCTAGAGACCTGGTTGTAACACCTGGGACTTCCCCAGTGCAGAGTAGGGTTGCCACCTCATCCCTTTAAACCCGAACACATATGAATTACACAGGTTCTGAGGCTAATTTAATGAAGATAATGCACCAAGTGAGTTTAATTACCACCTTAAGCAGCCACAGAACCTGTGTAATTAATGTGTGTTCGGTTTTAAAAGGGATGAGATGGCAACCCTAGTGCAGAGCCATGTCATGGTGTGAAAGTGATGTGGTGATGTGGTGTGATGGGATTTTGCGGTATCTAGTGCTTTAACATACAAGGCAAACATTCCAGAATGCATGTCTAACAGAATGGAAACCGGACTTTTAGGTTCCTCCAGGAGTCATGAATCCTGGATTGGGTTCTGGAGCCCAGAGGCTTTGTAGAGTATTAGGTAGGATGAAGCCTCCAATCCTGGGTTCATAGTTTAATTAAGACCAGCACACCCTGATTATACAGATGCGCATAGCCCTTATATTAGGGGTACTGACTAGTGTTCAGGCATTTATAAACCCTGAATTGGGTTCTGGAGCCTGCAGGCTTTGTGAGGTATTGGGTGGATGAAGCCTCCAACTCTGAGTGCACAGTTTAATGATGATCAGCACACCCTGATTATGTAGGTGTGCACAGCCCTCAAATCACGGGTACTAACTAGTGATCAAGGATTTATAAATCCTGGATTGGATTCCGGAGCCTGGAGGCTTTGTAGAGTATTGGGTGGGATAAAGTCTCCAACCCTGGGTCCTCAGTTTTTTGATGACCAGCACACTCTAACTATGCAGGTGTACACAGCCCTCATATTATGGTCTACTGATTAGTGTTCATGGATTTATAAATCCTAGAATGGGTTCTGGAGCCCGCAGGCTTAGTGAAGTATTGGGTGGATGAAGCCTCCAACCCTGAGTCCACAGTTTAATGATGACCAGCACACCTTGATTATGCAGGTGTGGACAGTCCTCATATTATGGGTCTTCAGGGATTTATAATCCTGGAATGGATTCTGAAGACTTTGTAGAGTATTGGATGGGATGAAGCCTCCAACTCTGGTTCCATAGTTTAATGATGACCAACACACCATGATTATGTAGGTGTGCACAGCCCTCATATCACGGTACTGATTAGTGTTCAAAGATTTATAAATCCTCGATTGGGTGTAGGAGCCTGGAGGCTTTGTAGAGTATTGGGTGGGATGAAGCCTCCAACCCTGGATCCACAGTTTAATGGAGACCAGAACACTCTGATTAAGCAGGTGTGTACGGCCCTCATACTGTATCATGGGTACTGACTAGTGTTCAGGAATTTCAAAATTCTGGATTGGATTTTGGAGCCCAGAGGCTTTGTAGAGTAATAGCTGGGATGAAGCCTCCAAACATGGGTCCACAGCTTAAAGCGGAGTTTCACCCAAAAATGGAACTTACGCTTTAAGAGAAGGTGACCCCCTGACATGCCACATTTGGCATGTCATTTTTTTTTTTTTGGGGGGGGGGGAGCGGATACCCTCTTTTCAGAGGGTTCCAGCCCCCACTTCCTTCTGGCGCACCCTCAGCGCTGGAAAGAAGATCACCTCTACAGTGCATCAGGAACCCGTTAGGTGTATGCTCACAGCTTGTGTGGGTAGACTGTCTGGAGGATCAGACAAGCATACCTCCCAAAT
Source organism: Aquarana catesbeiana (assembly GCF_042186555.1). Taxonomy (NCBI): domain Eukaryota; kingdom Metazoa; phylum Chordata; class Amphibia; order Anura; family Ranidae; genus Aquarana; species Aquarana catesbeiana. The sequence continues at coordinate 778,760,757 of NC_133325.1, read as the reverse complement.
TTTGAGATGGGAATGAGGGACACTTATCAGCAAAAGTATGTAGCCATAGAAAACACCTTCTGTAATGCCCCCTTAAAAGAGAATTATACAAAAAAATGATTAGTTAAACCCACAAGTGCTTTTTTTACCATTAATATTCCTTTATACTGGCTTTTAAAATCTACAAATGCAACAATTTAGCATTTGGCTGAAAGGTTTAGCGCTGGGAAACACTTTTTGAAAGATAAAAAGTGCATTTTATATACAACTATATAGATCAGACCAAAATGAGGGACAAATGAGGAGGAATGAGGGACAGAGGGACATTGCTCCAAATCAGGGGCAGTCCCTCGAAATCATGGACAGTTGGGAGCTATGGACAAGGACCTGAGGTTTGAGGCCAGAGGAGCTACACTGCAAGTGAAAACCAGTAGGCTACAGGGGCGGCCCGTCCTTTAAGGGTGAACGGGCACGGCCCCCTTTATACACGCCACCCCCTATATGTATAATGGATAGATTCATGAATAGTATGAATCTATCCACGGCCGCCGCTGCCACCCCCTGTTCAGGCATCTGGCCCCTTTCAGGATGCCGGGCACCTGATTTACGGCAGTGGAGGTGTTTTTTGAAGCACCTGATTAGAGCCATAGGCTCTAATAGGCTTCAAAATAGCGTGGACTCGGACCGCAGAGCATTGCACTCGGAGCCCACCCGGGTGTGTTAGAAAAGCAAATGAATGAATCGCCTTTCCGCCAATCAGGAAGCACGGGTCTGTTACCTGTTGGCTGAAAGGTCAGGTGATCCTATTAGACCCTAAGAGGAGGGGAGGAGACGCACGGTGGAAGCCGTCATGATCTCAGAAGAGAAGAGGACACAGGAGACGCTGCCAAATGCCTTCCACGGCCTGTCCCCTGCCCAATGTACCCGCCGAACCCTGATGTGCCCGCCCATCCACGCCGTTAGGGTAAGTGCCAGTGGACCGGCAGACAGTGGGGGGGCAGGGGGGTTTGAGGTGCCACGGGGGGGGGGGGGGGGGGGGGGGGGTGGTTATTTGCCAATAAGCATTCATTTTGTGGCAGAGAAATGCTGAAAACCCCCTTTGGGGGTAACTCATGTGTAGCTCTTGCCATTTGAAGGTAGCTCCCATATTGGAATCTCAGAAATTCTGGCCTATGCTCTGCTAAGTTTTGATGCCAGCAACACTGTCATTAGATAAAGCTTTAAAGGATAAGTGTACTTTAAAACAAAGTTCATTTACACCTTTTGCCCCTTTCACCTGGCCTAACCTAAACCATCCCTACCCCCTCTCCAGAAGCATTTTTAGCCCCATTGAATGGTCATGGTTATGCTATTGGTTTACACTGCATACGTCTTCACTGTCCTTGTCATGCTTCCACATTAGTGCCCTATAGAATTCTATGGGGCTGTGTCCTGAGGTCAGAAACAATTGGAGAAGGTCCGATAGAAGTCTGTGCTGCACTAATGCGTAGGCTCGACCAGGACATTGAAGATTTGTGGCACTGGATGTTAAGAAATTGCAGATATTTGAACATTGGATGTTGCAAAGTAGGCATATATAGTGGGGAAGGGGGCAAATGAATAACTTTGTTCTGCACTTATCACGTATCAATGTCTTGGTGGTGACATCTGGTGGCAATTCATTATAACCACAAACTTGTTATTTTCGTATCGTTAAATAGTATAATCATGTTTACCTGTATGTTGGGGCTAGTTGGTTTAGTCCTTAGATAGAAAAACCTGCTTCTTCATGTTTCTTCAGTAAGTTAGCAGCCTTGATAATGGGCACAAGGCTTACAAGATTATTGTCTCTTTACACTTCAAATGACCAGAGAACATTCCAAGTAAAACTATGTTAGATTAAACTACTGCGTGCAATGAGATCTGGTCTTCAAAGAAATGCAAGACCTCGTATTACGCTTTGAAAACAAACACGATAAGTATTGCAACACGTTAACTGGAGTGATTTAATTTTCGCAGATGAAAGCAAGGCCTTGAATCACAAGTATTCTGTACCTGGTCTCCTCCTTATACTGCCACTCGGAGGGGAACCTATACCCACTCCACTCACCCCTCTAGGCCCCTCATTCCCTACTCAACCTGTTCCTGTCCTTCTCAATCTCCTCTAACCCTTCCTTCAACCACTTTGGGCCCTAGAGCGATTTAATTTTCTCAGATGAAGGCAAGGCCCTGATGCATGAAGATTCTTATACCTGGTCTCCTCCTTGTAGTTCAACTTAAAGGGGGATCCATACCCACTTCTTTCACCCTGCCAGCTTCCCCATTTCCTACCCAACACATTCCTGTACTCCTCTTCCTCCTTCAGCCTTTCCTTTATCCCCTCTACAATCCCTTTGTCCGTTTTTCAAAGGGCCTTTCCCTCATGCAGACATCTCCCACCCACCATCGCTCTTTACTTCCTAGTTTCTACCCCAAAAGATAGATATCAGAATCATTATACATATCTTCTAAAAAGCCATAATATAGAGGCTTCTCCCTGTTATATTTTAGGTTTTTTCTTTCTGCTCATTTACCTCCACAACTTTAGTAAATGCTGTCCAAAGTGCCACATGGGACATGACCGAAGTTCTGGGTACCAGTCTACACTCTGCTTTTTTATTCCTGATGCAAAAAAAAAATCTCGTACCTGGTCTCCTCCTTGTACCACCACTCAGAGGGGAACTCATTCCTACTCCCTTCAGGTTCCCCCTTCCCCTACCCAACCTATTCTTGTCCCCATCTCTTTCCTCTAACTCTTCCTTCATCCACGATGTTCTCTTTGGTCCTTTTGTTCTTCTACCTTTGACTAGCCCTCATTCTTCTTTCCATTCTTTGGCTGTTCCCCCATCCCACAAACCTTTTACACTTACATTTCCCTTTCAAAAGGGCCTCTTACACGCTACCCCAAAAAAGGGTATCAGGGTCATTATACCTTCTGCTAAGCCATAATTCAGAGGTTACTCCCTGATATATCTTCCAAAGACATACTGGCAGGTCAATTGGCCCTAGTATGGTGTAGTGGATAGCACTTTTGCCTAGCAGTAAAAAGGGTCCTTGGTTCGAATCCCAACCACGACACTGCCTGCCTGGAGTTTGCATGTTCTCCCTGTGCCTGCGTGGGTTTCCTCCGGGTACTCCGGTTTCCTCCCACACTCCAAAGACATGCTGGTAGGTTAATTGGATCCTGTCTAAATTGTCCCTAGTATGTATGAATGTGAGTTAGGGACCTTAGATTGTAAGCTCCTTGAGGGTGTAGGGACTGATGTGAATGTACAATGTATATGTAAAGTGCTGCGTAAATTGATGGCGCTATATAAGTTCCTGAAATAAATAAATAAATGTATATGTATGAATGTAAGTTAGGGGCCTTAGACTGTAAGCTTCTTGAGGGCAAGAACTGATGTAAATTTACAATATATACACTCACCGGCCACTTCATTGGGTACACCTGTTCAATTGCTTGGTAACACAAATTGCTAATCAGCCAATCACTTGTCAGAAACACAATGCATTTAGGCATCTAGATTTGGTAAAGACGACTTGCTGAAGTTTAAACCGAGCATCAGAATGGGGAAGAAATGGGATTTAAGTGACTTTGAACGTGGCATGGTTGTTGGTGCCAGACGGGCTGGTCTGAGTATTTCAAAAACTGCTGATTTCCATGCACAACTATCTCTCAGGTTAATAGAGAATGGTCTGAAAAAAAAGAGAAAATATCCAGTGAGCAGCAGTTGTGTGGAGGAAAATCCCTTGTTGATGTCAGAAGTCAGAGGAGAATGAGCAGACTGGTTCCAGGTGATAAAAAAGCAACAGTAACTCAAATAACCTCTCGTTACACCCGAGGTTTGCTGAATACCTTCTCTAAAGACACAGCACATCAAACCTTGAAGCAGATGGGCTACAGCAGCAGAAGACCACACCAGGTGCCACTCCTGTCAGCAAAGAACAGGAAACTGAGGCTACAATTCGCACAGGATCACCAAAACTGGACAATATAAGAGAGGAAAAACGTTGCCTGGTCTAATGAGTCTCGAATTTAGGTGCAACCTTCAGATGGTCGGGTCAGAATTTGATGTAAACAATATGAAAGCATGAATCGATCCTGCCTTATATCAATGGTTCAGGCTGGTGGTGGTGGTGTAATGGTGTGGGAGATATTTTCTCGGCACACTTTGGACCCCTTAGTACCAATTGAGCATGGTTTAAACACCACGGCCCCCCTGAGTATTGTTGCTGACCATGTCCATCCCTTTATGACTACAGTGTCCCCATCTTCTGATGGCTCCTTCCAGCAGGATAATGCACCATGTCACAAAGCTCCAATCATCTCACCACTGGACAATGAGGTCCCTGTACTCCAATGGCCTCCACACTCACCAGATCTCATCAAATAGAGCACCACACTCACCAGATCTCATCCAATAGAGCACCTTTGGGATGTGGTGGAAGCAGCAACTGTGTGATGCTATCATGTCAATATGGACCAAAATCTCTGAAGAACGCTTCCAACACCTTGTTGAATCTATGCCATGAAGAACTAAGGCAGTTCTGAAGGCAAAAGGGGGTCCAACCCGGTACTAGCAAGGTGTCCAGGGAGTATATCTGTAAAGTGCTACGTAAATTGTCGGCGCTATATAAATACCAATAATAAATAAAATGCACACCAACTTAAGACAAACTGAGCCGTGGTTATCAGTATTGTATGTGCCCCTGAACCCCGATATATTAAGAATTTTCAAAGAAAAAAAAACATACTTGATCATTTTCCCAGAATGGACCTGCATCGGATCTTCAGCACCAGCAGGATGAAATAATAAGGATTTTTTATTTGGTTGAACACACGGGAGTCACAAGAGACGAACAGCGATGGTGCTGACAATTCTTACAAGTCCATGTCACTAATCGATCGTGTCTGCGTTTCTTCCTGTCTTCACCATCGCCCGGTAAAGAGATACATTCACCGTTCATTGCTGGCGAGTCTCTTAGCAACCTCCCCCTGAGAAACTGTTTTTTTATTAGCAACTGGTCCGGCCGCTTACTGCCCCCGATGAATACCCCGCGGCCCCCGCGAGGACAGCGGATCTCACATTCTCCAAGTAAACATTAAGCATGTACATGAATGTCATTATTGATGTGACTCGCGTTCAGCATCCGTAATTATATAAAAGACAAATCCATCACGCCTACGAGACGGATCTCAGCAAAGTAAACTGCTCTTAAATGGACAATTACTGCAAAAAAGAAGGTTCATTTACTTAAAGTTGACTTCTGGGCAGGAAAACTTTCATTGAAATATATTTCTCAACAGCCACAAAGGATATAAATCCACTTTATGTACACCAAATGTCTTTACAAATCCACTAATTACCTTGGAAAAGTAGCGGTGACGTCATTGTTGTGTTGCTACGGCTATTTTAGTGATTTTATGCAGCAAATATCACTTCTACTGAAACACCGACTCCCTAGGGTGGCGTATTTTAAAGTTTTCCGGTCAAGGCACCCTTTAGAACGGTCTGCGCAACACCAGTCTGAGGGTTTGTTCACACCAGGAGGTGCGTCCGAGCATGTGCTTTTTTTTTTTTGGCGTTTGCGCATGTTGCATCCATTTAATGAGCAAAAACGTATTTACATTTGCTAAATGCGTGAGGTGTCATATAAAAAATAATGGCACCCATGGGAAACTGCACGTGCGGTACAGAAAAGCGTGCGATTTCGCACGTGTTACCTCACTGCACCTGGTGTGAAGAAGGCCTAAAATGTAGTCTGTGTGGCAGAGTTCAGGGATCTTGGATTGTTACTTTTCTCCTTCCAAATTCCCCCTTCTAGCACAAATCCCCCCTCCTAGCACCCCACTTTCCAAATCCCCTCTCTAGCACCCCCCTCCCACATCTCCTCTTCTAGCAAAAATCCCCCACCAATTTCCCCCTTTTAGAACCCCCTCAATCCCCACTTCTAGCACAAACCTCCCCGCTCCCAAATACCCACTCCTAGCACAAACCCTACTCCACCCCCCCCCCCCAATCCCCTCTTCCAGCACAATCCCCTCAAATCCCCCCTCCTAGCAAAAGCCTCCCTGCTCCCAAATTCCCGATCCTAGCATAAACCTCCATGTTCCCAATCCCCTCTCCTAGCACAATCCCCTCAAATCTCCACTTGTAGCACAAGCCCTGCTCCAACCCACCCCCCCCCCCCACCCCAAATCCCCTCTCCTAACACAATTCCCCAATCCTCACTCCTAGCACAAACCTCCCTGTTCCCAAATCCCTACTCCTAGCACAAACCCCGCTCCAGCCCCCCCCCCCCCCCATCTGCACTCCTAGCACAATCCCCTCAAGTCCCCACTTCTAGCACAAGCCCTGCTGCAACCCCTACCCCCTCCAAATCCCCTCTCCTAACACAATCCCCTAAGCCCCCCTCCTAGCAAAAACTTCCCTGCTCCCAAATCCTCACTCCTAGCACAAACCCCGCTTCAACCCCCCCCCCCCCCAACCCCCCTCCTAGCAAAAACTGCCCTGCTCCCAAAATCCCAATCCTAGCACAGACCCCACTCCAACCCTCTGCCCCCCCCCCCCCAATCCCCTCTCCTAACACAATCCCCAATCCCCCTTCCTGGCACAAACCTCCCTGCTCCCACATCTCCATTCCTAGCACAAATCCCGCTCCACCCGCCCCCCCCAAATCCCCCCTCCTAGCACAAATATGGGCCGTGCTCTCTCCTCACACCCCCCCCTTCCCAACTCCTCTCTCTCCGCCCCCACCCACAATTTATGCTGTAGTCAAATCCTGCACATTGGAATGAGATCTACTTTGTGTTAATTCCTGTGCACTGCGACTCTGCGAGGAGAGAGCCCAGCCGGCTTTCTCCTCCTCCTCCCTGCAGCTCTCTGTACTATTGCAGCAGAAAGCTGTAGCGCCATCCGATGTGTCCTTAACAACCGATGACGTCACTGGGTGCTAGGACGCGGGCGGCACTACAGCCTTCTGCTTTGCTGCCAATAGTACACATAGATAAAGGGAGGAGGAGGAGGAAGAGAGCCGGCTGTACTCTCTCTCTCTCTCTCCTCGCAGAGTCGCAGTGCACAGGAGTTGACACATAGGAGTAGTGCTCACACCGGGATTTAAAAACCCCGCCCTAGGGAGCTGCTGAGATGTCGTGTCCTCCTGCCACTCCAGGTAGGGACCCCCCCAGAACTGAACCCAAATACAGACATCCCAAGTCTCCCGCGAGGTGCCCCCCCCACCCCTCTTTTCTTCTCCAGCTCCCTGTCCTCCTCCTCCCTCGTCCCCCACAACCGGCTTCCCTCCTCTCCTCTCCCGTCGGCTGTCTGTGGGGATCCGAGCGGAGAAAGGGAATGGTCATTTACCAGCCCCTTCCTTTTCTGAATTGGACGCAGTGAGATCGCTAATCAGTCCTGTAAAAACTGAGCAGAGCAACCTGTGTGTTACTCTGCTCAGTTTATGAATGGACGGGAGGCGCTGCCTCCTCTCCATTCATCTTCAATGCTGAGAAAGGGACTGGGGAATCTGTGTCCTCAGTCCTTTCTCTGTCTCAAAGGGGAGACGTCAGGGTTCTATTTAGACCCCTGATATCTTACCAAAGCCCCCCTCCCCCAACAGGGTTGATTAAAAAAAAATTGAAAACGAAAATGATAAAAAATGTAATTATAAACAAAATGTATAAAATAAAAAACTACTGACACCACCCCCCTGCCCTACCAACACTATCCACTGCCCCAACACCCTCCCCCCAAAAAGCATTTTAAAAAAAATTGTAAAAAAAAAAAACAATATGTAAAAATAAAAACTACTGACACCATCCACTGCCCTACTGACACCATATACTCCCCACCCCTTCCCCAGAAGCACTGTGAAAAGAATATTTTAAAAAATTATTACAGAAAATAATAAACAACAACATTGTAAAAAATAATAGAGAAAATAATAAAAATTAAAAACTACTGACACCCTGCTCTACTGACACTGTTCATTACCCCCACCCCCAATCATTGTGAAAAGCAAAAAATAAAAAAATAAATTGTAAAAAAAATAATCAAAAAAATTAAATTGTAAAAAAAAAATAATAGAAATAAAGAACTATGACACCATCCTGCACAAACTACTCACCGCTGTACACTCCACACTCCTCTCCTGCACATACTACTCACCGCCATACACTCTGCACTCCTCTCCTGCACATACTACTCACCGCTGTACACTCCACACTCCTCTCCTGCACAAACTACTCACCGCTGTACACTCCACACTCCTCTCCTGCACATACTACCCACCGCTGTACACTCCACACTCCTCTCCTGCACATACTACCCACCGCTGTACACTCCACACTCCTCTCCTGCACATACTACTCACCGCTGTACACTCCACACTCCTCTCCTGCACATACTACCCACCGCCATACACTCTGCACTCCTCTCCTGCACATACTACCCACCGCCATACACTCCGCACTCCTCTCCTGCACATATTACCCACCGCCATACACTCCACACTCCTCTCCTGCACATACTACCCACCGCCATACATTCCGCACTCCTCTCCTGCACATACTACCCACCGCCATACACTCCACACTCCTCTCCTGCACATACTACCCACCGCCATACACTCCGCACTCCTCTCCTGCACATACTACCCACCGCCATACACTCCACACTCCTCTCCTGCACATACTACTCACCGCTGTACACTCCACACTCCTCTCCTGCACATACTACCCACCGCCATACACTCTGCACTCCTCTCCTGCACATACTACCCACCGCCATACACTCCGCACTCCTCTCCTGCACATATTACCCACCGCCATACACTCCACACTCCTCTCCTGCACATACTACCCACCGCCATACATTCCGCACTCCTCTCCTGCACATACTACCCACCGCCATACACTCCACACTCCTCTCCTGCACATACTACCCACCGCCATACACTCCGCACTCCTCTCCTGCACATACTACCCACCACCATACACTCCACACTGTACATTCCCTATTTAACATTACTACATTCTGCACCATGTAAGTCATCTCAAAATCTATAAACCCCATTTAAGCCACGCATAATATGTAGCGGTTTAAGCCACGCCCACCGCTCCTGAAATTAGTTTTTGCAGGTTGGGATGTCTGCAAATATCACTGACACACCAGTAACAATGCAGCAAAGGGACTTATTAGGGCCAGGGCCAGGACAAGAACTGAAAATGGAAGTGCATTTAAACAGTATGGCAATAACAAAGTTAACACAACATCACCACTATCACCAAAAGCAGGTACAAGCAATTTCAAGGCATCGGGATAAGAACATAGTAATTAAATAGCTCCAAAAGAGAACTCAGTAGAGGAAACAAACATTATGGCATACCTGCTGCTTTAATGCCTAACTAAACTACTGGCCAGTAGAAACAGTAATAGAGTCTGCTGATGGTGGGGCCCCTAAAGTGATATTAAAGGTTTTTTTTTTTTGTTTTTGTTTTTTTGGAGGTTTTAACCACTTGCTGACCAGGCCTTTTTCTGACATTTGTTGTTTACAAGTTTTTTTTACATAGTTACATAGTAGATGAGGTCGAAAAAAGACACAACTCCATCAAGTCCAACCTATTGTGTGTGATTATGTGTCAGTATTACATTGTATATCCCTGTGTTTACGCTGCTCAGTTTATGAATGACGGGAGCCACTGTCTCCTGTCCATTCATCTTCAATGCTGAGAAAGGGACTGGGGAATCTGTGTCCTCAGTCCTTTCTCTGTCTCAAAGGGGAGATGTCAGGGTTCTATTTAGACCCTGATATCTTACCAAAGTCCCCCCCCCCAACAGGGTTGATTCAAAAAAATGCAAAAAATAAAATAAATGAAATTGTAAACAAAAGTGATACAAAATATAAACAACAGCAAGGGGGAGGGGAAGTGGGACTTTATATGAAACTGCGCCGGGTAGAGGTCGCACGTTTCCATCCCTGTCACACAATATCTAAAAAACCCGCAAGCAAAAGCCAGTGGGTAAGGAGGAGGAGGTGGGACTTTATATGAAGCCAATGGTTGCAAGCCGACACAAACGGTGGGTCAATAAAATTCTTTATTTGCATGTTCATACAAACAATGGTATCAGACAATGTCAATATAACACTTGGTAAAATGTTAGCAGTGATAACCAGAGATCAACATAAGGACCAGTAGTATAGTTATCAAGGATATAAAAGATATACAGGTAACATGGATAATAACATGAGTATAAGCAATATTATTAAAGATAGACCAGGGATCACCAGGTGTCAGAATGCGTACATGTTAAAACAAAGTAATGCCTGCCTGATACTGCCTCAAGTTCCGTAAGGGGTAAAACTCGGTATAACATGGTTGGGACAGTAAATGACAACCGGTAGCTCGACGCGTTTCGTGGTTCAAGACCACTCATCAGGAGCAGACATGTCATGTTTCTGGAAATAAAAATGATAATAATATCAAGGGCCAAGGTAAAAATGGTACAGAGGGCTAAATAATCCTCCAAAAATTGAAAAGTACTCACGGCAATTGTGGGTATTGCGAATGGCCAGGTATGGCAACCATCCGAACTAATGCCGGGTCGGGAGCTGAGGCGGGCCCCCCCGCCGCGGCGACCAAAACAGGCAATCCCCCCCAGGGCGATGCAGAGCCACGAGGCACCCTAGAGTTGAGAGTGGAAGATGAGTGATAGATGCAAGGAGTGTATGTGCAGCGGGGGGGAAAAAGAGGGAGGGGAAAAAAGAGGGGGGGAAAAAGGTAAGGGTTGGGGGGGGGGTGGGGGGGGGGAAAGGCGGTAAAAAGGGGGGGGGGGTGGGGGGAGAGTGAGAGTGGAGTGAGCGTGATGTAGAAGTGAGTGAGTGGAGTGAGTAATGGAGTGAGGGAAAGAGGGATGGGAAACTGGAGGATAACATGTGCACGAACAAGGGTAAGGAGTGAGCTTACCTGTGTGACAGGGTGGTGTAGAGCAACCACCACCATGGTGAAGTGTAGCGGTAGTGTACCTCGAGCGCCGCATCGCCCAGGTGAACAAGACGCCCATATATGGACGCCGCCGCGGGGAGGCCCGCCAACGTCACGTCCGCATGGCCGAGGGTGGGAGGAGCCAGAGCGGGAAGCCGACCATTGGTCGGCGGCCGCTGAGACCAACCCACCAAGCCTGCGAGCATGAAAACCAGCGTGAGGGGCGCGGCGGCGCCAGGGGGCGCGGCGTACGTCCACCGCTGGTGGCGTGACGTCGATGGGCAGTGGCGGCAAGCCCCGCCCCCCACACACACGCCCACCAAAGGAGGCGGGCGAAGGAGGGGAGGGGGGGGGCCCAAAGGCCGGCAGTGCCCATCGCAGCTCCCGGGCAGGCAAAGGCCGGACGGCCCACCGGCCAGCCACAACCACCCACCCACAATTGGGTTGGACCACCATTTGGAAAGGGTTGACCATGAAATTGATAAACCTAGTAACAGGATAAGAAACATGGCATGTACGATTGGAACTGGTAAAAATGACAAAAAGGTAAACACAGGTGAGGCTCCAAGAAATCAATAGGGGCAGGATGATAACAATCTGGTAATATCAAGATAGAGCAATAGAGCAAACCATGGGCTTCCATCCCTATTCATATAAACAACAGCAAGGGGGAGGGGAAGTGGGACTTTATATGAAACTGCGCCGGGTAGAGGTCGCACGTTTCCATCCCTGTCACACAATATCTAAAAAACCCGCAAGCAAAAGCCAGTGGGTAAGGAGGAGGAGGTGGGACTTTATATGAAGCCAATGGTTTGCAAGCCGACACAAACGGTGGGTCAATAAAATTCTTTATTTGCATGTTCATACAAACAATGGTATCAGACAATGTCAATATAACACTTGGTAAAATGTTAGCAGTGATAACCAGAGATCAACATAAGGACCAGTAGTATAGTTATCAAGGATATAAAAGATATACAGGTAACATGGATAATAACATGAGTATAAGCAATATTATTAAAGATAGACCAGGGATCACCAGGTGTCAGAATGCGTACATGGTTAAAACAAAGTAATGCCTGCCTGATAGCTGGCCTCAAGTTCCTGTTAAGGGGTAAAACTCGGTATAACATGGGTTGGGACAGTAAATGACAACCGGTAGCTCGACGCGTTTCGTGGTTCAAGACCACTCATCAGGAGCAGACATGTCATGTTTCTGGAAATAAAAATGATAATAATATCAAGGGCCAAGGTAAAAATGGGTACAGAGGGCTAAATAATCCTCCAAAAATTGAAAAGTACTCACGGCAATTGTGGGTAAATGGTGAATGGCCAGGTATGGCAACCATCCGGAACTAATGCCGGGTCGGGAGCTGAGGCGGGCCCCCCCGCCGCGGCGACCAAAACAGGCAATCCCCCCCAGGGCGATGCAGAGCCACGAGGCACCCTAGAGTTGAGAGTGGAAGATGAGTGATAGATGCAAGGAGTGTATGTGCAGCGGGGGGAAAAAGAGGGAGGGGGAAAAAAGAGGGGGGGGGAAAAGGTTAAGGGTTGGGGGGGGGGGGGGGGGAAAGGGGGGGTAAAAAGGGGGGGGGGTGGAGAGTGAGCGTGATGTAGAAGTGAGTGAGTGGAGTGAGTAATGGAGTGAGGGAAAGAGGGATGGGAAAACTGGAGGATAACATGTGCACGAACAAGGGTAAGGAGTGAGCTTACCTGTGTGACAGGGTGGTGTAGAGCAACCACCACCATGGTGAAGTGTAGCGGTAGTGTACCTCGAGCGCCGCATCGCCCCAGGTGAACAAGACGCCCATATATGGACGCCGCCGCGGGGAGGCCCGCCAACGTCACGTCCGCATGGCCGAGGGTGGGAGGAGCCAGAGCGGGAAGCCGACCATTGGTCGGCGGCCGCTGAGACCAACCCACCAAGCCTGCGAGCATGAAAACCAGCGTGAGGGGCGCGGCGGCGCCAGGGGGCGCGGCGTACGTCCACCGCTGGTGGCGTGACGTCGATGGGCAGTGGCGGCAAGCCCCGCCCCCACACACACGCCCACCAAAGGAGGCGGGCGAAGGAGGGGGAGGGGGGGGGCCCAAAGGCCGGCAGTGCCCATCGCAGCTCCCGGGCAGGCAAAGGCCGGACGGCCCACCGGCCAGCCACAACCACCCACCCACAATTGGGTTGGACCACCATTTGGAAAGGGTTGACCATGAAATTGATAAACCTAGTAACAGGATAAGAAACATGGCATGTACGATTGGAACTGGTAAAAATGACAAAAAGGTAAACACAGGTGAGGCTCCCAAGAAATCAATAGGGGCAGGATGATAACAATCTGGTAATATCAAGATAGAGCAATAGAGCAAACCATGGGCTTCCATCCCTATTCATATAAACAACAGCAAGGGGGAGGGGAAGTGGGACTTTATATGAAACTGCGCCGGGTAGAGGTTGCACGTTTCCATCCCTGTCACACAATATCTAAAAAACCCGCAAGCAAAAGCCAGTGGGTAAGGAGGAGGAGGTGGGACTTTATATGAAGCCAATGGTTTGCAAGCCGACACAAACGGTGGGTCAATAAAATTCTTTATTTGCATGTTCATACAAACAATGGTATCAGACAATGTCAATATAACACTTGGTAAAATGTTAGCAGTGATAACCAGAGATCAACATAAGGACCAGTAGTATAGTTATCAAGGATATAAAAGATATACAGGTAACATGGATAATAACATGAGTATAAGCAATATTATTAAAGATAGACCAGGGATCACCAGGTGTCAGAATGCGTACATGGTTAAAACAAAGTAATGCCTGCCTGATAGCTGGCCTCAAGTTCCTGTTAAGGGGTAAAACTCGGTATAACATGGGTTGGGACAGTAAATGACAACCGGTAGCTCGACGCGTTTCGTAGTTCAAGACCACTCATCAGGAGCAGACATGTCATGTTTCTGGAAATAAAAATGATAATAATATCAAGGGCCAAGGTAAAAATGGGTACAGAGGGCTAAATAATCCTCCAAAAATTGAAAAGTACTCACGGCAATTGTGGGTAAATGGTGAATGGCCAGGTATGGCAACCATCCGGAACTAATGCCGGGTCGGGAGCTGAGGCGGGCCCCCCGCCGCGGCGACCAAAACAGGCAATCCCCCCCAGGGCGATGCAGAGCCACGAGGCACCCTAGAGTTGAGAGTGGAAGATGAGTGATAGATGCAAGGAGTGTATGTGCAGCTCCCGACCCGGCATTAGTTCCGGATGGTTGCCATACCTGGCCATTCACCATTTACCCACAATTGCCGTGAGTACTTTTCAATTTTTGGAGGATTATTTAGCCCTCTGTACCCATTTTTACCTTGGCCCTTGATATTATTATCATTTTTATTTCCAGAAACATGACATGTCTGCTCCTGATGAGTGGTCTTGAACCACGAAACGCGTCGAGCTACCGGTTGTCATTTACTGTCCCAACCCATGTTATACCGAGTTTTACCCCTTAACAGGAACTTGAGGCCAGCTATCAGGCAGGCATTACTTTGTTTTAACCATGTACGCATTCTGACACCTGGTGATCCCTGGTCTATCTTTAATAATATTGCTTATACTCATGTTATTATCCATGTTACCTGTATATCTTTTATATCCTTGATAACTATACTACTGGTCCTTATGTTGATCTCTGGTTATCACTGCTAACATTTTACCAAGTGTTATATTGACATTGTCTGATACCATTGTTTGTATGAACATGCAAATAAAGAATTTTATTGACCCACCGTTTGTGTCGGCTTGCAAACCATTGGCTTCATATAAAGTCCCACCTCCTCCTCCTTACCCACTGGCTTTTGCTTGCGGGTTTTTTAGATATTGTGTGACAGGGATGGAAACGTGCGACCTCTACCCGGCGCAGTTTCATATAAAGTCCCACTTCCCCTCCCCCTTGCTGTTGTTTATATGAATAGGGATGGAAGCCCATGGTTTGCTCTATTGCTCTATCTTGATATTACCAGATTGTTATCATCCTGCCCCTATTGATTTCTTGGGAGCCTCACCTGTGTTTACCTTTTTGTCATTTTTACCAGTTCCAATCGTACATGCCATGTTTCTTATCCTGTTACTAGGTTTATCAATTTCATGGTCAACCCTTTCCAAATGGTGGTCCAACCCAATTGTGGGTGGGTGGTTGTGGCTGGCCGGTGGGCCGTCCGGCCTTTGCCTGCCCGGGAGCTGCGATGGGCACTGCCGGCCTTTGGGCCCCCCCCTCCCCCTCCTTCGCCCGCCTCCTTTGGTGGGCGTGTGTGTGGGGGCGGGGCTTGCCGCCACTGCCCATCGACGTCACGCCACCAGCGGTGGACGTACGCCGCGCCCCCTGGCGCCGCCGCGCCCCTCACGCTGGTTTTCATGCTCGCAGGCTTGGTGGGTTGGTCTCAGCGGCCGCCGACCAATGGTCGGCTTCCCGCTCTGGCTCCTCCCACCCTCGGCCATGCGGACGTGACGTTGGCGGGCCTCCCCGCGGCGGCGTCCATATATGGGCGTCTTGTTCACCTGGGGCGATGCGGCGCTCGAGGTACACTACCGCTACACTTCACCATGGTGGTGGTTGCTCTACACCACCCTGTCACACAGGTAAGCTCACTCCTTACCCTTGTTCGTGCACATGTTATCCTCCAGTTTTCCCATCCCTCTTTCCCTCACTCATTACTCACTCCACTCACTCACTTCTACATCACGCTCACTCTCCACTCTCCCCCCCCCCCCTTTTTACCCCCCTTTCCCTTCCCCCCCCCCCCCCAACCCTTACCTTTTTCCCCCCCTCTTTTTTCCCCCTCCCTCTTTTTCCCCCCGCTGCACATACACTCCTTGCATCTATCACTCATCTTCCACTCTCAACTCTAGGGTGCCTCGTGGCTCTGCATCGCCCTGGGGGGATTGCCTGTTTTGGTCGCCGCGGTGGGGGGGCCCGCCTCAGCTCCCGACCCGGCATTAGTTCCGGATGGTTGCCATACCTGGCCATTCACCATTTACCCACAATTGCCGTGAGTACTTTTCAATTTTTGGAGGATTATTTAGCCCTCTGTACCCATTTTTACCTTGGCCCTTGATATTATTATCATTTTTATTTCCAGAAACATGACATGTCTGCTCCTGATGAGTGGTCTTGAACCACGAAACGCGTCGAGCTACCGGTTGTCATTTACTGTCCCAACCCATGTTATACCGAGTTTTACCCCTTAACAGGAACTTGAGGCCAGCTATCAGGCAGGCATTACTTTGTTTTAACCATGTACGCATTCTGACACCTGGTGATCCCTGGTCTATCTTTAATAATATTGCTTATACTCATGTTATTATCCATGTTACCTGTATATCTTTTATATCCTTGATAACTATACTACTGGTCCTTATGTTGATCTCTGGTTATCACTGCTAACATTTTACCAAGTGTTATATTGACATTGTCTGATACCATTGTTTGTATGAACATGCAAATAAAGAATTTTATTGACCCACCGTTTGTGTCGGCTTGCAAACCATTGGCTTCATATAAAGTCCCACCTCCTCCTCCTTACCCACTGGCTTTTGCTTGCGGGTTTTTTAGATATTGTGTGACAGGGATGGAAAACGTGCGACCTCTACCCGGCGCAGTTTCATATAAAGTCCCACTTCCCCTCCCCCTTGCTGTTGTTTATATGAATAGGGATGGAAGCCCATGGTTTTGCTCTATTGCTCTATCTTGATATTACCAGATTGTTATCATCCTGCCCCTATTGATTTCTTGGGAGCCTCACCTGTGTTTACCTTTTTGTCATTTTTACCAGTTCCAATCGTACATGCCATGTTTCTTATCCTGTTACTAGGTTTATCAATTTCATGGTCAACCCTTTCCAAATGGTGGTCCAACCCAATTGTGGGTGGGTGGTTGTGGCTGGCCGGTGGGCCGTCCGGCCTTTGCCTGCCCGGGAGCTGCGATGGGCACTGCCGGCCTTTGGGCCCCCCCCCTCCCCCTCCTTCGCCCGCCTCCTTTGGTGGGCGTGTGTGTGGGGGCGGGGCTTGCCGCCACTGCCCATCGACGTCACGCCACCAGCGGTGGACGTACGCCGCGCCCCCTGGCGCCGCCGCGCCCCTCACGCTGGTTTTCATGCTCGCAGGCTTGGTGGGTTGGTCTCAGCGGCCGCCGACCAATGGTCGGCTTCCCGCTCTGGCTCCTCCCACCCTCGGCCATGCGGACGTGACGTTGGCGGGCCTCCCCGCGGCGGCGTCCATATATGGGCGTCTTGTTCACCTGGGGCGATGCGGCGCTCGAGGTACACTACCGCTACACTTCACCATGGTGGTGGTTGCTCTACACCACCCTGTCACACAGGTAAGCTCACTCCTTACCCTTGTTCGTGCACATGTTATCCTCCAGTTTTCCCATCCCTCTTTCCCTCACTCCATTACTCACTCCACTCACTCACTTCTACATCACGCTCACTCTCCACTCTCCCCCACCCCCCCCCCCTTTTTTACCCCCCTTTCCCCCCCCCCCCCCCCCCCCCCCCCCCCCCAACCCTTACCTTTTTCCCCCCCTCTTTTTTCCCCCTCCCTCTTTTTCCCCCCGCTGCACATACACTCCTTGCATCTATCACTCATCTTCCACTCTCAACTCTAGGGTGCCTCGTGGCTCTGCATCGCCCTGGGGGGGATTGCCTGTTTTGGTCGCCGCGGCGGGGGGGCCCGCCTCAGCTCCCGACCCGGCATTAGTTCCGGATGGTTGCCATACCTGGCCATTCACCATTTACCCACAATTGCCGTGAGTACTTTTCAATTTTTGGAGGATTATTTAGCCCTCTGTACCCATTTTTACCTTGGCCCTTGATATTATTATCATTTTTATTTCCAGAAACATGACATGTCTGCTCCTGATGAGTGGTCTTGAACCACGAAACGCGTCGAGCTACCGGTTGTCATTTACTGTCCCAACCCATGTTATACCGAGTTTTACCCCTTAACAGGAACTTGAGGCCAGCTATCAGGCAGGCATTACTTTGTTTTAACCATGTACGCATTCTGACACCTGGTGATCCCTGGTCTATCTTTAATAATATTGCTTATACTCATGTTATTATCCATGTTACCTGTATATCTTTTATATCCTTGATAACTATACTACTGGTCCTTATGTTGATCTCTGGTTATCACTGCTAACATTTTACCAAGTGTTATATTGACATTGTCTGATACCATTGTTTGTATGAACATGCAAATAAAGAATTTTATTGACCCACCGTTTGTGTCGGCTTGCAAACCATTGGCTTCATATAAAGTCCCACCTCCTCCTCCTTACCCACTGGCTTTTGCTTGCGGGTTTTTTAGATATGATACAAAATTTAATTATAAAAAAAAATTATAAAATACAAAACTACTGACACCACCCCCCTGCCCTACCAACACTATCCACTGCCCCAACCCCCTTCCCCCTAAAAAGCATTTAAAAAAAATTTGTAAAAAAAAAACAATATGTAAAAATAAAAACTACTGACACCATCCACTGCCCTACTGACACCATATACTCCCCACCCCTTCCCCAGAAGCACTGTAAAAAAAATATTTAAAAACAAATTATTTAAAGAAAATAATAAACAAAAAAATTGTAAAAAATAATAGAGAAAATAATAAAAATAAAAAACTACTGACACCCTGCTCTACTGACACTGTCCATTACGCCCACCCCCAATCATTGTGAAAAGCAAAAAATAAAAAAATAAATCGTAAAAAAAATAATTAAAGAAATTGAATTGTAAAAAAATAATAATAGAAATAAAGAACTACTGACACCGTCCACTGCCCTAATGACACCATCCTGCACATACTACTCACTGCTGTACACTCCACACTCCTCTCCTGCACATACTACCCACTGTCATACACACACAGATCCACGTTCCTGTTCTGTCACCAGCAATCGCGGGTGTCTGGCGGACATCGCGGCCGCCGGGATGCATTAAGGTGAAAAAACACAAGGGTTTACAACCTCTTTAAAGTGGTTGTATGCCCTTACAGAAAAAAAAAAACATCTGTAAGGCAAAGGCATAATGAGCTAGTATGTATCGTATACTAGCTCATTATAAAATACTTACCTTAGAAAGAAGCACCCGTACCGCCTCCAGGTAACTGCTGAAGGAGCTCACATGTTCCCCTGGCGTTTCTTCCGGGTTCGCGGCGCCGGCGCTGTGAGTGGCCAGAGCTGCAACAAAGTCATTCCCACGCATGCGCGGGGGTCCTCCGTTCCAGCAAGGAGCTCTGAATTTCCAGCGCGTTCCGCCAGACCTTTAAAGAGCATGTGCTGCTCTTATCTCCTAAGCCGTACAGGTTTAGGAGATATTCATTTTACCTACAGGTAAGCCTTATTATAGGCTTACCTGTAGGTAAAAATCACAAAATGAAGGATACAACCACTTTCGAAGGCAAAAGATAAAAAAAAAAAAAAAAAAAAAATCCCAAGAACCGGAAGTGACGTCAACGTTGCTTCGGTCCTCAAAGGGCATAGAGATGAGCGGTGGCCATCTAGCCATCTAGAACCGGAAGTGAGGTCAACGTTGCTTCGGTCCTCCAAGGGCATAGAGATGAGCGGTGGCCATCTAGCCATCTAAAACCGGAAGTGACGTCGACATTGCTTCGGTCCTCCAAGGGCATAAAGATGAGCGGTGACCATCTAGCCATCTAGAACCGGAAGTGATATCAACATTGATTCGGTAGTCCAAGAGCATAGAGATGAGCGGTGGCCATCTAGCCATCAAGAACCGGAAGTGACGTCAACATTGCTTCGGTCCTCCAAGGGCATAGAGATGAGCGGTGGCCATCTAGCCATCTAGAACTGGGTGTGACATCAACGTTGCTTCGATCCTCCAAGGGCATAGAGATGAGCAGTGGCCATCTAGAACCGGAAGTGACGTCAACATTGCTTCGGTCCTCCAAGGGCATAGAGATGAGCGGTGGCCATCTAGCCATCTAGAACTGGGTGTGACATCAAGGTTGCTTCGATCCTCCAAGGGCATAGAGATGAGCGGTGGCCATCTAGAACCGGAAGTGACGTCAACGTGGCTTCGGTCCTCCAAGGACATAGAGATGAGCGGTGGCCATCTAGCCATCTAGAACCGGAAGTGACATCAACGTTGCTTCGATCCTCCAAGGGCATAGAGATGAGCTGTAGCCATCTAGCCATCGATTATCTTTATGGAAAATCCCTGCTGACGACAGATGGTTCCCGGGCTCGAGGATCAGTAACGTTAGCCCGGGAACCACCGGGAAGCAAATGCCGCTCCTAATATTGATCAAGCGGCGAATCCGCCGCTGGGATCACTTTTATTAGAAAGCTGGCTGCCTAATGTAAAAATAAAAATACCAGGGTTATGGCAGCTATCTGCAGACATAACCCCGGTATTTAACATGAAAATGACGACATATATTTACATTTAGGCGGTCGGCAAGTTGGAATATTTACCTGCTCTGTGAAATGGTTTTGCACAGAGCAGCCCGGATCCTCCACTTCTCAGGTAACTCGCCGGTTCTCCTGGTCCCTCCCTCCTGCCTAGTGCCCCCCCATAGCAAGCAGCTCACTATGGGGGCATCCGAGCAGGCTTGTACCCGAGCAGCTGCTCTGTGTGTCCATTCAGACTTGGCCTCGCCCCCCCCCCCCCCCCCCCCCGCTATCTCCTCATTGGCTCACTGGCTGTGAGTGACAGTATCAGGAGCCAATTGCTACCTCAGCCACTAAGCCAAAAAGGAGGGAGAAACTCAGGAGAGCTGAGGCTGTGGTGTACATCGCTGGATCGGGATGGGGCTCAGGTAAGTATTAGCAGGGGCTGGGGGGCTCTGCTGAACACAGAAGGCTTTTTACCCTCATGCATAAAATTCATAAAGGTAAAAAACCTTGAGCCTTTACAACTACTTTAAAGGTGGCCAGATGGTGGTAGATAGGTATCCATTGGTCAGCAGTCCGTCCACAAGTCCTCCCTGAAGACAACAAACATTACGGAATATCTGCTGCTTTAAAGCCCTAACTAAACCACTGGCCAGTGAAAAACATTTATAGCGTCTGCCGGCGGTGGGGCCCCTAAACTCTTATGGAAATAAATACTCTTACCCAAAAGGAGCGCGGGGGGGGGGGGGGGGGGTGTAGGTATCTGGTTTTTGGACCAGGGGTCTTTATTATAGGAAGCTCCTACACAGAGGGAAAGTCTCCCACTGGATTACTGCACAGATCTGGAAGAAATACACAAAGTACTGTGGCAGGGTGAGCCTGTGACATTGTTTAACAGCTTCCGGACCACCCACCGCATATTTACTGCAGCAAGGCGGCCCGGCTACGCGAAACAACATACCTATACATTATTTCTTCTTCCGGGTCTGGGGCGCGGGCTAACACCACCTGTGATTGGACCCGCCGATCGTTGACAGGAGAGGCAGAACGGCGGTCTGCCTATGGTAACAAGGCAGACCACTGTTCTGTCAGAGAGGAAAATGGAGATCTTGTGTTTCTGCTAAGCAGAAACACGGAACTCTGTTTTCCTTCAGTTAAGCCCCTCCCCCCACACACACACAGTTAGAAATCACTCCCTAGGAGCACACTTAAAGTGATTGTGAAGTTTTTTTGTTTTTTTTTAATAACAAACATATCATACTCACCTCCACTGTTCAGCTCGCTTTGCACAGAGTGGCCCCGATCCTCGATTTCTGGGTCCCCTGGTGGCTCTCACGGATCCTCCCCACATCAGATAACCCCCTCGGAGAAGTTCTCTTCCAGGGGGTTACCTTGCGGGCGCGCTCCCGAGTCCAGCATTTGCGTCCATAGACACAGAATTCTGGACTTGGCCCTGGCGCCCACGTCATTAGATTTGATTGACAGCAGTGGGAGCCAATGGCTGCGCTGCTATCAATCTATCCATTAAAGTGCCGAGAACCCCGGGCAGAGGGACAGCGCGTCCTTGCCGTTAGAATTTCCAGGGCTCAGGTAAGTAACACGGGGGGGGGGGCTGGGGGGCCGGTGACAGAAGTTTTTTCACCTTAATGCATATGAATGCATTAAGGTGAAAAAAACACGAAGGTTTACAACCCCTTTAACCCTTTGATTTTAACCCCTTCCCTGCCAGTGTCATTTATACAGTGACAGTGTATTTTATTAGCACTGTATTGGTGTCACTGGTCCTAAAAATCGTTAATTGCAGCCATTACTAGTAAAAATAAAAATGCCATAAAATTATCCCATAGTTTGTAGACGCGATTACTTTTGTGCAAACCAATCAATATACGCTTATTGGGATTTTTTTTTACCAAAAATATGTAGCAGAATACATATTGGCCCAATTTTTTTTTATTATCAATTTTTTATTAAGAATTATCATTACAAACAAAAAAAAAGAGTAGGAAGACAATTATACATGTACTTCCATTCTTAATCTTATACATTGTGTCTCAGTTTATGTATATTACTCAATAAATTATAATATTGGCCCAAATTGATGAAGAAATTGTTTTTTTTTTTACATTTTTTAATTGGATATGTTTTATAGCAGAAAGTAAAAAATATAGTTTTTTTTCAAAATTGTTTTGTTTATAGCGCAAAAAATAAAAAGCGCAGAGGTGATCAATATACGCTTTTTTATTAGCACTGATCACTGTATTGGTGTCACTGGTCCCCAAAAAGTGTCACTTAGTGACCGATTTGTCTGCCGTAATGTCGCAGTCCCGCTAAAAATCACTGATAGCCGCCATTACTAGTAAAAATAAAAATAAAAATGCTATAAAAATACCCCATAGTTTGTAGACATTATAACTTTTGCGCAAACCAATCAATATACGCTTATTGGGATTTTTTTACCAAAAATATGTAGCATAATATTGGCCTAAACTGATAAAGAAATTAGATTTTTTACATCTTTTTATTGGATGTGTTTTATAGCAGGAATTAAAAAATACTGTTTTTTTTTTTTTTTTTTTTTTAATTGGCCTTTTTTTGTTTATAGCGCAAAAAATAAAAATGCAGAGATGATCAAATACCACCAAAATTTGTGGGAAAAAAATTACATAAATAAGGTTTGTATACAGTGTCACACGGCTGCGCAATTGTCAGTTAAAGCAACGCAGTGCCGTATCTCAAAAAATAACCTAGTCATGAAGGGGGTGAAACCTTCTGGGGCTGAAGTGGTTAAAATGGTGGTCTGGGCCAGGTTTTCTTGGAAGCAAGTATACTAATGATACAGGTGTGTGCTGCATTCACCTTAGAGCCAGGGTTAGAGCTCAGGGTCATACCCTCCCGAGGTGGTCATTGTGTAAGGGTACCACCCTCCTAAGGGGCTCATTGTGTGCCCACCCTCCCGAGGGGGTCATTGTGTGAGGGTCACACCCTCCCGAGGGGGTCATTGTGAGAGGGTCACACCCTCCCGAGGGGGTCATTGTGAGAGGGTCACACCCTCCCGAGGTGGTCATTGTGTGAGGGTCACACCCTCCCGAGGGGGTCATTGTGAGAGGGTCACACCCTCCCGAGGGGGTCATTGTGAGAGGGTCACACCCTCCCGAGGTGGTCATTGTGTGAGGATCCCACCCTCCCGAGGTGGTCATTGTGTGAGGGTCACACCCTCCCGAGGGGGTCAGTGTGTAAGGGTACCACCCTCCTAAGGGGCTCATTGTGTGCCCACCCTCCCGAGGGGGTCAGTGTGTGAGGATCCCACCCTCCCGAGGGGGTCAGTGTGTGAGGATCCCACCCTCCCGAGGGGGTCAGTGTGTGAGGGGCCCATCCTCCCGAGGGGGTCAGTGTGTAAGGGTACCACCCTCCTGAGGGGGTCATTGTGTGCCCACCCTCCCGAGGGGGTCAGTGTGTGAGGATCCCACCCTCCCGAGGGGGTCAGTGTGTGAGGATCCCACCCTCCCGAGGGGGTCAGTGTGTAAGGGTCCCACCCTCCTGAGGGGGTCAGTGAGTAAGGGTACCACTCTCCTGAGGGGGTCATTGTGTGCCCACCCTCCCGAGGGGGTCAGTGTGTGAGGGTACTATCCTCCCGAGGGGGTCAGTGTGTGAGGGTACCATCCTCCCGAGGGGGTCAGTATGTAAGGGTCCCATCCTCCCGAGGGGGTCAGTGTGTAAGGGTACCACTCTCCCGAGGGGGTCATTGTATGAGGGACCCACCCTCCCAAGGGGGTCAGTGTGTGAGGGTACCATCCTCCCGAGGGGGTCATTATGTAAGGGTCCCACCCTCCCGAGGGGGTCAGTGTGTAAGGGTACTACTCTCCTGAGGGGGTCATTGTGTGCCCACCCTCCCGAGGGGGTCAGTGTGTAAGGGTCCCACCCTCCCGAGGGGGTCATTGTGTGAGGGTCCCACCCTCCCAAGGGGGTCAGTGTGTAAGGGTCCCACCCTCCCGAGGGGGTTAGTGTGTAAGGGTCCCACCCTCCTGAGAGGGTCAGTGTGTAAGGGTCCCACCCTCCCGAGGGGGTCATTGTGTGAGGGTCCCACCCTCCCAAGGGGGTCAGTGTGTAAGGGTCCCACCCTCCCGAGGGGGTTAGTGTGTAAGGGTCCCACCCTCCTGAGAGGGTCAGTGTGTAAGGGTCCCACCCTCCCGAGGGGGTCAGTGTGTAAGGGTCCCACCCTCCCGAGGGGGTTAGTGTGTAAGGGTCCCACCCTCCCGAGGGGGTTAGTGTGTAAGGGTCCCACCCTCCTGAGGGGGTCAGTGTGTAAGGGTCCCACCCTCCTGAGAGGGTCAGTGTGTAAGGGTTCCACCCTCCCGAGGGGGTCAGTGTGTAAGGGTCCCACCCTCCCGAGGGGGTCAGTGTGTAAGGGTTCCACCCTCCCGAGGGGGTCAGTGTGTAAGGGTTCCACCCTCCCGAGGGGGTCAGTGTGTAAGGGTCCCACCCTCCTGAGGGGGTCAGTGTGTAAGGGTCCCACCCTCCTGAGAGGGTCAGTGTGTAAGGGTTCCACCCTCCCGAGGGGGTCAGTGTGTAAGGGTCCCACCCTCCCGAGGGGGTCAGTGTGTAAGGGTTCCACCCTCCCGAGGGGGTCAGTGTGTAAGGGTTCCACCCTCCCGAGGGGGTCAGTGTGTAAGGGTCCCACCCTCCCGGGGGGTCAGTGTGTGAAGGAAGCTGTAAGAGGTGCACGTTGCACCACATTGTCCAGGACAGGATAGATTGAGGCTCGAGCCTGTGAGAGAGATAAATTCTGGGCCAGTCCTTCGAAATCAGGGACAGTTGGGAGTTATGGGACTGAAGGTGGTTAAATGCAACACACAATAAAAAGGTCCCCTGCCCTACCAGACAGGGCTATGCTGTGTGGCAGAGCTATGCAAATCTCAGGACTGGATGGACAGAAATACTAATGCTGGCAGGTAAGACATTTCTTCTGTGTATTTAGCTGTATGACTGGAGTTCAGCTTTAATCTAATTTGGTTTCTTCTCTTCTTTCGCCTCCTCTGGTTTCCCCTCATTGTCTGCAGCAATCTGAATCTTCAGCAGAAGCTTTCCCTTAATGTAAACATCAAGCGTACCAATTACTGTAAAGCGGCAGAAAAAGAGCTATTTATCAAGGACCTATAAAGTTATCTCGGCTTTTGCGATTACATTAAATAAATGAAACTGGAAAAAATATGTCATCAGCAGTCGTACCTCGAAGGTAATGTATGGCGGAGCGGCGGAACGTACATTAGCCAAATTAATCAGCCGGCGTGGACGTGATGCAGCAAGATGTGCTAAGGAGGCATTTATGTGATGGAGGAGCATCCCAGTTCTCACTGTCACTTTTCCTTCGGTTCCTAGGACTACTTGCTAAAAAAAAAAAAAAAAAAAAGGAAAAAAAAAAAAAAACTAATGTAAAATATAATCAGAGCCAAAAATATAAATGCAGAATTATCTGCTGCAAAGCCTAGTAAGAAACGTTACATTGATTCCAGCACTATTCTATTCCTACTCAAAAAATTGTTGATCCAGAAAAAAGAGAAAACAAAAACGGCGGTGCGGCAGATGGTGAATTGTCCCCAGAGCGGGGATTAGGGTCCCTCCGGGGCCCCACCGATGACTCTCAGATGTATTCCCCGGATCAATAACACCACCGATGAATCTTTTTTATTATCGCAAGAGCTGCAAAGCATCGCGCTAACTTTACTCGATACCATTGGCCATGACCGCCGCATCCGAAGCCGAACCACGCTACATCTGTGTATGTCCTCTGAGAATCGGGGAGGTTGGTTCAGGATTGGAGGACTCGGTGATGGAGGAATTGCACATGTGTTTTATAAGTAATAGTAAAGACAATGCTGAGGAGGAACTAAAGGAATTAATAACCCCCCCAACCATATCAGTGCACAGCTTCTACTTTCCTGCTCTCTGATCCAGCAATGGGGCTCGGTGATTGAACAACGCTACGTCTAATCTGAGCCACCCGCTACATTCCTCCATACCGACCTGTGTTCCCAGTGACCCCAGTGCTCCCTATGTAGTCTACTGACCCCAGTGCTCCCTATGTACTCCACTGACTCCAGTGCTCCCTATGTACACCCCTGACTCCAGTGCTCCCTATGTACTCCACTGACCCCAGTGCTCCCTATGTACACCCCTGACTCCAGTGCTCCCTATGTACTCCACTGACCCCAGTGCTCCCTATGTACTCCACTAACCCCATTGCTCTCTATGTACTCCACTGACCCCAGTGCTCCCTATGTACTCCAGTGACCCCAGTGCTTCCTGCTCCCTGTGTACTCCAGTGACCCCAGTTCTCTCTATGTTCTCCAGTGACCCGTTCTCCTTATGTACTCCAGTGACCCCAGTGCTCCCTATGTACTCCAGTGACCCCAGTACTCCCTGTGTACTCCAGTGACCCCTGTGCTCCCTGTGTACTCCAGTGACCTCAGTGCTACCTGTGCACTCCAGTGACCCCTGTACTCCCTGTGTACTCCCGTGACCCCAGTGCTCCCTGTGTACTCCAGTGACCCCAGTACTCCCTGTGTACTCCAGTGACCCCAGTACTCCCTGTGTACTCCAGTGACCCGTTCTCCTTATGTACTCCAGTGACCCCAGTGCTCCCTATGTACTCCAGTGACCCCAGTACTCCCTGTGTACTCCAGTGACCCCAGTGCTCCCTGTGTACTCCAGTGACCCCAGTGTTTCCTGTGCTAGCTGTGCACTCCAGTGACCCCTGTGCTCCCTGTGTACTCCAGTGACCCCAGTGTTTCCTGTGCACTCCAGTGACCCCAGTGCTACCTGTGCACTCCAGTGACCCCTGTACTCCCTGTGTACTCCAGTGACCCCAGTGCTCCCTATGTACTCCAGTAACCCAATGCTTACTGTGTACGCCAGTGAACCCAGTGCTCCCTGTGCACTCCAGTGACCCCAGTGCTCCAGTGCTCCCTGTGTACTCCAGTTACCCCAGTGCTCCCTGTGTACTCCAGTGACCCCAGTGCTCTCTATGTACTCTAGTGACCCCAGTGCTCCCTGTGTACTCCAGTGACCCCAGTGCTCCCTGTGTACTCCAGTGACCCCAGTGCTCTCTATGTACTCCAGTGACCCCAGTGCTCCCTGTGTACTCCAGTGACCCCAGTGCTCCCTGTGTACTCCAGTGACCCCAGTGTTCCCTGTGCACTCCAGTGACCCCAGTGCTCTCTATGTACTCCAGTGACCCCAGTGCTCCCTGTGCACTCCAGTGACCCCAGTGCTCCCTGTGCACTCCAGTGACCTCAGTGCTCCCTGTGCACTCCAGTAACCCCTGTGCTCCCTGTGTACTTCAGTGACCCAATGCTTCCCGTGTACTGCAGTGACCCCAGTGCTCCCTATGTACTCCAGTGACCCCAGTGCTCCCTGTGTACTCCAGTGACCCCAGTTCTCTCTATGTTCTCCAGTGACCCGTTCTCCTTATGTACTCCAGTGACCCCAGTGCTCCCTGTGTATGCCAGTGACCCCAGTGCTCTCTGTGTACTCCAGTGACCCCAGTACTCCCTGTGTACTCCAGTGACCCCAGTACTCCCTGTGTACTCCAGTGACCCCAGTACTCCCTGTGTACTCCAGTGACCCCAGTGCTCCCTGTGCACTCCAGTGACCCCTGTGCTCCCTGTGTACTCCAGTGACCCCAGTGTTCCCTGTGCACTCCAGTGACCCCAGTGCTCCCTGTGCACTCCAGTGACCCCAGTACTCCCTGTGTACTCCAGTGACCCCAGTGCTCCCTGTGTACTCCAGTGACCCCAGTGCTCCCTGTGCACTCCAGTGACCCCTGTGCTCCCTGTGCACTCCAGTGACCCCAGTGTTCCCTGTGCACTCCAGTGACCCCAGTGCTCCCTGTGTACTTCAGTGACCCAATGCTTTCCGTGTACTGCAGTGACCCCAGTGCTTCCTATGTACTCCAGTGACCCCAGTGCTTCCTGTGTACTCCAGTGACCCCAGTTCTCTCTATGTTCTCCAGTGACCCGTTCTCCTTATGTACTCCAGTGACCCCAGTGCTCCCTATGTACTCCAGTGACCCCAGTACTCCCTGTGTACTCCAGTGTCCCCAGTACTCCCTGTGTACTCCAGTGACCCCTGTGCTCCCTGTGTACTCCAGTGACCCCAGTGTTTCCTGTGCACTCCAGTGACCCGTTCTCCTTATGTACTCCAGTGACCCCAGTGCTTCTTATGTACTCCAGTGACCCCAGTACTCCCTGTGTACTCCAGTGACCCCAGTGCTCCCTGTGCACTCCAGTGACCCCTGTGCTCCCTGTGTACTCCAGTGACCCCAGTGTTTCCTGTGCACTCCAGTGACCCCAGTGCTACCTGTGCACTCCAGTGACCCCTGTACTCCCTGTGTACTCCAGTGACCCCAGTGCTCCCTATGTACTCCAGTAACCCAATGCTTACTGTGTACTCCAGTGAACCCAGTGCTCCCTGTGCACTCCAGTGACCCCAGTGCTCCAGTGCTCCCTGTGTACTCCAGTGACCCCAGTGCTCTCTATGTACTCCAGTGACCCCAGTGCTCCCTGTGTACTCCAGTGACCCCAGTGCTCTCTATGTACTCCAGTGACCCCAGTGCTCCCTGTGTACTCCAGTGACCCCAGTGCTCCCTGTGCACTCCAGTGACCTCAGTGCTCCCTGTGCACTCCAGTAACCCCTGTGCTCCCTGTGTACTTCAGTGACCCAATGCTTCCTGTGTACTGCAGTGACCCCAGTGCTCCCTATGTACTCCAGTGACCCCAGTGCTCCCTGTGTACTCCAGTGACCCCAGTTCTCTCTATGTTCTCCAGTGACCCGTTCTCCTTATGTACTCCAGTGACCCCAGTGCTCCCTATGTACTCCAGTGACCCCAGTGCTCCCTGTGTATGCCAATGACCCCAGTGCTCCCTGTGTACTCCAGTGACCCCAGTACTCCCTGTGTACTCCAGTGACCCCAGTACTCCCTGTGTACTCCAGTGACCCCAGTGCTCCCTGTGCACTCCAGTGACCCCTGTGCTCCCTGTGTACTCCAGTGACCCCAGTGTTCCCTGTGCACTCCAGTGACCCCAGTGCTCCCTGTGCACTCCAGTGACCCCAGTGCTCCCTGTGTACTCCAGTGACCCCAGTGCTCCCTGTGTACTCCAGTGACCCCAGTGCTCCCTGTGCACTCCAGTGACCCCTGTGCTCCCTGTGCACTCCAGTGACCCCAGTGTTCCCTGTGCACTCCAGTGACCCCAGTGCTCCCTGTGTACTTCAGTGACCCAATGCTTTCCGTGTACTGCAGTGACCCCAGTGCTTCCTATGTACTCCAGTGACCCCAGTGCTCCCTGTGTACTCCAGTGACCCCAGTTCTCTCTATGTTCTCCAGTGACCCATTCTCCTTATGTACTCCAGTGACCCCAGTACTCCCTGTGTACTCCAGTGACCCCAGTACTCCCTGTGTACTCCAGTGACCCCAGTGCTCCCTGTGCACTCCAGTGACCCCTGTGCTCCCTGTGTACTCCAGTGACCCCAGTGTTCCCTGTGCACTCCAGTGACCCCAGTGCTACCTGTGCACTCCAGTGACCCCTGTGCTCCCTGTGTACTCCAGTGACCCCAGTGCTCCCTATGTACTCCAGTGACCCCAGTGCTCCCTGTGTACTCCAGTGACCCCAGTGCTCCCTGTGTACTCCAGTGACCCCAGTGCTCCCTGTGCACTCCAGTGACCCCTGTGCTCCCTGTGCACTCCAGTGACCCCAGTGTTCCCTGTGCACTCCAGTGACCCCAGTGCTCCCTGTGTACTTCAGTGACCCAATGCTTTCCGTGTACTGCAGTGACCCCAGTGCTTCCTACGTACTCCAGTGACCCCAGTGCTCCCTGTGTACTCCAGTGACCCCAGTTCTCTCTATGTTCTCCAGTGACCCGTTCTCCTTATGTACTCCAGTGACCCCAGTGCTCCCTATGTACTCCAGTGACCCCAGTACTCCCTGTGTACTCCAGTGACCCCAGTACTCCCTGTGTACTCCAGTGACCCCTGTGCTCCCTGTGTACTCCAGTGACCCCAGTGTTTCCTGTGCACTCCAGTGACCCGTTCTCCTTATGTACTCCAGTGACCCCAGTGCTTCTTATGTACTCCAGTGACCCCAGTACTCCCTGTGTACTCCAGTGACCCCAGTGCTCCCTGTGCACTCCAGTGACCCCTGTGCTCCCTGTGTACTCCAGTGACCCCAGTGTTTCCTGTGCACTCCAGTGACCCCAGTGCTACCTGTGCACTCCAGTGACCCCTGTACTCCCTGTGTACTCCAGTGACCCCAGTGCTCCCTATGTACTCCAGTAACCCAATGCTTACTGTGTACTCCAGTGAACCCAGTGCTCCCTGTGCACTCCAGTGACCCCAGTGCTCCAGTGCTCCCTGTGTGCTCCAGTGACCCCAGTGCTCTCTATGTACTCCAGTGACCCCAGTGCTCCCTGTGTACTCCAGTGACCCCAGTGCTCTCTATGTACTCCAGTGACCCCAGTGCTCCCTGTGTACTCCAGTGACCCCAGTGCTCCCTGTGCACTCCAGTGACCTCAGTGCTCCCTGTGCACTCCAGTAACCCCTGTGCTCCCTGTGTACTTCAGTGACCCAATGCTTCCTGTGTACTGCAGTGACCCCAGTGCTCCCTATGTACTCCAGTGACCCCAGTGCTCCCTGTGTACTCCAGTGACCCCAGTTCTCTCTATGTTCTCCAGTGACCCGTTCTCCTTATGTACTCCAGTGACCCCAGTGCTCCCTATGTACTCCAGTGACCCCAGTGCTCCCTGTGTATGCCAATGACCCCAGTGCTCCCTGTGTACTCCAGTGACCCCAGTACTCCCTGTGTACTCCAGTGACCCCAGTACTCCCTGTGTACTCCAGTGACCCCAGTGCTCCCTGTGCACTCCAGTGACCCCTGTGCTCCCTGTGTACTCCAGTGACCCCAGTGTTCCCTGTGCACTCCAGTGACCCCAGTGCTCCCTGTGCACTCCAGTGACCCCAGTGCTCCCTGTGTACTCCAGTGACCCCAGTGCTCCCTGTGTACTCCAGTGACCCCAGTGCTCCCTGTGCACTCCAGTGACCCCTGTGCTCCCTGTGCACTCCAGTGACCCCAGTGTTCCCTGTGCACTCCAGTGACCCCAGTGCTCCCTGTGTACTTCAGTGACCCAATGCTTTCCGTGTACTGCAGTGACCCCAGTGCTTCCTATGTACTCCAGTGACCCCAGTGCTCCCTGTGTACTCCAGTGACCCCAGTTCTCTCTATGTTCTCCAGTGACCCATTCTCCTTATGTACTCCAGTGACCCCAGTACTCCCTGTGTACTCCAGTGACCCCAGTACTCCCTGTGTACTCCAGTGACCCCAGTGCTCCCTGTGCACTCCAGTGACCCCTGTGCTCCCTGTGTACTCCAGTGACCCCAGTGTTCCCTGTGCACTCCAGTGACCCCAGTGCTACCTGTGCACTCCAGTGACCCCTGTGCTCCCTGTGTACTCCAGTGACCCCAGTGCTCCCTATGTACTCCAGTGACCCCAGTGCTCCCTGTGTACTCCAGTGACCCCAATTCTCTCTATGTTCTCCAGTGACCCGTTCTCCTTATGTACTCCAGTGACCCCAGTGCTCCCTATGTACTCCAGTGACCCCAGTATTCCCTGTGTACTCCAGTGACCCCAGTGCTCCCTGTGCACTCCAGTGACCCCTGTGCTCCCTGTGTACTCCAGTGACCCCAGTGTTCCCTGTGCACTCCAGTGACCCCAGTGCTACCTGTGCACTCCAGTGACCCCTGTGCTTCCTGTGTACTCCAGTGACCCCAGTGCTCCCTATGTACTCCAGTGACCCCAGTGCTCCCTGTGTACTCCAGTGACCCCAGTTCTCTCTATGTTCTCCAGTGACCCGTTCTCCTTATGTACTCCAGTGACCCCAGTGCTCCCTATGTACTCCAGTGACTCCAGTACTCCCTGTGTACTCCAGTGACCCCAGTGCTCCCTGTGCACTCCAGTGACCCCTGTGCTCCCTGTGTACTCCAGTGCCCCCAGTGTTTCCTGTGCACTCCAGTGACCCCAGTGCTACCTGTGCACTCCAGTGACCCCTGTACTCCCTGTGTACTCCAGTGACCCCAGTGCTCCCTGTGTACTCCAGTGACCCCAGTGTTCCCTGTGCACTCCAGTGACCCCAGTGCTCCCTGTGCACTCCAGTGACCCCTGTGCTCCCTGCGCACTCCCGTGACCCCAGTGCTCCCTGTGCACTCCAGTGACCCCAGTGCTCCCTGTGCACTCCAGTGACCCCTGTGCTCCCTGCGCACTCCCGTGACCCCAGTGCTCCCTGTGCACTCCAGTGACCCCAGTGCTCCCTGTGCACTCCAGTGACCCCAGTGCTCCCTATGTACTCCAGTGACCCCAGTGCTCCCTGTGCACTCCAGTGACCCCAGTGCTCCCTGTGCACTCTAGTGACCCCTGTGCTCCCTGTGTACTCCAGTGACCCCAGTGCTCCCTATGTACTCCAGTGACCCCAGTGCTCCCTATGTACTCCAGTGACCCTAGTGCTCCCCGTGTACTCCGGTGAACCCTGTGTACTCTGGTGACTCCAGTGCTCCCTATGTACTCCAGTGACCAAAATCCCCATCCTAAACTCACCAAAAACGCATCAAAAACGCATGTTCAAAAAATGCTCCTAAAAACTGCATCAAGCTCATAGATGTGAACCTAGGGTTACTGGCTGGATCACCAGATAAAAGAAAGCCTAAAAAAGAAAACGAATGCAGCCATCACATCTAAGAATTGGTAAGCTGCAATTTAAAAAAAAAATGTTTGCTTCGGGGGTTTAATATCGCTTTAAAAAAAATTGCAAACATTCGTCCGGAGCGAGCGATGAAAGGGTTACAAGCGCCCTTCGGCTCGCCACAGTCACCTATCCGTTTATATGATGAGGCGAGCTGTCCTTTCTCAGTTTCTATCTCTGCGGCACGAATCCCTGATTCACCCTGACACATCCTTCAGCAGACATAAAACTGCGGCTGCAGAATGAGGTTGGCACGCCGCTTGGCAAGCGTTCAGGGCGCGGCGCTTCTCCTTTACCCACAGCCTGCAAGGATCCAGGAATTACACAACGTCTAATGACATCTCCCACCATTAGCACAGCCGGGGCTGGATGGGAAGCCCAGGTGCATCTGCTGCAGTATGCATTGCTGGCTGCTGGGACCGGCTGCATTGCAGTGGCTGGAGATTTACACAAACGCTTTTTCGGTCGTGCGGAGACACGCTGCTTCCGCCACCTGAAATGTGCGCGTCAAAATGACAAAACGCAACTCCAGCCAAAATATAAAGGAGTGCTTCCCCCTATAGAAGAGATAAGTCATCCTCCGTAGAAGCTGGAAAGCTCTTATGTGGAGTTACCATCAGATTTTTATTCCATGTTAAGTGCATGTGTCTGTGTAACACCTCTCACACTACTCTCCTTCATCATCCTCTCCAGAACGACAGCGCCATCTTTGTTCAGGCATCATCCTCTCCAAAACGACAGCGCCACCTTCAGGGTCACCACCCACTTCCTGGATTGAGATGCCCGCTCAGGCTGCATTCACACCTGACCGGAGCGTCTTTCACCACTTCAATACCAGGCACTTACACCCCCTTCCTGCCCAAGTCAATTTTCAGCTTTTAGCGATGTCACTAACCCTTTCATGACTAAGCCTATTTTTGACATTTGGTGTTTACAAGTTAAAATCCGTATTTTTTGCTAGATAATTACTTAGAGCCCCCATACATTATATATATATATATAGTTTTTAGCAGAGAATCTTGAGAATAAAATGGCGATTGTTGCAATATTTTTTATTACACGGTATTTGTG
Source organism: Aquarana catesbeiana (assembly GCF_042186555.1). Lineage (NCBI taxonomy): Eukaryota > Metazoa > Chordata > Amphibia > Anura > Ranidae > Aquarana > Aquarana catesbeiana. The sequence continues at coordinate 778,726,529 of NC_133325.1, read as the reverse complement.
CAGCGGTGTTTTAAACGCAACTTTTTGGGAAAAGGGACACTTTCATGAATTTAAAAAAAACCAAACAGTAAAGTTAGCCGAATTTTTTTGTATAATGTGAAAGATGATGTTACGGCGAGTAAATAGATACCAAACATGTCACGCTTTATAATTGCACGCACTCGTGGAATGGCGACAAACTACGGTACCTAAAAATCTCCATGGGCGACGCTTTAAATTTTTTTTACGGTTACCAGGTTAGAGTTACAGAGGAGGTCTAGGGCTTGAATTATTGCTCTCGCTCTGACGATCGCGGCGATATCTCACACGTGTGATTTGAACACATCTGAACACCATATGCGGGCGCGACTTCCGTATGCGTTTTCTTTGCTGCGCGAGCTCGCGGGGACGGGGGCGCTTTAAAAAAAAAATAGTTTTTTTCTTATTTATTTTATTTATTTTTATATTTATAAATTGTATTAAAAAAAAAAATGTATCACTTTTATTGCTGTCACAAGGGATGTAAACATCCCTTGTGACAGTAATAGGTGGTGACAGGTCCTCTTTATGGAGGGATCGGGGGGGTCTAAAAGACCTCCAATCCCTCCTTTGCACTTCAAAGTATTCAGATCGCCGTTTTTGGCGATTCTGAATACTGTATATTTTTTTAAAACCTGCGCCATTGGCAGCCGAGTACACGGGAAGTTGCGTCATGACGTCACTTCCGTGTTTACTATTAGGAGGCTGGAACCAAGCCGCTCATGGCTTCGTTCCAGACTGTCAGTAGCCGCCGGAGGCGGCGGATTGGTGATCGGGCCTCCCAGTGGATCATGAGGCACGGTAAGAGCGGCGGGAGGGGGATGTCCCCTCCCGCTCCTTCGGTATAATAGTCAAGCGGCTTTTAACCGCATCGGTTGTTATAATGGGAAAGGCGATTGCCGGCTCTACAAAACAGTACTGGGATGCTGCAGCTGCGGGCATCATCCCGGTATAACCCCGAAAGCCGAGTACGCACATCTGCGTACGCTCGGCGGGAAGGGGCTAAATGACAATTGCGCGGTCATGCTACACTGTACCCAAACAGGATTTTTATCATTTTGTTCCCACAAATAGAGCTTTCTTTTGGTAGCATTTGATCACCTCTGCAGTTTCTATTTTTTGCTAAACAAATAAAAAAAGACAGAAAATTTTGAAAAAAAAAAGTTTTTCTTTTGTTTCTGTTATAAAATTTTGTAAATAAGTAAGTTTTCTCCTTCACTGATGGGCACTGATATGGCGGCACTAATGAGGTGGCACCAATGAGGTGGCACTGATGGGCACTGATGATGGACACTGATAGGTGGCACTGATGGCCACTGGTAGGTGGCACTGATGAGGTGGCACCAATGAGGTGGCACTGATGGGCACTGATGATGGACACTGATAGGCGGCACTGATGGGCACTGGTAGGCAGCACTGATGGGTAGCACTGATATGCAGCACTGATGGGCATTGATAGGCGGCACTGATGGGCACTCATGGGTGGCACTGGTGGGCACTGATAGGCGATACTGATGGGCACTGAAAGGCGGCACCAATGGGTACTTATGGGTGGCACTGATAGGTGGCACTGCTGGGCACTGATATGCGGCACTGATAGATGGCAGTGATAGGCATCACTGATGGCACTGGCACGCATTGGGGTTGGTCACTGATTGGCAGCTGCCTGTGTACTGATTGGCATTTCCCTGGTGGTCTAGGGTGGCATACCTGGTGGTCCAGTGTGGTGGCATCCCTGGTGGTCCTGTGACATCCTGTTGGTCCAGTGTGGGCATCCGAGGGGGGCTGCGCTGATAAACAATCAGTCCAGACCCCCCCCCCCCCGTCAGGAGAGCAGCCGATTGGCTCTATTCTACTCGGGTCTGTCAGACGTGAGTGAGGAAAAGCCGACCAACGGCTCTTCCAACGGCTCTTCCTGTTTTCATCATGATCAGGCTTGATTGGACACGGCTGATCATGTCAGAGGCTCTTCACCGAGATCGGTGTAGCGTTGTGTGTCAGACTGACACACCGCACCACCGATCGCCGCGATGTGCTCCCCCTCGGGGGCACGCGAGAGCGGTTGATCTGGGAGGCCATCATATGACGTCCACCCAGAACGAGAGCCGTGCCGTCCAGCCGTTATTTGACCGCCGGCGGGCAGAAAGCGGTTAACCACTTCAGGACCAAAAAAGCTTGAACTACACTTATCATCACAGGGTGATATTGCGGATACACAAGTAGCAGTGTGCCAACGTCCCGATATAGATTGGAAAGAATTAGAGTAGAAACATGGACTTTATAGGCACTCATGTATATTAGGTAAAAAATTGAACGTTTTTAATAGGATAAAGTTGTATACAAACACATTAAAAAACATATAATTCAGTGACCTCAAGGACTCTCATAACACCTCTAACCAATGGTTGTTTGGATATGTGGAGAGGTTGAGTCGTGTTCAGACACAATTTTTTCTACCATTGGACCTCGCTGGTTATTGTTACAACAATTTCTATTGACGTCAGTTCATTCATTCCCCCGGTGTAGATAAGTATCTACTGTTGTGTGTCTATCACCTCCCTCTGGTGGTGACAATTATTAGCCATACTTGGTTTTGACCACAGGCCTGCACTTAGCCTATGATACGCAAGCTCCTGAAGAAGCGCACCCAATGCGCGTAACATGTAGAGCGATTTTCTGAGCGACCTCTGAACACGACTCAACCTCTCCACCTATCCAACCATTGGATCTATATCACTCTACGTACTTCAAACTTGTTGCTTGTTACATGTGGTATATATATACAGTATATATATATATATATGTATTAGAGGTATTATAAAAGTCCTTGAGGTCACTCAATTATATGTTTTTTAATGTGTTTGTATACAATGGTTTTAACTTTATCCTATTAACCACTTTCTTACCGGGCACCTAAACCCCCTTCCTGCCAAGACCAATTTTCAGCTTTCAGTGCTGTCACACATTGAATGACAATTGCGCATGTACGCTGATGAGGCTGCACTGATGGGCACTGATAAGGCGACACTGATGGGCACTAATAGGCAGCACTGGTGGGGACTGATGTGGTGGCACTGGTGGGCACTGATAGGTGGCATTGGTGGGCACTAATAGGTGGCACTGATGGGTGGCAGTGATGGGCACTGATGGGTGGCAGTGATGGGCACTGATGGGTGGCAGTGACGGCCACTGATCGGCACTGGTAGGTGACACTAATAGGCAACACTGCTATGTGGCACTGATGAGGCACTGATTGGCACCACTGGTGGGTATTAATAAGGTGGCACTTGCGGGCATTGATAGGTGGCACTGATTGCTGGCACTTATGTACTGGTGGCCACTGATTGGTGGGCACTGTGGGCACTGATTCGTGGCACTGGCAGGCAGTGCTGGTGGGCACATGTGAGGCGGCTTCGCCTCTTCCTCTTCGGGACCGATATCCCTTAAACAGAAGCTGTCAGCGTGAGAAGAAAAAAAAAAGATTACCGATCCTCTGTTTACATCACGTGATCAGCTGTCATTGGCTGACCACGTGGTAAGGGGCCAGGATCGACCCCTTGCTCCGATCTGTGATCACCCGAGTCTGATTGACACAGATGATCACAGCGCGTGCCCTTCAGGGGGGCGTGGCGAGCGTGCAAATGGGAGGACGTCTAATGGCGGCCTCCCGGCAAAGCAGATCCGCGCTGTAGCTGTCATTCGGATCTGAGGGGGTTAAAAACTTTCACATTTTTTACCTAATATACACGTGTGCCTATAAAGTCCATGTCTCTACTCTAATTCTTTCCACACTTAAATACTTGCCTACTGGGCACTTAAACCCCCCTCCTGCCCAGACCAATTTTCAGCTTTCAGCGCTCTCACACTTTGAATGACAATTACTCAGTCATGTAATACTGTACCCAAATGAATTTTTTGTCCTTTTTTTCATACAAATAGAGCTTTCTTTTGGTGGTATCTGATCACTTCTGGGTTTTTTGTTTTTTGTGCTATAAATGAAAAGACCGAAAATTTTGAAAAAAAACGAATTTTTTTTAGTTTCTGTGATAAAATTTAGCAAATTATTAATTTTCCTTCATAAATTTTGGCCACGATTTATATTATTGGATATTATTTGATCTTTGTGAAAGTTAGAGAGTCTACAAGCTGTGGTGCAAATCATAAAAAATTGATCACACCTGATGTACTGGTGGCCTATCTCATTTCTTGTGACCCGAACAAGCCAGGAAAGTACAAATACCCCCCAAATGACCCCTTTTCTTGAAAGTAGACATTCCAAGGTATTTAGTAAGATGCATGGTGAGGTTTTTGATGTTGTCATTTTTTTCCCACAATTCTTTGCAAAATGAAGATTTTTTTATTTTTTATTTTTTTCCCCACAAAATTGTCATTGTAATAGGTTATTTCTCTCACATGGCATGTGTATACCACAAATAACACCCCAAAATACATTCTGCTACTCCTCCTGAGTATTACGATACCACATGTGTGGGACTTTTTCACCGCCTGGCCACATAAAGAGGCCCAACATCCAGGGAGTCACATCAGGTGTTCGAGGAGCATAAATGACACATCTAACTTGTTGACTACCTATTACACTTTTGAAGGCCCTGGAGCACCAGGACAATGACACGTGGCACTGACGTGGCACTGATGACAGATGGCACTGATATGTGGCACTGATGACATTGATGTGGCACTGATGACAGATGGCACTAATACGTGGCACTGATGACAGATGGCACTAATACGTGGCATTGATGACACGTGACACTGATGACAGATGGCACTGATATGTGGCACTGATGACAGATGGCACTAATACGTGGCACTGATGACAGATGGCACTAATACGTGGCATTGATGACACCTGACACTGATGACAGATGGCACTGATATGTGGCACTGATGACAGATGGCACTAATACGTGGCACTGATGACAGATGGCACTAATACGTGGCACTGATGACAGATGGCACTAATATGTGGCACTGATGACACGTGACACTGATGACAGATGGCACTGATACGTGGCACTGATGACACGTGACACTGATAACAGATGGCACGTGACAATGACAGGTGGCCCTGATGACAGATGGCACTGATGACAGATGGCACTAATATGTGGCACTGATGACAGATGGCGCTAATACATGGCACTGATGACAGATGGCACTAATACGTGGCACTGATGACAGATGGCACTAATACGTGGCACTGATGACACGTGACACTGATGACAGATGGCACTGATACGCGGCACTGATGACACATGACACTGATAACAGATGGCACGTGACACTGACAGGTGGCCCTAATGACAGATGGCACTAATATGTGGCACTGATGACAGGTGGCACTGATGACAGATGGCACTAATATGTGGCACTGATGACAGATGGCACTGATGACAGATGGCACTAATATGTGGCACTGATGACAGATGGCACTGATGACAGAGGGCACTGATGACAGATGGCAGTGGGGACAGATGGCAGTGGGGACAGATGGCAAGGACAGATGGCACTGACGTGACTTTTTTTTCTTTTTTTTTTTCACTCACCGCTGCAGCGGTTCGCTCTCCCTCCTCACACGCTGTCTCTGTGTGCGGTGGGAGAGCCGGCGATGAGAGATGATCTCATATGTTTACATGAGATTATCTCTCATTGGCACCGCCGATCGCACTGTAAACGGCCGCTGTGATTGGCCGTTTACGGCGATCTGTGACTGGCTGTGTCCAAGGGACACGGCCAGCACAGAACTTCCCCGATGCGCGCCCACGGGACCGCGCATCGCTGAAGTAAACAGCAGGATGTCCAGGGACGGCCACCCGGCAGTTAGCGTCCGTGCTGCAGCCGTCTTTCGGCTATAGCGCGGGCGCGAAGTGGTTAAGGAAGAGGCCTATTTTAAAACTTATTGTTTACAAGTTAAAATCTGTTATTTTTTTTTATTTTTTTTTGCTAGAAAATTATTTAGAACCCCCAAACATTATATATATATATTTTTTTCAAACACCCTAGAGCTAGGGTTGCCACCTTTTCTTCAAGCCGAACCCGAACACTTTTGCAGCACAGGGAATTTTATATATTTTTTTTTGCAGTAAACACTATAGGATTATAAAAGACCTGGGATACATTCGGGTGCCCCAAGGAGAGTAGTAATGTAGCGCACAGAGCGCGCCCTGGCAAACTGGGTGTGGCCAGATTGCTCTTGCTGACATCATCACCCCACCCTTCAGTCAAACCTGCCCCTAAACAGCCGCCCGCAGCTCCCGGGACGGCAACAGATTTGTGTATGACTAATCTCAGTTATTTGGGGAGACACAGCCTGGTCTGAATAATGTGTCCGGGTTTCAGGTGGAACCTGAACACGTGATTCAAAACCTGAACTGTCCGGGTGAATCCTGGACAGGTGGCAACCCTACCTAGAGCAGGGGTAGGCAACCTGGGGCCCTCCAGCTGTTGCAGAATTACAAGTCCCATCATGCCTCTGGGAGTAATTGTAACTGGTAGCCTTGCAATGCCTCTTGGCTGGAGTGCCCCAGGCTGCCTACCCCCTGCCCTAGAGAATAAAATGGCGGTTGTTGCAATACTTTATGCCACACCGTATTAGCACAGCAGTCTTACAAACACCAATTTTTGGGGGGAAAAAATACACTTTTTTGAATTAAAAAATAAGAAAACAGTAGTTAGGCCAATTTTTTTCTATATTGTGAAGGATGATGTTACGTTGAGTAAATTGATACCCAACATGTCACACTTCAGAATTGCGCCCGCTCGTGGAATGGCGACAAACTTTTGCACTTAAAAATCTCCATCGGCGTCGTTTAAAAATTTCAACAGGTTACCAGTTTAGAGTTACAGAGGAGGTCTAGTGCTAGAATTATTGCTCTCGCTCTAACGATCGTGGCGATACCTCACATGTGTGGTTTGAACACCGTTTTCATATGCGGTCGCGACTTAGGTATCTGTGTGCAATAAAGAGTCGGGGCGCTTTAAAAAAAAAAAATGTTCTCATTCATTTTACTTGTTATTTTTTTATTTTTACACGGTCCATTAAAAAAAATTAAAAAAATAAAAAATCGGTCACTTTTATTCCTATTACAAGGAATGTAAACATCCCTTGTAATAGAAAAAAGCATGACAGGTCCTCTTTAATGTGAGATCTGGGGTCAAAAAAGACCTCAGATCTCACATTTACACTTAAATGCAATTAAAAAAAAAAAATAATAATTTTTTTTCAATTAAAAAAAATTTCCCCTTTAAGACCATTGAGCGGAAGTGACATGTGATGTCGCATCTGTCATCCAATGGTATGAGGCCGAGTGGGGGCCATCTTTCCCTCACTCGACTCCATGCCTCACAGGGGAAAAGACCCAATCGTCTCCACCGCTACTGACAGCTCTGGTTATTATTATTAGTAGTAGTATTATTATTAATAATAATACTACTACTAATAATAATAATTTATTTCATATTTTTAAAGTTAGGGGTTAATTATTATTTATTTATGTAATATTACATATTATTATTTATTTAATTTATTATGATTTCTAGTTGTGTGTGTTGATTTGTGTATTGATTTTAAATTCCTTTGTTCTACTGCTACTACTACTACTACTACTATTATTAATAATAATAATAATAATAATATTAATAATATTAATAATAATAATTGTAACAATAATAAAAAATGAATACATAAAGGTAAAATAAATACAAGAAAAAAATCATAAATAAATAATAAATACATTCAATAAATTAATACTAAGTAATAATAAATAAATAATTAACCCCTACCTCTAACCCTTAAAAAAAAAAAAAAATAATAATAATAATAATACATAACTAAACACCCTAATGTCGCGTACACACGGTTGGATTTTCCGACGGGAAATGTTGGATGTGAGCTTGTTGTCGGAAAGTCCAACCGTGTGTATGCTCCATCGAACATTTGCTGTCGGACTTTCCGCCAACAAATGTTTCTTTTTGTTGTCGGAAAGCCCGATCGTGTGTACACAAGTCTGGCGCACAAGAGTTCACACTTGCTCAAGCAGAAGAGCCGCACTGGCTATTGAACTTCCTTTTTCTCGGCTTGTCGTACCTCTTGTACGTCACCGCGTTCCCACGTTCGTAATTGTTGGCCAACATTTGTGTGACCGTGTGTATGCAAGACAAGTTTGAGCCAACAACCTTCGAACAAAAATCCACGGTTTTGTTGGCGGAAAGTCCAATCGTGTGTACAGGGCATTAAAGTAAAATAAATAAATACATTACTAATATTATTATTATTATTATTTATAATTCATTTTGTTTTTTTTGTTCCGGTTTGGGTGTTTATTATTACTATTTATAATAATAATTTAATATTTTTTTAAGGTTGAGGCTAATTATTATTTATTTATGTATTATTACATATTATCATTTTTTTTATTTGTATTTATGATGATTTTTAATTATTTGTGCATTTATTTTACATTTATCTGTTCATATATTATTACAATTTTATTTATTTTTTTCATTTTTTTTATTTGGGAAAAAAATTGCGCAAAAATGTGAGACAAAACGTGTGAACACACACAAAAACGCGTAAATGTAAAATAAATACATGAAAATAATCATAAATAAATAATAAATAAATTGATACTAAGTAATAATAAATAAATAATTAACCTCTAACCATCAAAAAAAAAAAAAAAAAAAAAAAGAATAATAATAAATAACTAAACACCCTAACCCATAGTAAATAAATACATTACTATTATTATTATTATTTATAATTCTATTTATTTTTTTGTTCCAGTTTGGGTGTTTATTATTATTATTTATAATAATAATTGAATATTTTTTAAGGTTGGGGCTAATTATTATTTTTTTTATGCATTATTACATATTATACATTTTTATTTTTATTTATGATGATTTTTAATTATTTGTGTATTTATTTTACATTTATCTGTTCATATGTTATTACTATTTTATTTTTTTTTTTCATTTTTTTATTTGGGCAGCAAATTGCGCAAAAATGTGAGACAAAATGTGCGAACGCACACAAAAACGCGTGAACGGCGCGTTTCCATATATTTTCTATGAGGGAAAAAAAGTGCCAAAAACGCACAAATCTGCCCAATTCGAGCTACAAAAAAAGCTCCAGAACATTTTTTAAGCTCCAGGCGTTTGGCTTCGGGTGACTTGGAGTGGAGATGTGAACCGTCTCCATAGAGAATCATTGATTTTCTTCTCCTCAAGCATTTTGGAGCTGCAAGCTTAAGCTCGGGTTCACACTTGTGCGAACGCAGACGTCGCATGTGATTTGCATCCGCACTGCGAAGCCGACGCATGCGATGTCTGTGCAATGCGAGTTCAGCCATACAGTTGTATGGCTTAACTTGCCTTGGATTCGCAGGAAAATAGTGAAGGGACTTTTTTTTCCTGCACGGGAATCGGATCGCATGGGTGTTCTCGCCCTTGCAATCTGATTCCTGTGCGAGTTCACAGTTCGCACTGCGATCTGTGAACCGATCTGGGGGGCGCCCTTAACATTGTATTGACACCCGCAGCGGTTCGCAGAGGGCAGTGTGAACCCGGGCTCAAGATACAAAACGCTGAGGTGTGAAAAGAGGACACAATCACTTGCTACACAGTTACAATGTTGCAGTTTGATCGCTGGGAGAGGGGCGGAGTCAGAGGAAGACTACATTTACAACTGCTTCTAAGACCACTGCGATTTTGAAGCGATTTACCACAGCGATTTTGCTGTGATTTCAGGGGACGCCTGTGTGAACTTGAGGTCTATGGACCTCAACTCGCATCAAAGTCGCACTAAAGTAGTACAGGAGTAGTCAGGGCTGGTGCAAGGATTTTTGACACCCAAGGCAAAACCTCATTTTGCCGACCCCTCCGGCTCCACCCCTGACCCCACCCCCTTTGCCCTGCCCATGTATACCCCACCTTTTAATGAAGCGCCCATCAAATGCTACCTCTCCAGCGCCAATCAAATGCAACCTCACCAGCGCCCATCAAATGCAGCCTCACCAGCGCCCATCAAATGCACCCTCTCCAGTGCCCATCAAATGCAGTCTCTCCAGCGCCCATTAAATGCAGCCTCTCCAGTGCCCATCAAATACAGCCTCTCCAGCGCCCATCAAATATTACATCACCAGCGCCCATCAAATGCAGCCTCTCCAGCGCCCATCAAATGCAGCCTCTCCAGTGCCCATAAAATGCAGCCTCTCCAGCGCCCATCAAATGCAGCCTCTCCAGTGCCCATAAAATGCAGCCTCTCCAGTGCCCATCAAATGCAGTCTCTCCAGCGCCCATTAAATGCAGCCTCTCCAGTGCCCATCAAATACAGCCTCTCCAGCGTCCATCAAATACTACCTCTCCAGCTCCCAGCAAATACTACCTCACCAGCGCCCATCAAATGCAGCCTCTCCAGTGCCCATCAAATGCAGCCTCTCCAGCGTCCATCAAATACTACCTCTCCAGCTCCCATCAAATACTACCTCACCAGCGCCCATCAAATACTACCTCACCAGCGTCCATCAAATGCAGCCTCTCCAGTGCCCATCAAATACTACCTCACCAGCGCCCATCAAATGCAGCCTCTCCAGCGCCCATCAAATACTATCTCACCAGCGCCCATCAAATGCAGCCTCTCCAGTGCCCATCAAATGCAGCCTCTCCAGTGCCCATCAAATGCAGCCTCTCCAGCGTCCATCAAATACTACCTCTCCAGCTCCCATCAAATACTACCTCACCAGCGCCCATCAAATGCAGCCTCTCCAGCGCCCATCAAATGCAGCCTCTCCAGTGCCCATCAAATGCAGCCTCTCCAGCGTCCATCAAATACTACCTCTCCAGCGCCCATCAAATACTACCTCACCAGCGCCCATCAAATACTACCTCACCAGCGCCCATCAAATACTACCTCACCAGCGCCCATCAAATGCAGCCTCTCCAGTGCCCATCAAATACTACCTCACCAGTGCCCATCAATTGCAGCCTCACCAGCGTCCATCACATGCAGCCTCTCCAGTGCCCATCAAATGCAGCCTCTCCAGTGCCCATCAAACGCAGCCTCTCCAGTGCCCATCAAACGCAGCCTCTCCAGCGCCCATCAAATACAGCCTCACCAGCACCCTTTAAATACAGCCTCACCAGCACCCATCAAATACTACCTCACCAGCGCCCATCAAATGCAGCCTCTCCAGCGCCCATCAAACGCAGCCTCTCCAGCGTCCATCAAATGCAGCCTCTCCAGTGCCCATCAAATACAGCCTCACCAGCGCCCATTAAATGCAGCCTCACCAGCGCCCATCAAATGCAGCCTCTCCAGTGCCCATTAAATGCAGCCTCACCAGCGCCTATCAAATGCTACCTCTCCAGCGCCTATCAAATGCAGCCTCTCCAGTGCCCATCAAATACTACCTCACCAGCGCCCATCAAATGCAGCCTCTCCAGCGCCCATCAAATACTATCTCACCAGCGCCCATCAAATGCAGCCTCTCCAGTGCCCATCAAAAGCAGCCTCTCCAGTGCCCATCAAATGCAGCCTCTCCAGCGTCCATCAAATACTACCTCTCCAGCTCCCATCAAATACTACCTCACCAGCGCCCATCAAATACTACCTCACCAGCGCCCATCAAATACTACCTCACCAGCGCCCATCAAATGCAGCCTCTCCAGTGCCCATCAAATACTACCTCACCAGTGCCCATCAATTGCAGCCTCACCAGCGTCCATCACATGCAGCCTCTCCAGTGCCCATCAAATGCAGCCTCTCCAGTGCCCATCAAACGCAGCCTCTCCAGTGCCCATCAAACACAGCCTCTCCAGTGCCCATCAAACGCAGCCTCTCCAGCGCCCATCAAATACAGCCTCACCAGCACCCTTTAAATACAGCCTCACCAGCACCCATCAAATACTACCTCACCAGCGCCCATCAAATGCAGCCTCTCCAGCGCCCATCAAACGCAGCCTCTCCAGCGTCCATCAAATGCAGCCTCTCCAGTGCCCATCAAATACAGCCTCACCAGCGCCCATTAAATGCAGCCTCACCAGCGCCTATCAAATGCTACCTCTCCAGCGCCTATCAAATGCAGCCTCACCAGCGCCCATCAAATACTACCTCACCAACGCCAATCAAATGCAGCCTCTCCAGTGCCCATTAAATGCAGCCTCTCCAGCACCCATCAAATGCAGCCTCTCCAGCACCCATCAAATTCAGCCTTACCAGTGCCCATCAAATACTACTTCACCAGGGCCCATCAAATGCAGCCTCACCAGCGCCCATCAATTCCAGCCTCTCCAGTGCCCATTAAATGCATGGATGCATGGAATGGGATCTGGACACCAAGCCTCGGAGGGGACAGGGCTCTTTTTCTCCTCACTTCTGCCGTGCGTCTCCTCCCCTCCTCCTAGGCGTCCAATAGGATCGCCTGTCCTTTCAGTCAATCGGGTGATGGGTATCAGACCCGCTTCCCGATTGGCCAGGAGCATCAAAAATTCATGCCCACCTGGTTGCAACACAACTGGGTGGGCTCCAAACGCAGTGCTCTGCGCCCCGAGCCCACCCTATTTTGAAGCCTATTAGAGCTTATGGCTCTAATCAGGTGCTTCAAAGAAAAAAACCCCGCCGCTGTAATCCATGCGCCTGGCATCCTGAAAGGGGCCAGGCGCATGGATAGGGAGGGGGCATGGATAGGGGGCAGCGCCCGTGCACCCATAATGGACGGGCCGCCCCTGCTGATATTGAAAATATGACTGATCATGCCAAAAAAATGTCCCAAAAGTGGAAATTTCGCTTTAAGCACTCCTAACCCCCTGACATTTGGCATGTCATTTTTTGGGGGGGGGGGGGGCAGGTATCTACTTTTGACAGGTACCCGCTCCCAATTCCGCTTGGGCCGCCTAGGTGACTCGAGTAGAAGTTCTCCTCTTCCCCCTCCCTCCCTGCAGTCTTCTGGGACACGTCACAGGTCCCAGAAAATTGCCCGGCCATTGAGGAGGCGCAGCGCGACTCGTGAATACTCAGTGCGCACCCAGCTGTGAAGCCGCAAGCTGCCACAGCGGGGTGCCCATACTTGTGATGCCGGATAGAACTGAGGGTTTCGGGCGACATCATCGGTGGATCATGAGACAGGTAGTGCGTGTTTATTAAAAGTCATCAGCTACACTTTTTAGTAGCTGCTGACTTTTAATAAACACAAAGCCGAGTGGAACCTCGCTTGATTTAAGTATAGTGATCAGGGCCGGGACGAGGGGTGGGCAGAAGGGACGGCTGCCCTGGGCACAAGGGGCTGCTGCCCTGGGCACAGCGTGTATTGTAAGGATAGTTTCTTCTACTATAAGGCTGACAGGTGTAGTGACAGCGGCATCACTACTTCTGTCAGCCCCTTGCTGGAAGCAGCAAGCAGAGGAGGAGAGGCGGGAGGAGGTGCAGGCTGTGCTCTCTCTCCCCCTCCTCCTCATAAGCTCGCACATAATGAAGGGGAGGGGTGCAATTTGGCATCTTTGCCCTGGGCACTGGATGATTTCCTGGTACTGATAGTGATCACATGAAGCCATTTATTCTTACATAGTTATTTGGCTCCTTTTTAAATCATAATAATAACAGAAATCCCCCGAATGGCCCTGATCAAAAGTTTCCACCCCCCGGAAATGTTTGGCCTTGGTACAGACACACAAGGTGACACACGCAGGTTAAAATGGCAATTAAAGTGTATTTCCCCACATATGGGGCTTTTTAAATTGCAATTTAGTGTCTGTGTATGAATAGTCATTGAGTTTGTTAGCTCTCACGTGAATGCACTGAGCAGGCTAGATGCTGACCCATGGGGGGCAGAAAAGAACTGTCAAAAGACCTGTGTAACAAGGTAGTGGAACTTTATATAGATGGAAAAGGATATAAAAAGATGTCCAAAGCCTTGAATATGCACACCAGTACTGTTCAATCATTTATTAAGAAGTGGAAGATTCCAGGATCTCTTGATACCAAGCCAAGGTCGGGTAGACAGGTAGTCCTGCACCCCAAACTCGCTCATCCATGTCTTTATGGACCTTGCTTTGTGGACTGGTCCAAATCATTTGGTGGAGGGGGGATTATGGTGTGGGGGTTGATTTTCAGGGGTTGGGCTTGGCCCCTTAGTTCCAGTGAAGGGAACTCTTAAGGCATCAGCATACCAAGACGTTTTGGACAATTTCATGCTCCCAACTTTGTGGGAACAGTTTGGGGGTTGCCCCTTCCTGTTCCAACATGACTGGACACCAGTGCACAAAGCAAAGTCCATAAAGACGTGTATGAGCAAGTTTGGGGTGGAGGAACTTGACCGGCCTGCAGAGACCTGACCTCAACCTGATAGCACATCTTTGGGATGAATTTGAGCGGAGACTGCGAGCCAGGCCTTCTCGTCCAACATCAGTGCCTGACCTCACAAATGCTCTTCTGGAAGAATGGTCAAACATTCCCATAGACACACTCCTAAACCTTGTGGACAGCCTTCCCAGAAGAGTTGAAGCTGTTATAGCTGCAAAGGGTGGGCCAACTCAATATTGAACCCTACGGACTAAGACTGGGATTCCATTAAAGTTCATGTGTGTGTAAAGGCAGGCGTCCCAATACTTTTGACAATATAGTGTACTGTATATACCAAACCACAATCTATTCCCTTTAATCAGGTGTCCTAATTTTGTCAGGATAAGTATTCATCCTAGCTTTCCAAAGAGTGGTTTAATAGCATATCCTAATGTTCCCGACCTAATTGCCTGTACTAGCATCTTAAGCTTAATTGCCTTTCCTAACTTTCCAGTTTAATTGCTTATCGTAATTACCCTGGCTAATTGCCTGTCCTAACTTTTCCAGCTTAATTCCTTGTCCTAATCTTCCAATCTTAATTGTATATTCCTGATTAAGTAGCACCTTCTCGAGATGCCTGAAGACATCAGAGAGTGCTGGCCCCTTACAGTAAAACCTTTGTATGTCAGTAGATCCGACCACAACAGACATCCCCTGTTCTGTTTCAAATGACGGTTTTATGCCTTGACATACCTCCATAGACCCAGTGTGCAAAGACAGTAAGGTCACCTGCTGACTTGGCAATATCCACAGGCAGCTTAACTCTTCAATAAGAAACAGAAGTTGAATCCAACACAATTTTACGTGAGCTAATTGCAGTACAGATCATGTTTTTCCAGTCTTTTGAGGTGTAAGAAAACAATGACTTTCCTTACCCTGTCCCTGTGAAGTACTAACTCTGACTGAGGGAACATGGAATAATTGGGGTGGGACATCCTGAGCTTACAGGAAACAGGGTAGATGACTCTGGTCAGCCTGAGCTTACAGAAAGCGGGTTCGATGACTTTGGACATCCTGAGCTCACGGGAAGCTGGTTAGATGACACTGGTCATCCAAAAGTCACAGGAAGCGGGTTAGAAGACTCTAGTCACCCTGAACTCATAGGAAGCAGGTTAGATGACTCTGAACATCCTGAGCTTAAAGGATTCTGTTTTTTTTTTTTTTTTTTTTTTTTTTAAAGAAGGCCCTCATTAATCAAAGTGGAGGTGTACGGTGGAGGTATATAGAACGCCAATATAAGATATTGAGTACCTGATATGGTGCAGTGCAGGAAAATAAATCTGCCCTGGGGGTCAGTCACTACTGATTTACAGCCAAATGGGGCGGTCTTAGCTATTAGGATAGAGACCCCCCTTGAGTATGGGGTGTGGGTGACATGATAGGCCCAACCAATCCACGGGCGTTTTAAGGCGTTCTGGAGTTGTCCAGTGACATGCGTCTCAGTCAAAGCAATAATGGTAGCGCGATATGATTTAAGGCAACCAAAAATCGCAGATCGTTTAATTTTATCTCTAATCCCTCTAACGTTCCAAGTTAGGAACTTTATGCTAGTCATGCTTAGATTGTTGAAAATTATTGGGACGCATGTCACTGAGGTGTGTCCGAGACGCAGACACCCAGTACCCCTACCATCCAGAGGTCCCCCAGCCATGCAGTCGCAGAATATGCCTTATGAAATATCCATCAGTAGCAGACGGCATTACTCAGCAGTGGTCGGTACCTAAATAATCCCAATCGACCACTCCGCCGTGACATTTAGTAATCATACATGACATATCTAAAAGCTGGTAGCTAAGAGAAAAAAGAAAAAATAATATTTCAAAGTAATAAATGATCTCTCCTCCCATCCTTCAAAGAAAATAAAAGTGAAAAATCAAAAGAGGAGGCGGGGGGGGAGGGGGGCACTTCTGACAAGGATGTGAGCATATGAAAATATAGTCTGCCAACAGTGTCCATGTATAGAAAAAAGAAAAAAGAGGGGGAAAAAAACAAAAGGAAAAAGTGTTGCGTGTGCTCAGCACAGATTCACAAGGTTGGAGTGATCTAAGGCAGATCCTTTTGGTTGTGCCAGCCCTGAGTTCCACAGATGCTTGGGGTAGAAACATCCCACACACATGCTAACCTCATGTAAAGCATAAGAGCCCTTTGCAGGTACAGCATAGAAGTCACTGTTCGTAAGGAAAGAAAGGTAAGTGAGGCAACTTACAGTTACCAAAGCTGCAGGCCTAAAAGTCTAGCTGGGGGGACGATTCCTCTCCGCCTCACGCTGGTCCAGCCACACCATTGCCTGGGTCGGGTCTGTGCCCGGTCCTCTCCCACCACTCGGAGGCGGGCCGGAAATAACATTGCATACTTTAGATTGTGGACCCTTAGGCGCCGTTTAACCTCTCCAAAGCGAGCCCGCTGTTTTTGAACCTCTGCAAAGAAGTCTGGGAAGGCCATCACGTGTCCCGATTGGAACGGTATGTTCCCCTTGGTTCTAGCCAGGCGGAGGATGGCGTCCCGGTCCCTGAAATTCAGTAGCTTCGCTATGAATGTGCGCGGTGGTGCTCCTTCAGGGGGGGCGGCGGGCAGGCATTCGATGGGCACGTTCCACGACGAATGTAGTAGAGAAGGCCTCTCTACCATATGCAGTGATGAGAAGCTTTTCCAGAAAGGTGGCTGGGTCAGGGCCCTCCGAGCCCTCCGGCAGACCAATAAACCGTATGTTAGATCTGCGGGCCCGATTCTCAAGCTCGTCGTGTTTCTGTGCGAGTTGTTGGAGTTGGCGCTGCAGGTCCTCCTGGCAATGTTGTAGGGGGTGTATTATGTCCTCCGCGCGACTTATCCTGGTCTCCGTTTCTGTGACCTGTTCCCGGATCTTAGTCATGTCCTGGCGAATCAGTGAAATGTCCACTTTCACTTCCTCTATCTTAGAGGTTAATGTGGCTTGGCATAGCGATATCGCCTCCAGGACTTTAGTGGTGTCAGCCGCCTCATGTTCAGCCTGCTGAGCAGCATGAGGAGTTGCGGAGGCGCCATCTTGTCCCTCCAGGTCCCGGTCTACTCGGCGGTATCTGTCTAGGGAGGAGGATGCCGCGTTGATTCTCTTCGGTGGAGACATGTCCAGGAGCGGCTGTAGTAGTTACCCCAAGTGTGGGTCAGGTTGCCGGTAAGAAATGTGCAGGATATCGGTAAAAGGATGTATCACTAGCGGAGCTCTGCTTAGATGCGTCCGCTCACATTGCCGTCCAGGCCACGCCCCCTTAAAGGATTCTGGTTAGATGACTCTGGACACCCCAAGTTCACAGGAAGCCAGTTAGATGACTCTGGTCACCCTGAGCTTACAGAAAGCGGGTTCAATGACTTTGGACATCCTGAGCTCACGGGAAGCTGGTTAGATGACACTGGTCACCCTGAGCTCACAGGAAGTAGGTTACATGACTAGTCATCCTGAGCTTACAGAAAGCGGGTTAGATGACTCTGGTCATCCTGAGCTCACAAGAAACAGGGTAGATGACTCTGGTCATCCTGAGCTCACAGGAAGCTTTTTTATATATTTTTTTTATATATATTGTTTTGCATTGTATTTTCAATTTCAGGTTGCAGGTTTCACTGTCGTACTGGGACCCAGTGGTTCTCTATGCACACTGCATACATTGTGGCTGGATGTCGTGTGCTGACACACAGTAATTCCCACCTTCCCCAGTGGCCCCTGTGGATCGTTGGGCAACCTTTGGGATATTCTCCCATCCTGTGTCTCGGCGCACTACACTTCGTGCCCCTTTGTTCCCCACCACTGGACTGCGGTTGTCCCTGGTGCCTTGGCTAGCTCCACGACTGGGGGGATTGCCTGTGGCGTGGGTGGTGGGCGGCGTCTCCGTGGGCTCTCCCGGTTTGGGGGTGACATGGCTAGCGCTGTTTTTGCCTGTACGGACGCCAAGGCGCAGACAATTGTCTGCCCCTGGGTGCCCACGTCTGTTCTCAGATCCTCTGGTCCTTTATTCCATCGGCAGATTGGGTGAGATGACACCTTGGTACTTCCCATTCCAGGGGTGTTTGCCTCTCCAATCATTACACAGTCCGTGAGATCTGAGCATGCGCGCGCGTTGCATGATGGAACTTGTAGTTCCTAAGCACCGTGCAGTGCACAGCCGTGGCTACCCCTCGTTTAGCGTCCGCACACCTGATCATCATCTGATCAGGTGTGGGGGGTATATGAGTAACCGGCCAGTCCCTCAGTTCCCATGGACGAGGGACGTGCCTGCATTCGCTCTGCACACAGCTACAAGGTAAACTTCTGCCTTTCAAAACACCCTGACTTCATGTTGTTTACATGAATTATTTATTATTCCTTTACATACTTTTTAGAACTTACTTTGGACCGGCCTCTTACTTTGGTGGTTAACACTGATTTTCTCAAGCAACATGGTGTGCTTCATGATGAATTAGGTAACAGATTCCTTTTCACTAGTCTCACCTGTGCCCAAACACATTTTAAAGCTTCCATTTCCCTACCTTTCTGATCCTTCTTTTTTCTTTTATATTTTATATAGGATTCACTGTTACTTTTATCCCTTTTTCATCCCAGCACCGGTACTATATACCTGTGAATGTACCGCTATGAGAATCTTTTCTTACAGCAGACACTATCAAGTAAGTATAGGCATAAACTACCATATTTGGCCCCAGTTAACAACAGCAAGACCCCTAACACTATCCATTTTTCTAATTAGGCCTGCTTTAAGTGGTCTGCAGATATGGTCCAACCTTGATGTTCTTTTCTTGCTGTGTGCATACATCTATCACAGGCACTTCCTGACCTTGCCTCTCTACAGCTTTTAGATATACATGTAAGTCCGCACCTTTTCCAGAGATATAGATACATTTATACCTATCTATATACATATATTTTTTGTTCTCTTTTTAATACAATGCACATATGCGTAACCCTCTATTCCTGGAATAACTACCACAGTGCATTATGACACATGACTATCTTTACATTCCTTTGCCAGGTCTACTGTATGCCCCCTGCAGGCATAATTTACGGCGCGGTCTGCCTGCTCCCCTGTGGGGATCTCCTTGGGTGGCTGTGTTCCCCCTCTCCCTCTCTTCCCTTCCATCTTGGGCACTGACGCCCCAGGTATGTCCGCAGTTCCGTTTAGCGGTGTGGAGCTTAGGGTCGCATGAATGTCCAGCCACAGTTGCAGTGTGTTATTGTTTTTACTATGCAGTGTTTGGTCAAATTACTATTTCTAACATGTGTTCTCATGTCCACCACACAGAATTTTTTATATATATCCACCCTATGAGCTCCTGTTCCCTGAAGAAGCCAATGTTTTGGCGAAACATGTAGGAAAACGAGCCCCCCCTCCTTCAACGGCCAATTGCCATCTGGCCCACTTGACCATTTCTAGGGTCACTTACAGTACATGTATCCACAAAATTTGTATAATTATTGTATGAATTGTTTATAATGTACATTGTATCTATGATAGATTATTAATAAAATTTGTAATTTTAGTATTCTTTGTTTTATCTTTTCTTCTCTAATTCTCCTGACCCTAGCACCGCTATAATCCCTTGTCCACACACCCATCTCACAGGAAGCTAGTTAGATGACTCTGGACATCCTGAGCTCATAGGAAGTGGGTTGGACGACTCTGGACTTCCTGAGCTCACAGGAAGCAAGTTAGATGACTCTGGTCATCCTGAGCTCACAGGAAGCAGGTTAGATGACTCTGGACTTCCTGAGCTCATAGGAAGTGGGTTGGATGACTCTGGACATCCTGAGCTCACAGGAAGCTAGTTAGATCACTCTGGACATCCTGAGCTCACAGGAAGTGGGTTGGATGACTCTGGACATCCTGAGCTCACAGGAAGCTAGTTAGATCACTCTGGTCATCCTGAGCTCACAGGAAGCGGGTTAGATCACTCTGGTCATCCTGAGCTCACAGGAAGTAGGTTAGATGACTCTGGTCATCCTGAGCTCACAGGAAGCAGGTTAGATGACTCTGGACATCCTGAGCTCACAGGAAGCAGGTTAGATGAGACTGGTCATCCTGAGCTCACAAGAAGAAGGTTAGATGACTCTGGTCACCCTGAGCTCACAGGAAGCAGGCTAAAAAAACTATAGACATATTTTAACTCAATAGAGAACCGTTGCTAGATTGGGCAGCTGTGAGTCTGTGCAAGACAGCAGCAGATAACAGGTGAGTAATAAACTATTGTGGTATTGGGGGTTGTTAGTTCAGTGGTAGAAGCATTTTACTAAGTCCATGCCATGAACTGTGGTTTAGTGCTTGATGGCCTATATTTTTGTAGCACCCTCACAGTTATTGTTGGTTGCTAGAATAATTTAGTTTAGCTTCTCTAATCATTGGATTGATTGTTCTGGCTTGCACAGTGTTTCACAGGCGTCTGGTCTGATTGCTTCCCCCTGCATTTCAGAGCGTTCTAGATTTACAGTGAGAGGAAGAATGGGAGAGCAGCTTGAATATTTATAGGGACCCAGCCAATCCCTTAAAAGGTGAGTCCCGTAGGTGGCTGGAGAACCCACAATAGTCTGAAGCCTGGAGCAGTGATTGTTAGATCCTGGGTTCAGCCCTGCCAGAGAAGTCCCCTGTTGGAGGGGCTCTGCCTGTCTGGGCAGTCTGCTGGGGATGCTGTTTAGAGATCATTGAGTCTTAGCTATAGTCTAAGCTGGAGGGTCTATTTTCCAAAAGTGTGGGCTTTAGTTTCTTATGGTCTGGAGAAGCTCATTGGAGGATACCCGGTGGCGATTGGAGGGAAGATTGTTCAGTGGTCCTGTGTTATCATCTTTGTGTCCCTCACTGAGGCGTGCCTCGTGGATATCAGAAGGAGGCAGCTGAGGATCATGTGGCATTGTAAGTACAGACTTAAACTTTGTGCCTAGAAACTGTGTTCTCAGTTCTACAAAAGGAGTAAGTTCCAGGCATTTTTTCCAGCACGTAGTGAACTTTGTGGAAGCTTTCTGTCAGGATAGTGAGAAGAGAAGTGTCTTCAGTCAAGTCAGTTCTTGCGGGGTATCCCATGTTTCTTCCCTCTTAATCATCTAAGTTCTCATCAACAATAAAATTACAAAAGACACCCCCAGACTTTTCATTTGAGCCAGTGAGAAAGAAGAAAATACTGTGTACCTGTCTGTGCATGCACTGAACTTGGGGGATCTCTCTGGGTATATAAAGGGTTCGTAGCTGCCTGAGCCTGCCCACCCCGTGACATACATGGCCATATATGGAGTGCAGGAAGACCTTTTTTGGAGGCTGCTGGAGGATCCGTGACGTCAGACTCGGAAGGGGGAAGACTGAGGATGGAACTCTGTCTATTCCTATGGAACAGCA
Source organism: Aquarana catesbeiana (assembly GCF_042186555.1). Lineage (NCBI taxonomy): Eukaryota > Metazoa > Chordata > Amphibia > Anura > Ranidae > Aquarana > Aquarana catesbeiana. The sequence goes on along the minus strand of NC_133325.1, from coordinate 778,704,806 downwards.
GGTGGACATTGGGCAACCCCCGTCCAGGGAGAGCACTGCACAGGGCCACTGGCTAGACTTAGAGGGGTGCAGGCCTGGGGTTCCCGGTCACTCGGCACAGGGTTGGGGCTGGGGGGGGGTGGTTGCAAGCGCTTGATTATAGTCTTTCCTAGGGCAGCACAAAACCAAAATACAGGGTGGGACTGGTTTTGCTCTTTATAATCTGAGGCCAGAGGAGCTTGAGAAAAGAGGCTGGTGGGAAGGCATAACCTGTGCAAGACACCATTATGTAGGGAATAGCTTGTGTAGTGTGCCCTCTGGGGCTAGGCCAAGTTAGATTTCCCTTCAGACTGAAGGGAACCCCATTAAAGGGGACCTACAGTTACAGGAGTATGGAAGTACTGGATGGTATTGGATCATATCTGAACTTAGACTATTCAGTTATACTGATGACTGGTTGAAGAAGATGGAGGCATGCTTATGTATGAAAAAGAACTGTGTATCTGTTCTGGTTACAGTTAAATGTTAAAAAGCCCGATCGCGTGGACATTCAATTATTTCTTGAGGTGGTCCTCAGGCCAGGAGCATGTGAGTAATCAAGATGGTGCAGTTCCTCCAACTACAGGTATGAGTTACCCCATACCATTCCTGATGCAGGAGGGTGGTGGGAGGTGCCCTTGTCCACCATGACCATTGCTGGCGGTTTAACAGGGCCTCGCTTACATGTTGACCATCGTCACCAAGACTGGAAATGAAGGAAAATCCTTAATTTTGAGTTGCCACCTATACAGGAATAGAGGGGAAATTTGTCAATGGGGCACTTCCAGTAACAACTGTCTACCCTATAGAGTTCCAACCCTTTCTTTCCTTTTTAGTCTAAAACTAAGAAAAAGTTTTGGCTGGACATACACTTCATTGTCCTCCAGCTGTTCCAGCTTGATGGTACGTTCTAACATTACAGGCTTAACTGATATAGTGGCCGCCAGTGAAAAAGAGAACAGCATTTTATGGGAATAAAATTGTGTCGTGTCTTCGTGTCTTTTGAAATTCACCCCGACTCTTATAAATCCTGGAATCCTGAGAGGAGCCGCTGCTATGTTACAGAACAGAAGGACTGGTTACGATGAGATACAACGCCGTTCTCTCCATCCTGATAATCAGTCATTGGCTGAAACTTAACTGCAATCTTTTTATAACTCACATCTCAGGCCCAGAGGGTTATGTCCCCATAAAGCTGCAGAATCGTTATACTTAGTCTATATATCTTAAATGATGTTCCTCTGTCTCTGAGGTACTAGTAGTGCTCTATATTGGAAGTGGAATAAGGTGGAATAAGGACAATGGTGGTGCTGTGAATATTGTTCTTTTGAGGAGTGTGGCACCAGAGAGATCGGGTACTCTACAAATAAATCTCTTTTATTGGTTGTAGCGGGACGATGGCTGTTCCCCAACATGAAACAGTTCTAGAATGCAGAATATGAAGGAACTAAATATAGTCAATGCCTTGCTGAAAACAACTTAAAGGGGAACTGCCTTAAAAGGCAGGAAATATCTATTCCCTTTGTGGCCAGCATTTTTCTGTCGGTATTCTGTGTTCTACGTAGTGCACCCCCATAAGGGCTGCAGGCAAACTGGGATCCCCCACCCTTCACAGCCAGGCACACCAAATTTTCAGTCTCCCAGAGTCAGAGAGCAGTCCGTGACTTTGTTTTTGTTTTTTTTATTGAGGGTAATTAACTTAAATGGGGATAAGGGTATTATGGGATGCCCATTTGACTTCAGAACAAACTTCAGGGACACTTCTCCTATATACAGTCTATATACAGCTCCAACTTCCTCCAGCACACACTTGCTTGGTTCCCACTCCCAGCTGTGTCACTCAAGGATTTGTAGCAATGGCTCATTACAGGCAGAGACTCACAGCCCCCTATACTTGAAGAACATCGGAGTGACACAGCTAACACATTTTCAGCACTTCCTCCCATGGTCACTGAGCCCAGCACCACCTCTTCAGGCCCTGCCAGCCCACCTGGCTGCAGCTGTCCCTTTCACAAGCCCTCCTGGCTAACTTCTCCACAGTCATTCAGACTGACACTCTCTCCACAGACTTCCCAGACTGAACACTCACCAGCCCACCCGATTAACTTCTCAGGAGATCTCCCAGATGTGCTGGCCTGCTCCCGCTGTCCTCTCTTTGCTCCTGTGCCTCCAGAAAGGGGTTCCTCCGTGTGTTGTGGGGGATCCTTCCAGCACCCAAGCCCAAGGTCACCCCCTCCCCAGACTAGGGGACACCCTCAAGGGCCACCGACAGCCTCCTCAGCCTCCTATCTCCATCTTCTACCCGACTGCCCCTGCTGGCATGACTCATGCCTATTTATGGGGTGCCTGCGCCCTGCCAGCTAATTTGCTGGGGATTGGCTAGGGTCCTCATAAATATGCCAAGCAGCTCCTCCTAGCCTCCGCCTACTACATCTGGAAGCTTCTCCAAGGTTCCAGAAACAGGGGGAGGCACCAGAGATGCTGCCTACTGAGTCATCCAGCCTCCCTGAGTCTCTCAACCCTGACCCAGATTCAACCCTGACCTGGCTCTCAGCCAAACCAAGTTACCTACACTAACAAACCTATTTACACCTAGCACACTAGCTAGAGGGTGCTACATCTATATAGCAGCTTTAATCTGTGTTTTCCCCCTTTTCCCTAGTATGCTTCCTAAAATGTATCCCTGTGCATCCCCATGACTGCAGAATGAGACCATTAGAAATAGTGATTAGGAAGTACACATGGAGATGGCAGATAGGTGTTTGTGTTTCTTATTCCTACTTTCTACTTATTCCTACTATTTCTTATGTTTCTTATTCCTACTTTCTACTTTCTACTATCCCATTATTTAGCCAAGCACTGTCAATATCGGTGATGAATTTTTTCTGGAAAGCACTGTATAAGGCTACCAGCAGGGTTGCCAACCGTATGAGGCTACCAGCAGGGTTGCCAACCGTCAGTAAATTTACCAAATTGCTGCTGGACCCATGCAGAACCAGGCGTAGGTGGTTCCAAAGTTTTGATAGGTCCACCCAGACTTGGGTGTATGCAAATCCAAATAGATCACTCAGACATGGATGTGAGTGTATCAAAGTTCTGATAGATCCACCTAGAGATGTTCATGGATAGATCCAAAGTTCCGAACCACCCATAGCTCGGCAGATTATGGTAAACCCTAATTACATTGAGACTACACTCCAGCCAGCACAGAATATCACCCATTAGCACAACGGATGAGCAGAATTTCTTCTTAGGATTGCAATGGCTTCTTTGCTCACATCACAGTGGTGGAGTTCCACTTTAGGAAAAATAACTATTTATGTTTAGTGTTCCTGATTTAAAAGACAACCTCCCTTAGCCTTTACGACTTCAGCTTTCCTGAACTCAATCTATACCGTACATCTTAAATATTCAATGAGAGAAATAATTTATGTCAATGTGATTTCCCATGGTGCACTGCTGATTAAGCACTATTGCACTTAATTGACTAAACCTCTCCGTGTGCTTTATTGCTCAATACTACGCGTACTGCGCACGCCTCGAGACAAGAGCAGAAAATCCTGGGAATAATTTTGCGAAGCTTAGCTGTAGTCTAATGCTTGACATTTAAAAATTACAAGAATAATGATTTTCATTTTTTTTTTCTTTTTTGGCCAAGTAATGTCATTAAAATCACATCCTCGCTGATGTATAAGCTGGTTGTACTGTGTTTTTTTTTTTTTTTATCTAAATTGCAGATTTTTAGGCAGCATTTTAACATGATTAAAAAAAATGAAGAATTAGGGAGCTGCCAAAAAGCTTTCGGTTCTTGAAAATTAAAAGCGCAGAAAGGTTAATGAATTTGCACTATTTGCTTATCAATATTCTAGATATGAACTTTATTGTGGCCAAGAGGGGAGGAGGAATTAAAGCAACCCTGTCATTATGATAAATTAAACCGAGCATATGATTGTTTGCATTAGTTTTCATTTTTAAGGTTTTTTTTTTTTCATTTATTTACACCTGGTGACCCTGTGAATAACACACTGGGTGGCTACACTAGCTACTCCTCTGTATCCATGGAAGGAACCATAGTTGTCACCCAGGCTGGACTTCAAACATGCCTGCCTTTATTCATCTTAATAAATGACAAAATATATTGGATATTAGCATACATCAAATTGCCTTCAGGGGATCAGGCAGGAATTTGTTTCCTCCACTGGAGCAAATTGGTACATGCTTTATAGGGTTTATTTGCCTTCCTCAGGATCAACTGTGGGTATAGGGTTTTGTATATGGAGGTTTTCTGTTATTTTTTTTCTATTGGTTGAACAAGATTGATTGAATTAATAGGAAAGACATGTAATAGAGCTTACCTAATGCTCCTTCTTTATCTTCTCAGAGAGAAGCCATGTCTCAGGGCTGGGCTCAGACCTTCCTTCCCTGAGCTGGCCGCTCAGCTGTTGGCTAATTGCCAGCTCCCATCTTTCTCCACAGTTCCTCAGCTGTTAATGATATCTTGCTCATCAGTCCTGCCTACTTAAGCCATCCAGTCCAGAGGAGCTCTGACTTCTCCTTGGTCACATCACAGAAACTATCTCCTGCAATCCTTGTCAAGACTTGCTTTGCTGACATCCCTTCTGGCTCCAGATCCTGCTTTGCTGTTCCATTACATTGATCCCTGACTTCTGGCTTGTCTGACTATCCATTCCGGTTACTTAACTATGTTTTGACTACGTTTGTTCTTTTTACTTTTATTATTAAACAAGTGTGATTTAACTATACTTCTGTCTCGGCCTGATTTCATGGTTTCTGACACCATGACACATATGCTGGGGTTTGCCTTGGATCTCTTCTTATTGAGGACTTGGGCAAATCTCAACAGATACAAATTAAATTCACACAGGCATACAAATGTACGTTGCATTTTTTTGGGGTATATTTGTAGCGCACCCCCCGTAAGAGTCAATGGTGAATACAGTCCTTTTTCATACCTTGGAGCACAGACAGCATTTTCATCAGTCTTCCACTGACACAAAAAAGCAGTCTTATGCCGCGTACACACGAGCGGACTTTACGGCAGACTTTGCCCGGCGGACGGGATTTGGTCGGACAATACGATCGTGTGTGGGCTCCAGAGGACTTTGTTTTCTCAAAAGTTGGACGGACTTAGATTTGAAACATGTTTTAAATTAATCCGTCGAAATCGAGTCCGGTCGAAAAGTCCGCTCGTCTGTATGCTAGTTCGACGGACAAAAAGCCACGCTAGGGCAGCTATTGGCTACTGGCTATCAACTTCCTTGTTTTAGTCCGGTCGTACGTCATCACGTACGAATTCGACGGACTTTGGTGGATTGTGTGTAGGCAAGTCCGTTCATTTAGAAAGTCCGTCGTAAAGTCCGTCAAAGTCAGCCGAGCAAAGTCTGCCGTAAAGTCCGCTTGTGTGTACGCGGCATTAGGGTTTTTGTAGGGAACGATGAACTGGGTTAGGGGAAAGGGAGCATGGGATACCCCGAAAACTGTAGAACGGAATAACTTGAAGACTCCTCAACTTCTAGTTAAATTGCACAAAACGTCTGGCTGTACTGAACAACTGCTGAATGTCCGACAGGATCTCTAATATGCTGTTGGTGACTTGTACTCCTTCCAGAGTTAAAAAGCTACACACAGTCACTTTTCCTCAGCCCTGGGGTCATCTGTTCACAGGATCATCAGTTACCTCCTGCTGATATCCACCAGGCTCTTCCTATTGTCGGAGATGTAGACTCTCATCACCACCATAGGACAGCTGAGCTCTTCCCCACCAACACCCTCCTGGCTCTCTCTAGGGAGCTTCCCCAGACTTAACTTGATCCCTGGACACGGATCTGCTGGATCCTTGGTTTCTTCCTCAAGGCTTCCTCTAAGATCCTGCATCAGGGGGCAGAGCTCCCTAACAGGGGTCTCCTGCAGGACTGGACCCAGGAACACTGGACTAGCTGCTCAGGATTCAGACTATTTTGGGGCTCTCTTGCCACCTGTTGGGTACCCCTCCCCAGGGATTGACTGTAGTTCCATAATCATTTAGGCTGCCTGCTCTGTTCTTCCTCCCACTCATATTCCAATGTAGCATCTTTCAGAGGAACCCTTGCAATTATTTTCAGGTCTCTGGTAACTCCTGCCCCCCTTTAGGCCTCATGTACACGGCTGCTGGTAAATGGACGTTTAGGAGCAGTTGGGCGTTTTTTTTCAGCTGGTAAACTTGTAGTCTGTTTGGTTGTTTGGATTTCCTCTAAGTGCAGTGAAGCTGTTGTTCCTCCCTTTTGCCGATAGGTGACACTGGTACCTTTGGCAATACTATCATGAGCTGCAGTGTTATGAATATGCATACTATTCCTAATCAACCAGTGGAAGTTTCCTGGCCCCTAGTGCATGCTGGGAGAGAGTATAAATATTAAGGGAAGTCAGGTGATCTGGGTGTACCCCTGCCCAGTGCCCCGCCCTTGGTCTGGTGTGGGCATAGGAGGAATGGGAGTGTTGGGTAAGCCTGAAGCCTGAGGCCTAGCCATGTGTTCCAAGCTCTGCAACTAAGGGCTTGTCTACGTGCATGGAGGAACCGATGGGGGACCTAAGGTGGAGTACCAGAAGCCACTCTGCCATAGACAGAGAACTGTGGTACAGACTGAGAAAGCACCAAAGATGGACTTATCCTATTAGGTTCTGCATTTCACTGTGAGTTGTGGTTGCTTTTGGAGACAGCTGTCAGGAGGGGGTGCTATATGTACAGAACAAAAGCAGGTAAGGCTGAAATGTTCACAATCTCCGTTGACCAAGAGAAGACTTTGCTTTCCCCACAAAACCGAGCCTTTGCTTTAGCGACAAAGTTTCCTATTCTTATCCTTCTCTGAGAACCCAGCTCAATGAATTTCTGGTTCCAAGACCCCGTCGTTCAGTCAGTACCAGCTGTCGATGGCAAATCCTCGGTTGGCGCTTTTGTAGAAGGTGACCCACCAAACACCCTCTCGGAATCTTAAAATGGAACATGTATTCTCTCACTTGAATAAGACGCAGCAGTTACCAGAGCAACAGAACTGAAAAAAAAAAAAAAAAAAGCGAAACATCTTTATTTTTTTTTTCTCACCTTGCAGGGAGCCGCTAACGAGTGACTTCCTTTAATTGGGAGAAAAATGTTGCATTAAGTGTCGTCTTGCATAGCGATGCCTTGGTGGAAAAAAATACGTTACCTCTTTCACGCTCGTTAGAATGAGGATTCTCATCGCCGGAGGTGGTCGTAACCTTAATCTCTGTCAGTAAGTGGATTACTAATTAAAAACCGCCGTCGTTGTATTTCCAAATGCGGACAACCGCGTCAAAGGGAGAGATTTATGATGTTCTGATTTTTAGCTTAGACAAACAAGGTACAACAAGGCAAAGCTATTCACCATCGACTCCTTCCCACCAACTACTCGTTATCCTTAATACTGTGTAGACCAGAGGTTCTCAACCTCAGTCCTCAAGTACCCCCAACAGGCCACCTTGGCTGGTTTTCCTTTATCTTGCACAGGTGCTTTAAATCAGAGTCAGTGGTTTGGTATTTTGGACAGCTATTTTATCTAAGAGAAATTCCCAAAACATGGCCTGTTGGGGGTACTTGAGGACCCAGGTTAAGAACCACTGGTGTAGACAACTCTTCCTTTTTTTTTTTTCCCTGTGATCTGACACCTGCCTGAACTCTGTGTCCTATCTACACACTTTACATATAGACTGTACACCTAGTAAAAGTGTATCTAAGGCCTGTTTCATGCAGGCTTCAGCTTCTATAAGAGCAGTGTGAACAGCAAGGTTTGTTGAAGCTTTTAACCACCTGAAGACCAGGCCGATCCTGAGACTTTTTGCTTACAAGTGAAAGTCAGCATTTTTTTATTCTTCGCTAACCCCCAAATATTATATATATATTTTTTTTTTAGCAGAGGACCTAGAGAATAAAATGGTGGTCGTTGCAATTTTTTTTTTTTTTGCCCACAAATATTTTATTAGAAACAATAAAAGTGGTACAAACAATACGGAGATCACATTTGGTCTGTACAAAACCATGACCTACATGAACATTATATAGGACAGGTTGCTATGGAGTCATGGAATTTATTAACCAAAAAACAGTAGAGAACATCTAATTGAAGCTAATGTAAAATTCGAAGACCAGACTGATCCTGACACTTTTTGCTTACAAGTAAAAGTCAGCATTTTATTTTTGATTTTTTTGATTTTTTGAAAATTACCTAGACCCCCCAAACATTATATATATATATTTTTTAGCAGAGGCCCTAGAGAATAAAATGGTGGTTGTTGCAATTTTTTTCCCCCACATATATTGTATTAGAAACAGTAAATTAAACTAGAAAAGCTACAATTTCTGGGGAAATTGTGTGAAGTGTTCTTACCTCCACCTACAGTAGTCTTCAAAAATATATATATTTTCTTTTTCAAAAATGATTTTTTTTTTCAAAAATGACCTTTTTTTAAAAAAATCGTTTTTTTTTTTCAAAAATTATTTATCTTTTTCAAAAATGATTTTTTTTTTCAAAAATGATTTTTTTTTCAAAAATGATTTTTTTTTTTCAAAAATTTTCTTTTTTTTCAAAAATTTTCTTTTTTTTTCAAAAAAATTTTTTTTTTCAAAAATTATTACTATTTGATTTATTTATTTATTTATTTATTTTCATGGGGTGGTCATAATTTTTTGGCTGATCATGGGGTGGTCATAATGTTTTGGTTGATCATGGGGGGGGGGTCATAATGTTTTGGCTGATAATGGGGTGGTCATAAATTATTTGGCTGATTATGGGGTGGTCATAATGTTTTGGCTGATCATGGGGGTGTCATAATGTTTTGGCTGATCATGGGGGTGTCATAATGTTTTGGCTGATCATGGGGGGGGTCATAATGTTTTGGCTGGTCATGGGGGGGTCATAATGTTTTGGCTGATCATGGGGGTGTCATAATGTTTTGGCTGATCATGGGGGGGGTCATAATGTTTTGGCTGGTCATGGGGGGGTCATAATGTTTTGGCTGATCATGGGGGGGTCATAATGTTTTGGCTGATCATGGGGGTGTCATAATGTTTTGGCTGATCATGGGGGGGTCATAATGTTTTGGCTTATCATGGGGGTGTCATAATGTTTTGGCTGATCATGGGGGGGGTCATAATGTTTTGGCTGATCATATGGGTGTCATAATGTTTTGGCTTATCATGGGGGTGTCATAATGTTTTGGCTGATCATGGGGGGGTCATAATGTTTTGGCTGATCATATGGGTGTCATAATGTTTTGGCTTATCATGGGGGTGTCATAATGTTTTGGCTGATCATGGGGGGGGTCATAATGTTTTGGCTGGTCATGGGGGGGTCATAATGTTTTGGCTGATCATGGGGGGGTCATAATGTTTTGGCTTATCATGGGGGTGTCATAATGTTTTGGCTGATCATGGGGGGGGGTCATAATGTTTTGGCTTATCATGGGGGTGTCATAATGTTTTGGCTTATCATGGGGGGGTCATAATGTTTTGGCTGATCATGGGGGGGTCATAATGTTTTGGCTGATCATGGGGGGGTCATAATGTTTTGGCTGATCATGGGGTGGTCAGCTTTTGTCACCTCCCACTCTAGTTTTGAACATTTCGCCATTCATTCCTATGGGACCAATTTCACCGCAAAAACGACGATATTTCGTGAACCATACGGCGAAACGTTCCACAAAGTAATAGCACACCAATCGGGAACAATCCGCACGTTTCGGTATATTACTTGTCTATGTAGTGTAAAAACTGTGGGAGGAGTTAGGGTGGTAAATTTGGCTATAATAAGAATAACTAGAAAAGGTACAATTTCTGGGGAAATTGTGAAAGTGTTCTTGCCTCTACAACTGGAGTGGGCGGAGTAACTGGGTGGAGTGGCTTGAGTAACTGTGAAAAGTGTTAAAAAGCTTAATATTTTAAAAAGTATAAATAGTAGTAAAACAGTTGAAGTCCCACCATTAGCTGAAAGAGCTGAACATTTTTTTCAAAAATGATTTTTTTTTTCAAAAATGAATTTTTTTTCAAAAATGATTTTTTTTTTTTTCAAAAATGATTTTTTTATTTTTTCAAAAATAATTTTTTTTTTCTCAATATTTTTTTTTTCAAAAAATGTTTTTTTTCAAAAAATGTTTTTTTTCAAAAATATTTTTTTTTTTCAAAAATATTTTTTTTTTTCAAAAATATTTTTTTTTCAAAAATGATTTTATTTGTATTTTTTTCAAAAATTATTATTTTTTTTTCAAAAATTATTTTTTTTTTTTTCAAAAATTATTTATTTTTTTTTTTAAAAATATTTTTTTTTTTACATGGGGCAGTCATAATGTTTTGGCTGATCATGGGGTGGTCATAATGTTTTGGCTGATCATGGGGTTGTCAGCTTTTGTCACCTCCCACTCTAGTTTTGAACATTTCGCCATTCATTCCTATGGGACCAATTTCGCCGCAAAAACGTAATTTCGTGGACCATTCGGCAAAACATTCCACAAAGTAATAACACACCAATCGGGAACAATCCGCTCGTTTCGGTATATTACTTGTCTCTGTAGTGTAAAAACTGTGGGAGGAGTCTACAAGCATTATCAAGTCTAGCAGATGAAGTCACATGCATTTGGGGTGTCTCAGCATCTTGTGTTTACAACCACTGTTTCCTAGCAACGCTCATGCCCTGTTTATGCTTCCCAAATACTGCTTCATCAAAACTGCCCCATCAGAATTACCCCATCAAAACTGCCCCATCATAATTGCCCCATCAAAACTGCCCCATCAGAATTACCCCATCAAAACTGCCCCATCATATTCCTCTATTATAAATCAGTACATGGTGTGTCTGTCCCCTCCCCCGGGCTCTGTAATCAGCTGAGATGCTCCAGCCACCTTCCCCCCTGTGTATAACAGAAGCTTTGGTAACCATGGCAACAAAACAAACACTAACAGTACACTCTGATTAATGGCTAAAATTTCCTGAAATGACCTCTAAACAAATGGCCGTATTTTAAAAACTATACATCCTACAGCGAAGATCTTTATATTGTGAGAATCACAAGACCCAGACCTAGATTTTGATGTATAGTATGTCTCTGAAATATTAAAATTGAAGGCACAGTCGCAGTTTAGAAATTGCCCTTCAAATTTGAAGGGGCTAGAGTGTAGTTTCAATGAATGTCAATGGACGGCGTGAGTTGCAAACAAATGGTCATATTGTGAAAACTATCAGGACTATGGCTTAGCCGTGGACATGTTTAGTGGCAGCAGGGATAGCTGAACGTTTTGATATAAGATTTGTGTAGGTGGGCTTGAAAATGAGGGAGTGGCGGCAGTTTAGAAATCATGTTCTGATTTTCCAGCTTTTGTCATCTCCCACTCTAGTTTCCCCATTCATTCCTATGGGACCAATTTTGCCGCAAAAACGACGATATTTCGTGAACCATTCGGCGAAACGTTCCACAAAGTAATAGCACACCATTCGGGAACAATCCGCACGTTTCGGTATATTACTTGTCTATGTAGTGTAAAAACTGTGGGAGGAGTTAGGGTGGTAAATTTGGCTATAATAAGAATAATAATATATATGTAAGATAACAGTAAGTGGTCTTGCTATGCAAGAACACTTAAATAGAGAACATCCAAATGAAGCTAATCTAAAATGTTGTACATAACTCACTATACCTACAGAAAAGAGGAGTTGAGGTGCAGGGTTGTTTCCGTATCAGATAGTATTATCTGTTTGTGCTTATATCAAGAGTTTTATCTTTCTCATAATGGGTCATAGACCATAAAGAAAACCTGCAAGGAGGAGTAAGAGGGGCAGAAGGGGGATGAAAAAACAAAACAAAAAAGGGGGGGGGGGTAAAAAACGGGGGGGGGGGGGCAGGTCGTTGCTAATTGTTATGTCACACAGTATTTGCGCAACGTTTTTTCAAAATACTTTAATGCATTTTAATGCAAAAAAAAAACACAATATATAACCACATTTTTTAGTAGGATATAAAAGATGGTGTTACACCAAATAAATAGATCCCTTACAATGTCACGATTTAAAATCGCCTGTGCCCATGGAATGGCGACAAACTATAATACTTAAAAATCTCCATAGGTGGCGCTTTAAACATTGTTTACATGTTACCGGTTCAGAGTTACATTGGAGGTCTAGTGCTAGAATGATTGTTCTCGGTATAACGTTTGTAGCGATATCTCACATGTGCGTGCTCCACCTACACATAAGTTCGCTGCTGGGCGTAAGCATGGAGGGATGTGGGCGCTTAAAAATATATATATATATATATTTACACTGTCCTTTTTTTTTTGATCACTTTTTTTTCCTATCACAAGAAGTGTAAACATCCCTTATGATAGAAATAAGGGATGACAGGTCCTCTTTACAGGTAGATCTGGGGTCTTGATCTCATGCCTTGCGGAAAAAAAAGGAGTGTTTACATCTGCTTGACTGGAAGTGACGTCATGATGTCACTTCCGGCCTCCTAGACTATAGAGATGGCCGGGGACCTTATGGTCCCTGGCCAGCTCTATGATAACCTGGGGGCACTGCCAGATCAGGTACCCCGATCGCACCGGAGAGCCTGGAGAAGCGTCAGTGGGCGGCAGGAGGGGGGGCATCCCATCCCTCCCTCCACCTGTCAAAGCTATCCAGTGGCTAAGCAGCCACTAGGATTGCTTTTAGACGAAAAAGCATCACCGGCTGTAGCGATAACCAAGGTATAACCACTTGAAGCCAATCACACACATGTGTCAGGAAAGTACTTACCGAGGCCGTGATACCAAGAGCGGTTCACCCTTGCAACTAAGCGCAGTCCGCCCCCTGGAGGTGGTACAGGGAGTGAATGGCACAAAGAGGCACAGGCTACCCAGTGGACCGTAGAAGACTTGCGTGGAGGTCCTTGAAGGGAAGAGCCGCTGTGCAGGAACTGGTAACAGGAGTACTTTGCTGGAAGAGAACAAACAGAAAGTCCAGAACCAGGCTGAGGGTCAAACACCAGGATCAGCAATACAACAGCAGGCTGTGGGATGGTGTCAGGAAGACACAAAGCAAGTCCAGGTTACAGGCAGGAGGTCAAGGCAAGGAGACAGGAGACAAATCCGGGTCACAGGCAGAGGGTCAAACACAGGAGATAGCTGGAGATCCGTTTAAACAAGCCGAGGTCAGGTCCAGGAGAAGAGCAGAGTAGTCGGGTAGCAATTCGGGTCACAACGGGTAAACAGGCACATGAGACAACATCAAGTTTTAAACAGGAAGCTGAAGTCAAACCAGCAATTTGTCTGAGTACCAGACTAAAGGGTCACGTTGGGCGTGCGCACGCGCGAGTGCCGGACCGCGAATGCGCATGCGCCGGAGCGCCGTTCCGCCGCGCATGCGCGCAGGAACACAGCCAAAGCGCCTGGAGGAATTATTCTCCTGACAACATGTGAGTTTTCAGGAAAAAAGGGTCCGGAGAGCTGAAGCTCCATTCTGCAGAGCTCAGTGAGGAGAGCCCTGAGAGCTTATTGGAGGGAAGGGACACACTCCCGCTGCACACAGGAACAGTGCCGAGGCTGTCAATCACAGGCTGTGTGCTGGAGCTCCCTCCCCTGTCACCTTTCTTTCTCTTGGTGTCAGGGAAACTTTTTAGAAGCAATTAATGCTGATAGCAGATGAAGGAAGCAGACAGAAATTACACATTCACACCTCAGCGTTTTGTAGCTGAAAGCTACAAAATGCTGGAGGAGAAAAAAAAAATCAATGATTCTCTGTGGAGACGATTCATATCTTCACTCCAAGTCGCCTGAAGCCAAATGCCTGAAGATCAAAAAAGTTCTGGGAATTTTTCTGTAGCTTGAATTAGGCAGATATGAGCATTTTTGGCACGTTTTTATTCTCATAGAAATGAATGGAAACATGCCATTTGTGCGTGCCACATCCATGCATTTTGCCACACGTTTTTGCCCAATTTTTGCTCAAATGAAAAATGTAAAAAATAAAATAGTAATAATATATGAATAAATAAATGTAAAATAAGTACACAAATAACTAAAAATTATAATTATAATGATAATGATAATATCAACAATCAATAATATGTAACAATACATAAATAAATAATAATTAACCCCTAACCCTAAAAAGAATTAAATAAATTATTATTATTATTATTATTATTATTAATAATAATAATAATAATAACAATAACAATACATAAACACCCAAACCCGAAAAAAAAAAAAAAAAAAGTTACTACTAATAATAATATAAATTAATAATATGTAACAATACATAAATAAATAATAATTAACCCCTAACCCTAAATAGAATTAAATAAATTATTATTATTATTAATAATAATAATAATAATAATAATAGTAATAATAATAATAATAACAATAACAATACATAAACACCCAAACCCGAACAAAAAAAAAAAAAAAAGTTACTACTAATAATAATATAAATTAATAATATGTAACAATACATAAATAAATACTAATTAACCCCTAACCTTAAAAAATATTAAACCCTTAATAAATTATTAATAATAATAACAATACATATTTTTAAGTGACTCTTGGATGTGCACCTTTAAAGAACACAACATACAGAGATATGGGAAATAATTATAGACGCTGACACACGTACACCTACACAGGTTGAACTGGATAGACTATTGTCTTTATTCAACCTTACCTACTATGTTGCTATGTAATAAACACCCAAACCCGAAAAATAAATAATTTACTACTACTGCTACTAATAATAATAATACATTTATTTATTTGTGCTAGGGTGTTTAGTTATTTATTATTATTATTATTATTTTTTAAAGGGTGAGGGGTTAATTATTTATTTATTATTACTTTGTATTATTTATTTATTATTACTTTGTATTATTTATTTATTATTACTTTGTATTATTTATTTATTATTAATATTTTTTTTAGTTATTTTTTTTTTTTTTTAAGGGTAAGGGGTTAATTATTTATTTATTATTACTTTGTATTAGTTATATATTATTATTAATTTATTTATTCATTTTATTTATTTTTTTTTAGTTATTTATTATTATTGTTATTTTTTAATTAAATTTTAATTTTTTTTAAGGGTTAGGGGTTAATTATTTATCTATTATTACTTTGTATTCGTTTATTGGATTTATTTATTATTCATTTATAATTCTGTTTATTTGTGTATTTGCTGATATCAATTTGTGGAATGAGTTTGCGATTATCGCACTTTCTGGCGGGCGGCGGTGCACATCTGTCAGCGTTCCCATGGCGTGTGACTGACATCCCCTCGCAGGGTCGCGGCACATCTGTGTCTTTAATTGATTTTTTTTTTTTTTTTTGCCCCAAGCGATTCCGACAAGAATTCTGCCGCCTCTTGTGACGATCAGTGGCGTCCGCCGCTCTCTTTAGCATCGCCAGAAAATTAGTTGAACAGGAAAAACACCAGATACCCGTCCATTATCGTATTGTGGTAATTAAAGGTTATCGGCTCTCCACTCATCACATTGTATCTTTTCTTTCTGTGGGAGACCAAGATTGTTACATCTCATTCATATATTCAAGTGGAACTAAACCCGCACCGATTTAACCAATCGCTGACCTCCGTTTAGGCCCCTTTCCCACGTGTGCGACTTGTCCTGCGACTTGGGACTGCAAAGTCGCATGACGAGTCGTTTTCCCATGATTTCCAATAACCAACATTCATATATGTGCGACCCAGTGGCGGTGCGTCCTTAAGGGCGCACGGGCGCCGCCCCCTCTCTCCTGCCACCCCCTCTAGTACCAATAGATAGATTCATGCATTGTATGTATCTATCCATGGTCGCCGCTGCCACCCCCTTTTCAGGCGCCTGGCCCCTTTTCGGGTGCAGGGCGCCTGAATTACAGCGGCGGGGGGTGTTTTTGAAGCACCTGATTAGAGCCATAGGCTCTAATAGGAGTCAAAAAAAGTGACCTGCGAGCGCCATTCTGGGTGCTCGCAGGTCACTCAGCTGTGTTAGAAAAGCGAATGAATATTCGCTTTCCTAATACTAAACCGCCTCTCCTCCAATCAGGTGCTCAGGTCTGTTACCTGTCACCTGGTGGGCTGAAACAACAGGCGCCGCTATTGGACGCCTATCAGGAGGAGAGGACAGGAAATGAGGACGGCAGGAGACGCACGAAGGACCCAACTCGTCGCCGTCACCAGCTGCCTCACCAAGACAGGGTGAGTGCCAGGCAGACAGCGAGCGGGTGGAGGGGTCACACTGGGGGCATTCAAGGGCACACTGGCAGCATTTAATGGGCACACTGGCAGCATTTGATGGGCACACTGGCAGCATTTGATGGCACAGTGGCAGCGTTTGAGGGCACAGTGGCAGCGTTTGATGGGCACAGTGGCAGGATTTGGGCACAGTGGCAGCGTTTTATGGCACAGTGGCAGCGTATGATGGGCACAGTGGCAGTGTTTGATGGCACAGTGGCAGCGTTTGATGGCACAGTGGCTGCATTTGATGGGCACAGTGGCAGCGTTTGATGGCACAGTGGCAGCGTTTAATGGCACAGTGGCTGCGTTTGATGGGCACAGTGGCAGCGTTTGATGGCACAGTGGCAGCGTTTGATGGGCACAGTGGCAGCGTTTGATGGCACAGTGGCAGCGTTTGATGGCACAGTGGCAGCGTTTGATGGCACAGTGGCTGCATTTGATGGGCACAGTGGCAGCGTTTGAGGGCACAGTGGCTGCGTTTGATGGCACAGTAGTAGCATTTGATGGCACGGTGGCAGTGTTTGATGGCACAGTGGCAGCGTTTGATGGCACAGTAGCAGCATTTGATTTCACGGTGGCAGTGTTTGATGGGCACAGTGGCTGCAGTGGCGTTGCTATGGGGGTGCGGGGGGTGCGGCCCGCACCCGGGTGACACCCGTCAGAGGGTGACACCCGGCTCAGACTGGCACCGGCGCCGCATTGAGAGGGGCGCCGCCGCCTCGGCTCCCTCCTTCCCTTCCGGGATCTCCTCCTCTCCTCTGCTCTATGCGATCTGCGGGGAGAGTGGGGGAGGAGGGAGTGAGGCAGAGATAGACTGGCTGCCCAGGATCCGACCGTCCCCACACACACCTCCACATGGTTGAGTTGACTCTGACGTGGTGTACACAGGCAGGGAGGAAGACCCGAGGATGTGGATGCACACCATCCATGCTACAGCACCTGCCCTGAGGTATGCAACAGGAGTGTTGCAGAGGAGGGGGACATAGTGGTTGGGGACATTGGCAGGTAACAATTATGCTGCCAGGAGTGATTTTAGGGGGGTTAGAGAATAGGTGCTAGGGGGTGCTCTTTGTTTTGGGTTGGAGAGGACTTGTACTAGAAGTAGGAGAGGGCAGATTTGAAGTTTGACCCCCTCCCCCCAGCGCAATTCCTCTCCCCTCCCAAAGCACCCCCTAGCACATATCCTTTCACCCCCCCAAATCAAAGATCCTATCTCGGATCCATCCACCCCCAAATCCCATTCTGGCTCCATCCACCCCCCAATCCCATCCAGCTCCACCCACCTACCGATCCCATACCTGCTCATCCATCCCCCTGATCCCATACCCACTCATCCACCCCCCCTGATCCCATCCCGGCTCCATCCATCCCCCCTGATCCCATACCCGCTCATCCACCCCCCCCGATCTTATACCCGCTCATCCACACCCCCCGATCCCATACCCGCTCATCCACCCCCCCTGATCCCATCCCGGCTCCATCCATCCCCCAATCCCATTCTGGCTTCATCCATCACCCCTCTATCCGTCCCCACGTTCCCATTCCGGCTTCATCCATCCCCCTGATCCCATACCGGCTCCATCCATCCCCCCGATCCCATCCCCAATCCCATCCCGGCTCCATCTATTCCCGCGATCCCATCCCCGCTCTATCCATTCCCCCGATCACATCCTGGCTCCATTCATTCCCCCCATCCCTTCCCAGCTCCACCCAGGCCCCGATCCCATACCCGCTCCAGCCATTCCCCTGATCCTGATCCCATCCCGGCTCCATCCATCTCCTCAATCCCATCCTGGCTCCATACATCCCCCGCCTGATCCCATACCCACGTCATCCACCCCCCTGATCCCATCCCCGCGCCATCCATCCCCCCCGATCCAATTCCGGCTCCATCCATCACCCCAATCACATCCCAGCTCCATCTATTGTGGTAGATAAAGGGGGGGGGGACCACACCGACCCACTAGCCTGCTTAGTGCCGGGGGGGTGGGGGGGTGGGGGTGACACCATGTATTACCGCACCAGGTGACACCAACCCTAGTGACGCCACTGAGTGGCTGCGTTTGATGGGCACAGTGGCTGTAATTGATGATTTTTTTCAAAATTTTTTAGCGCCCCCCCAAAAAAATGTTGAGCACCAGCCGCCACTGGAGCGATCTCAAGACATGCCGACTTCAAAGTAGTCCCTGTACTACTTTGGTCCGACTTTCATGCGAGTTGAGGTCCATAGACCTCAAGAATACACAGGGATTCCCTAAAAATCGCGTTGAAATAGCCGCAAAATCGTGGTTAAATTGCGCAACTTTTAAGTCATGGCAGCGTGATAGGGGCCTAAGCAGTTTTTAGGATCAGTATATATACATGGATTCCAGACTTCTGCCTTAAGTGCCGGTGAGATGCGGGAGCTCTGCGAATCCACTGCGGGTTCCCCGCATCACACCCAACTCGCTCGGCAGTTCACACCGGCCTATAAGAACCACGGGGAGGGTCAATACATTGTTAGTGATACCCCTATTTCAGCTCGCATATCGCACTGCGCACTGTCAGTTCGGACATGAATCGGATAGCACAGGTGTGAACACCCAAAAAAAAAAAGAGAAAGAGTCCTGTGCGGGTTTAGTCCAAATGCGATTTCAGCCATTCTATCTGAATGGCTGAAATTGCATAGTATGGACATTGCATGTGATTTGCACTGCAGTGCGGTGCGAATCACATGTGATCTTGCAGAGCGTGCTGGTGTGAAACGGCACTTATTGCCAATGGCCAAGAAATCATAAATTCTGCCAGGGTATGTAAACTTATGAGCACAACTGTACATTACCACCTGGTTATACACCACCTTTAGGTGAATGGAAACTGGTAGAATAGCCATAACAGGAGGTCCCCCTCTATATAACTGGAAGTACTCTAGTTTTTCCACGAGTGTCTGAAAAAGTGGATGGTCACTTTTAAGCTCCCTGTGAGCTTCCATGCTGTAATCCTGCACAGGTTCTTGAGAATCAAGGGAAAGCTCTTCCAGATCTGATCCATTTCAAAAAGCTACTATGCGAAGATAAATGGTACCCGAGCCTCATAAAGAAGATTAAAGGATCAACGAAGAGGTTTTGCCTGTAATGCAACCTCCAGGTGCTGGACCCTGCGTAGTGGAAATCCTGGGCACTTCAGAACTAAGGATTTCCTGTAGGGTGCTGTACAGGTCCAAGGGAGTGGACCCTCATATTAAAAGGGTACCCAGTCCTTGAAGGCCCGTGGTGACAGAACCCGCCGATGGGTGAAGGCTATATTCCACTCGAATTTACACTCGCTGAATTTGACGCCGTGGCTATTGAAGCCAGGGAGCTAGGAGATAGTGGTATCTTAGGAACAATAATGTCTACATTGGTAAATGCCAGAGAGATGGTCACCAGGAAGGTCTATCACAGGGTTTGGAAGGCCTACATTGCTTGGTGTGAGGCCAGAAGTTGGCATCCTCACAAGTACTTGGTGGGAAAAACTCTCTCCTTTCTTCAGTCGCGCTTAGACAAGAAATTAGCCATGGCAACAATTAAGAGGCAGGTTTCGGCCTTATCAGTGTACTTCCGGAAGCCTTTGGCTTCACATTCCCTGATTTGAACTTTTCTTCAAGGAGTGATTCATTTATTGCCTCCCGTGAAGATTCCTCTTTGTCCTTGGGATTTGGGAACTTGCTTCTGTCGGTGCTACCGGAGCAACCTTTTGAACCGATCAACGAGATTCCTTTAGTTCTTTTGACATGGAAGTTGGGTAGAAGTGTCTCGGAACTGGCGGTCCTTTCCTGTAAGGAGCCGTATTTAATTTTGCATCATGATAAGGCGGTGCTACATCCTCTTCCATCCTTTTTGCCTAAGGTAATTCCTGATTTTCATTTAAATCAAGACATTGTTCTACCTTTTTTTCTCTATGCCTGGCTTGCCAGAAGAGAAGCAGTTGCACCTTTTGGATGTGGTGCACGCAGTCAGAACCTATCTGGAAAGGTCTGCAAGCATCAGAAGTTCTGATGCATTTTTTGTTTTGCCGGAAGGCCCCAAGAAGGGTCAAGCGGCTTCTAAGGCATCCATTTCACTTTGGATTCGCCAGGTAATTACTCAGGCCTATGGCCTGAAGGGTAAGGCTCCTCCCTTTGGGGTTAGAGCTCATTCTACCAGGTGTGTGGGAACCTCCTGGGCTTTTAGCCATCAGGAGTCAACGGCACAGATTTGCAAGGCTGCTACTAGGTCTTCGGTACATACGTTCACAAGAATTTATCAGGTGGACTTAGGGCAGCAGAGAACTTGGCTTTTGGCTTAAATCTGATGGTGTTTTCATACACTGTGTCTCCCTCCCCTCAAGGCTATTGCTCTGGGACATCCCAGGTAGTGATGTATATGGCTGCTCTGTGTCCCGTGATGAACGAGAAAGAAAATTGGATTTTTTCTTCATACTTACCTGTAAAATCCATTTCTCCGAGTACATCACTGGACACAGAGGTCCCTCCCCTCTCTTTTTGGCCATTCATTGCTTGCTACAAAACTGGAGTACTTCCTGTATGGGAGGGGTTATATCAAGGGGGACTTCCTGTTTTGGTTATTCTACCAGTGTCCATTCACCTGAAGGTGGCGTATAACCCAGGTAGTAATGTATATGGCTGCTCTGTGTCCTGTGATGTACTCAAAGAAATGGATTTTACAGGTAAGTATGAAGTAAAAATCCAATTATCTGTCTCACAAAAATGATAAAAATGTTATATGGGTACAGTGCTGCATAACCGCCAAATTGGCATTTAAAGTGCGACAGCGCTAAAAGCTGAGAATTGGCCTGGGCAGGAAGGGGGTAAAAGTGTCCAGTATTGAAGTGTTTAAAAAATGCCAAACCTTTAGCCCCCATTCACATTGGGCTGATTTGACATGCGATTTGACATATCAAATCGCATGCCAAATCGGAGATTATTGCTGGCAATGGCACCTTCCAAATTGGTGTGACGCCGACTTTGCGGCACCGCACCGATTCCCAAAAGTGGTTCCTGCCCTACTTTTGGCGACTTCGGGGGAGATTCCAATAGACATCTGTGCATGAACCCCCATAGATGTCTTTCAAATTGTGCAAGTTCAAACCCGCATTCAGTGTGAACCTAGGCTTAATACCACTTTAAAAACGGAGTTCCACCCAAAAAGGGAAGTTCCACTTAAAGCACTCCTCCCCCCCCCATTCCCCTACCACATTTGGCATGCTATTTTTTTTTGGGGGGGGACTGGTACCTAGTTTTCACAGGTACCCACTTCAACTTCTCCAGAAGTTCTTCTCTCCCTCCCTGCAGTCTTCCGGGACACGTCGGATTTGCACATGCGCAGTGTGCACACGGCTGTGGAGCCGCAAGCTCGGTACCTACAGTTGAAATGCCAGCTCCGGGGAGAGGAGAGGGAGAGAAATCACGGTTCGGTTCAGCACATCGTTGGATCCTGGGACAGTTGAGTGTGTGTTTATTAAAATCACACTTTTTGTAACTGCTGACTTTTAATAAACACAAAAACGATCGGAGCTCCTTTTCAAGCTGAAAGATCTGAACTCTATTTAAACACTTCTGATTTAGGCCAGGTGTGCAACTGTAGATTGACCACACTGCAATACTGAATGTTGTCCTGCAGATGGCAGAGTCTGCAGGCTGATGATTAACCACTTCCCGGCCAAGGACGTCATATGACTTTGAGTGGGGATATCTGAATGATGGGTGCAGCTACAGGCATGATCCAGAGGTCTTCTTTTAGAGCGGGCGATTCCCTATACCGTGTGAACAATCATAACGGCTGTTCAGACCCTTGATCGTTCTTACAAGCGGCGGGAGGGGACTCCGCCCCTCCTCCCGCCACCCCGGTGCTTCTCCCGACTCGCCCGTACGATCGGCGAGAGGTAGATAGAATCGGTCCATGCCAAAAGTTTACCATTTTTAACCACTTCAGCCCCGGAAGATTTGGCTGCTCATTGACCAGGCCATTTTTTGCAATACGGCACTGCATCGCTTTAACTGACAATTGCACGGTCGTGTGATGCTGTACTCAAGCACAACTGACGTCCATTTTTCCCCACAAATAGAGCTTTCTTTTGGTGGTATTTGATCATCTCTGCGTTTTTTTTATTTTTTGCGCTATAAACAAAAAATGTTTTCCTCAGTTTAGGCCGATATGTATTCTTCTACATATTTTTGGTAATAAAAATCGCAATAAGTGAATATTGATTGGTTTGCGCAAAAGTTATAGTGTCTACAAAATAGGGGATAGATTTATGGCTTTTTTATTATTATTATTTTTTTTTACTAGTAATGGTGGTGATCTGCGATTTTTATCGGGACTGCGACATTATGGCGAACACATGGGACACTTTTGACACATTTTTGGGACCATTGTCATTTATACAGCGATCAGTGCTATAAAAATGCACTGATTACTGTATTAATGTCACTGGCAGGGAAGGGGTTAACACTAGGGGGCGATCAAGGGGTTAAGTGTGTTCCCTGATTGTGTGTTCTAACTGTGGGGGGATGGGAGTGACTAAAGGAGATGACAGATCGTTGTTCCTAGCTAGTAGGAACACACGATCTGCCTCTCCTCTCCTCTCCTCACAGAACAGGGAGGTGTGTGTGTTTACACACACACCTCCCTGTTCTGGCTCTCGTGCCCGCGATCGCGTTTGGCCGGTGGTCATCGCGACCGCCGGCCACGCGCATCGGCACCCCCGCAGTGCAGCAGCGCACGCGAGCACCTGCTATCTGGCTTAAAGGGACTGACGTACAGCTACGACGGCTCGCGGGATTGCACGAGTTGCCGCAGTATATTGATGGCGGCTGGTCGGCAAGCAGTTAAAAACACGTTTGAAAAATTACTGCGCAAATACCGTGTGAGATAAAAAGTGGCAACGACTGCCATTTTATTCCCTAGGGTCTCTGTTAAAAAAAAACAAAAAAAAAACATATACAGTCAGGTCCATAAATATTGGGACATCGACACAATTCTAATCTTTTTGGCTCTATACACCACCACAATGGATTTGAAATGAAATGAACAAGATGTGCTTTAACTGCAGACTTTCAGCTTTAATTTGAGGTTATTTACATCCAAATCAGGTGAACAGTGTAGGAATTACAACAGTTTGTATATGTGCCTCCCACTTTTTAAGGGACCAAAAGTAATGGGACAATTGGCTGCTCAGCTGTTCCATGGCCAGGTGTGTGTTATTCCCTCATTATCTCATTTACAAGGAGCAGATAAAAGGTCCAGAGTTCATTTCAAGTGTGCTATTTGCATTTGGAATCTGTTGCTGTCAGCTCTCAATATGCGATCCAAAGAGCTGTCACTATCAGTGAAGGAAGCCATCATTAGGCTGAAAAAACACAACAAACCCATCAGAGAGATAGCAAAAACATTAGGTGTGGCCAAATCAACTGTTTGGAACATCCTTAAAAAGAAAGAATGCACCGGTGAGCTCAGCAACACCAAAAGACCCGGAAGACCACGGAAAACAACTGTGGTGGATGACTGAAGAATTCTTTCCCTGGTGAAGAAAACACCCTTCACAACAGTTGGCCAGATCAAGAACACTCTCCAGGAGGTAGGTGTATGTGTGTCAAAGTCAACAATCAAGAGAAGACTTCACCAGAGTGAATACAGAGGGTTCACCACAAGATGTAAACCATTGGTGAGCCTCAAAAACAGGAAGGCCAGATTAGAGTTTGACAAACAACATCTAAAAAAGCCTTCACAGTTCTGGAACAACATCCTATGGACATATGAGACCAAGATCAACTTGTACCAGAGTGATGGGAAGAGAAGAGTATGGAGAAGGAAAGGAACTGCTCATGATCCAAAGCATACCACCTCATCAGTGAAGCATGGAGGTGGTAGTGTCATGGCGTGGGCATGTATGGCTGCCAATGGAACTGGTTCTCTTGTATTTATTGATGATGTGACTGCTGACAAAAGCAGCAGGATGAATTCTGAAGTTTTTTTGGGCAATATTATCTGCTCATATTCAGCAAAATGCTTCAGAACTCATTGGACGGCGCTTCACAGTGCAGATGGACAATGACCCGAAGCATACTGCGAAATCAACCAAAGAGTTTTTTAAGGGAAAGAAGTGGAATGTTATGCGATGGCCAAGTCAATCGCCTGACCTGAATCCGATTGAGCATGCATTTGACTCGCTGAAGACAAAACTGAAGGGAAAATGCCCCAAGAACAAGCAGGAACTGAAGAGAGTTGCAGTAGAGGCCTGGCAGAGCATCACCAGGGATGAAACCCAGCGTCTGATGATGTCTATGCGTTCCAGACTCCAGGCTGTAATTGACAGCAAAGGATTTGAAACCAAGTATTAAAAAGTGAAAGTTTGATGGGTGATTGTTAATCTGTCCCATTACTTTTGGTCCCTTAAAAAGTGGGAGGCACATATACAAACTGTTGTAATTCCTACACCGTTCACCTGATTTGGATGTAAATTCCCTCAAATTAAAGCTGAAAGTCTGCAGTTAAAGCACATCTTGTTCTTTTCATATCAAATCCATTGTGGTGGTGTATAGAATTGTGTTGATGTCCCAATATTGTAATATTTTTTTTTTGTTTCACAAAATATTTTTTTTTGTTTCACAAAATATTGTAATATAATGTTTGGGGATCCTGAGTAATGTTCTAGCAAAAAATTATGATTTTTACATGTAGGAGTGAAGTGTCGGAATTGTCCTGGATAGCAAGTGGTTAAAGTACAGGAATAACTGCCAGGGTTCTTGACAATTTTTTTTTGCCCCCCTAATTTAAAATAAATTGTAACAAAGATGTTGGTGGAATTTGGACCGGCTGTACAAGTAAAAATTTTTGCTTTTCAAATTTTTGCAGAAATAATAATAATAAAAAAATTTAAAAATAAGGCCAGTGGAGCTTAGCATGACAATTCAAAGGAATACGGACGAGGCGAGACCGGAGCATGCTGACCTTTTCTCCCATATTAGATTACAAAGCTAAAAATAGAACCATTTTTTAAAAATTAATAGCAACTCACAATTCCCAAACAGCAAGAGATCGGTTTATTTCCGGGAGATGAAATCTAGAATATTTCTGACAGATCCTTAAAAGAAATGTAAATATGAATAAAAATATGACTCCATGTGCATGAACCCTTAAAGTAGTATTAAACCCAAAACCAAAAATGGAATATATTGCAGCCTACCAATCATTAGATGTGAAATATGCGAATGAACAAAAAAAACAGTTTAATGAATTTTTCCGAACATTCCTAAATTCAAAAAAATCGGAAATTCGAACATTTGGAAAGTTCGAAAATTCCGAAATTTGAAAATTCGGGAATTCAAAATTCGAAAATTCAGAAATTCGAAAATCCGAGAATTCAAAAAAGCGAAAATAAGAACGAAAATTCAAAAGAATGAAAATCCAAATATTCAAAAACCCGAAAATCTGAAATAATAACTAACTAATAATAACTTAACCATTACTAACTATTAAATTACAAAGCTAAAAATGGAACCGTTTTTAAAAAAAAATAGCGACTCACAATTCCGACAACAGCAAGAGATCGGTTGATTTCCGGAAGATGAAATCCAGAATATTTCTGACAGATCCTTAAAAGAAATGTAAATATGAATAAAAATATGACTCCATGTGCATGAACCCTTAAAGTAGTATTAAACCCAAAACCAAAAATGGAATATATTGCAGCCTACCAATCATTAGATGTGAAATATGCGAATGAACAAAAAACCTGTTTAATACATTTTTCCGAATATTCGTAAATTCGTAAATTCAAAATTCGAAAATCCAGAAATTCAAAAATCCGAGAATTCAAAAATGCGAAAATAAGAATGAAAATTCAAAAGAATGAAAATCCAAAAATCCGAAAACCCAGAAAATGTGAAAATCTGAAATAATAACTAACTAATAATAACTTAACTATTACTAAATATTAAATTAGAGGTATTGGAATTTCCCTTCAAATTTGGCTGTTAGTGAACGTAACTAATACGAATTTATTCAAAGTTACAAATCATCCGAAATAACGAATGCTGTACCTAAATGAATGGAACGTAACTAATTAATAATAAAAAAATAAATAAAATGTTTTATTATTATTATTATTATTAATTCAAAATATAGATGACAGGCAAAACATTTGTGTATAGATATAAAACATTTTATAAATACCTTTTTCTTCCTCTTTCATAATTAATCACATAGCCTCTCATAAGGAGCTCAGAGAGCCGGGGGAGGAGAAACAGCAGTACACTAATCTTCCCAATGAATGGCTGTGCGGGGGGGAGGGGGGGTTGTCAACACAAGTCTGAAAAACTGACTATGCTATGCTTTCATGCCTAGTGTGGTCAGTTTTCAATAGAACAACAGAGGGACTGGCAGGAACACCAGGTATTTCACACAAAGAAAGCAATACAAGGAGAAAAGGATACTTTTTCATCCAAGTACAATGTACAGCAGGCACATATCAATAATATGAAGTGTTGGTTTAATGTATTCTTTAATTAGGCTGAAAGATCTGAACTCTATTAAACAATTCTGACTTAGGCCAGGTGTGCAGCTGAAAGATGTGAACTTCAGCCTCGGTAGGATTTACCGCCCTTCCTGACCAGGCCATTTTTTGCGATACGGCGCTGCGTTTACTTTAGCTGACAATTGCGCGGTCGTGCAACGTTGTACCCAAATAATATTGAAGTCCTTTTTTTTCCCCAAATAGAGCTTTTGGTGGTATTTGATCACCTATGCAGTTTTGATTTTTTTGTGCTATAAACAAAAAAATACCAACAACTTTGAAAAAAAAAATTTTTACTTTCTGCTATAATACACATCCAATAAAAAAAAAAAAAATAAAAAAAAATAAAATATATATATATATATATATATATATATATATACAAATGTATTCATCAATTTAGGCCAATATGTATTCTGCTACATATTTTTCGTAAAAAAAAATTGCAATGATCGTATATTGATTGGTTTGCGCAAAAGTTATAGTGTTTACAAACTACGGGATAGAATTAGGGATTTTTAAAAATTATTTTTATTGTTTTTACTAGTAATGGCGGTGATCTGCGATTTTTAGCGGGACTGCGACATTGCGGCGGACAAATCTGACCCTAAGTGACACTTTTTGGGGACCAGTGACGGTAATAGAAAGAATATAACCATCTTCTGATTTTGATATTCACATAGATTAAATTTGAATTTGAATAGAACAGAAAAACATAGAATAGAAAATAAAAGAATATAACCATTTCCCAAAATTCAAATACACTTTTCTTAAATCAAATAGAATAGAATAGAATAGAATAGAATAGAATAGAATAGAAAATAATAGCATTTACTAGAATAGAAAAGAAAATAATAAAATAGAATGAATATAGCCATCTTCCGAAATTCGTATTTCGAATAGAATAAATTTGGATATAATAGAAAATAATAGAATAGAATAGACTAGAAAAGAATAGAATAGAAAGAATATAACAATATAACCATTTTCCTGAAATTTGAATTTTGAATAGAATAAATTTGAATTCAAATAGAATAGAAAAGAATAGATTAGAATAGAATAGAAAAGAAAAAAATATAATTGACTAGAATAGAAAAGAAAATAATAGAATAGAATGAATATAGCCATGAATATAGCCATCTTCCGAAATTCGTATTTAGAATAGAATAAATGTGAATATAATAGAAAAGAATAGAAAAGAACAGAAAAGAATAGAAATAATATAACAATATAACCGTTTTCCGAAATTTGAATTTCGAATAGAATAAATTCAAATTCATATAGAATAGAAAAGAATAGATTAAAATAGAATAGAAAAGAAAAGAATATAATTGACTAGAATAGAAAAGAAAATAATAGAATATAATGAATATAGCCATCATCCGAAATTCATATGTCGAATAGAATAAATTTGAATATAATAGAATAGAATAGAACAGAAAAGAACAGAAAAAATAATAGAAAGAATAGAACCATCTTCCAAAAAATGTATTTTGAATAGAATAAATTTGTATTCAATCTCTTTTTATTAATTTTTTACACAATTTATACCAAAAATACATATACATTCGTATACCTTACTATAAATAATATCCTGTGTCCCTGACAAAGGGCAATATTTCCTTATATTGGGATCCATCTTCCCTTTCTATTACCCTTCCATCTTTCCTTGATCACCTACTAAATTTGAATATAATCAAAAAGAATTGAAAAGAATAGAATAGAATAGAATAGAATAGAAAGAATATAACAATATAACCATTTTTCCGAAATTCGAATAGACTAAATTTGAATTTTGAATAGAATAAATTCAAATTCAAATAGAATAGAAAAGATTAGAATTGACTAGACTAGAAAAGAATAGAATAGAAGAGAATGAATATAGCCATCTTCCGAAATTCGTATTTCGAATAGAATAAATTTGAATGTAACAGAAAAGAATAGAATAGAAAGAATATAACAATATAACCATTTTCCAAAATCTGGATTTCGAATAGAATAAATTTGAATTTCGAATTGAATAAATTTGAATTCAAATAGAATATAAAAGAATAGAATTTAATAGAAAAAAAAACAGAATAGAAAAAACAATAGAATAGAATGGAATTGAATGAACATAACCCAAAATTCCAAAATGTTAATTTCAAAAAGGAATAAATTTGATTTCGAATGCACTTTAAGTGGAATTTGGACAAATTCGAATCAATTCGAATAAACGAAACAAATTCTGCAAACGAATTAAACATATTTAATGCAGATAATGAATCGAAACTAAACTAAACAAATGTTTTCGTTCTGCACATGTCTACTGAATGATCTGAACTCTATTTAAACACTTCTGACTCAGGCCAGGTGTGCAGCTGAAGCCCTGCAATACTAAATATCATCCTGCAGATGGCAGTGTCTGTAAGCCGATGGCAGCACAGCAATGACCACCAGGGGTCCTGATTACATTTTTGTCCCATTATTTTTTAATGCGCTGACCTTTTCTCTTATATTAGATCACAAAGCTAAAAATAGAAACGCTTTTTAAAAATTATTAGAAAACAATTCCCAAACCGCGAGGAGTTCATTTATTTCCGGAGGCTGAAATCTAGAACATTTCTGGCAGATCCTTACAGAAATGTAAATATGACACAAAAAAAAAACAAAGCGCCTATTTCTGCGTTCCTCTGACTAATTTTCGCTGAGTAAGTGCCATTGTTCCCCACTTCCACTGGCACCTCGCGCTTGGCGTGCAGAGAAGATGTGTGGGACCCGGTTCTGTGTCGTCGGGTTTGCGAACAGAAGGGGATCTCACTGACGAGAGCTGCGAAAAAACAATGCAAGTATTTTTAGCCGCGGCGAATTCATTATAGAGATGGTAAAAAAATGATAATTTATTGAAGAACGGAAGCCGGTGGATAAATGGAAATGAATTTGAATGATTCATTAATGTGAATTTTTATAGCACAAAGGAAGCTTTTAACACGTTCGATACTAAGTGGGTTGATTAATTCTGAGTGGTAACAAGACGGTTGTATCACGGCCAATAATGGTTTTTATTTAACTATAAATAGCTCCCGCTGTCTTATTATGCGGGAACGGATCGCTGCCGAGCGACAGGCGTCTTATCGCACACAAATTCTTCATCATTGCTGTGTCTGCTGAGGGTTGCTGTCTTTGTTAAGCTAATTATGTATATATGTGCATCTAGGGGGTGATCATTGGCTGTAATGAACCAATTAGCCGATGATTCCAGGTGGTGATGAAAACCTGTCAGCCTGTTTTAAATTGGCCGGTGAAATCACCGAGAATGCAGCCTATCCATTCACTAGAGACTGGTGACATCATTGAGAATGCAGCCTATCCATTCACTAGAGACTGGTGACATCACTGAGAATGCAGCCTATCCATTCACTAGAGACTGGTGACATCACTGAGAATGTAGCCTATCCATTCACTAGAGACCGGTGACATCACTGAAAATGCAGCCTATCCATTCACTAGAGACTGGTGACATCACTGAGAATGTAGCCTATCCATTCACTAGAGACCGGTGACATCACTGAGAATGCAGCCTATCCATTCACTAGAGACCGGTGACATCACTGAGAATGCAGCCTATCCATTCACTAGAGACTGGTGACATCACTGAGAATGCAGCCTATCCATTCTCTAGAGACCGGTGACATCACTGAGAATGCAGCCTATCCATTCACTAGAGACTGGTGACATCACTGAGAATGCAGCCTATCCATTCACTAGAGACTGGTGACATCACTGAGAATGCAGCCTATCCATTCTCTAGAGACCGGTGACATCACTGAGAATGCAGCCTATCCATTCACTAGAGACCGGTGACATCCCTGAGAATGCAGCCTATCCATTCACTAGAGACCAGTGACATCACTGAGAATGCAGCCTATCCATTCACTAGAGACCGGTGACATCACTGATAATGCAGCCTATCCATTCACTAGAGACTGGTGACATCACTGAGAATGCAGCCTATCCATTCTCTAGAGACCGGTGACATCACTGAGAATGCAGCCTATCCATTCACTAGAGACTGGTGACATCACTGAGAATGTAGCCTATCCATTCACTAGAGACCGGTGACATCCCTGAGAATGCAGCCTATCCATTCACTAGAGACCGGTGACATCACTGAGAATACAACCTATCCATTCACTAGAGACCAGTGACATCACTGAGAATGCAGCCTATCCATTCACTAGAGACCGGTGACATCACTGAGAATGCAGCCTATCCATTCACTAGAGACCGGTGACATCACTGAGAATGTAGCCTATCCAATCACTAGAGACAGATGACATCACTGAGATTGCAGCCTATCCATTCGCTAGAGACCGGTGACATCACTGAGAATGCAGCCTATCCATTCACTAGAGACCGGTGACATCACTGAGAATGCAGCCTATCCATTCACTAGAGACCAGTGACATCACTGAGAATGCAGCCTATCCAATCACTAGAGACCAGTGACATCACTGAGAATGCAGCCTATCCATTTACAGCAGAAGGAAATTGTACATTTGGTTGAATTAAATAGAATGTTTTTGTCAGTGCCAAATATTCTTTAAAAACGTATGAAATCAGTCAAGCGGTTTATTAGTGCGGGTAGCACAGTGACTTGGTTGATTAGCAGTTCAGCCCTGCAGCATCAGTGTGATTGGTTTGAAACTCAGCCAGGACAATATCTGCATGGAGTTTGCACAGATTTCCTCCCACGCTCCATAGACAGGCTGGTAGGCGAACTGGCTGCTCTCTGAATTTTCCCCAGTATGTATGCATGTAAGATAGAGACTTTAGATTGTAAGCTCTAAAAAAGACTGATGGTAATCTAACATTTTTGTTAATTGATGGTGCTGTATTAATGCCTTTAATAAGGGTTCATTTACACTTGCTTCGAAGTGTGGCATTGGACAGGCATTTTTAAAGCACTCTGAATGCTAATCAAAGCGCCTGTCACTAAATAAAATGGTTACCTTACAGTGCCGTTCACAAGTTGTGTTTGCTTTGCTTTCTTGGTTCTTCTACACATCTCCAAAGCACTCGCCTTCAGTTCCTAAAGCTTTTGAGGGGCTTTTATTCAGAGTTAGCTTTGTTTTGGAGGTATTGCAGGTTATGAGATATCCCAGGATGCACTGGGAAACCAAGAAGCAAACCAGGAAGACGTCATCAGCAGTCACTTCCAGTTCATATGTATATATTCTGGAAGTGTCTAGTGCAGACGTCACGTCTGGTGTGCAGCGTGGAGCAGCAGGAAGGTGAGCGGGGTCTGGACTGAAGCGGAGCAACTAGCAGATAGCATACATGGTGTGAAACATGGGAACACTATAGCGGTAAGGACGGAGCAGCAGAGGATCAGCAGAGCTGGGGGACCAGAGCAGGAGAAAGTAGCAGATGTCACATGTAGTGAAAAGCATGGGAGTGATATAGCAGGAGGCGAACGGGGACCGGAGAGAGAGGAGGACCAGCAAACCAGAAGATCAGCAGAGCTGGGGGTTACTACTGAGCAGAGGATATGCTGGACAAAGGTACTGGTGAGCTTGGGATCTGCTGAACGAGGATACTAATAAGTTGGGGATCTTCTGAATGAGGATACTAATGAGCCGGGGATCTGCTGAACGAGGATACTAATAAGTTGGGGATCTTCTGAATGAGGATACTAATGAGCTGGGGATCTGCTGAACGAGGGTACTAATGAACTGGGAATCTGCTGGACGGGTGTTCTAATGCGCTGGGGATCTCTTGAATGTGGATACTAATGAGTAGGGGAACTGCTGAACAAGGATACTAATGAGCCAGGGATCTGCTGAATGAGGATACTGTTGTAATTATGATGAAGAAATAACTATCTCTCTTAAGTTTAAGATGGGGATATATGGTTGCAAAGCGGTTAGGCCTTAACACAGCGGTGAACTAAAGGTCACCACGACTTCATACATTTCCCAATTTTAAACAGATCAAAGAAATTTACATGTCTTTGGTGGGTAGATAAAGAGACACAACCCTACAATAAAGGATTACTCGTATACCTGAATAAAAGACTAAGCAAACGCCATTGTTTTCCCAGGTGAGACGAGCCACTATCAAACAATGTCTAATGCCCCGTACACACGATTGGAAATTCCGCCAGCAAAAGTCCAATGTGAGCTTTTGGTCAGAAATTCCGACTGTGTGTATGCTCCATCCATGCTCGGAATCATCGCTTCGTATGGAACTTCCCTTTTCTAGTGCCGTCGTACGTATTGTACGTCACCGCGTTCTTGACGGTGGAAAAGTTCAGAGAACTTTTATGTGACTGTGTGTATGCAAGCCAAGCTTGAGCGGAATTCTGTCGGAAAAAACATCCAAGGTTTTTCCGACGAAAATTCCGATCGTGTGTACAGGGCATTACAAGAAAATTGTGGAGGATGTTTACCCAGCTGGACACTTCTAAGAATTGTAAATGAGACAAGAATTAATAGATATTGGGCTTGTCTACTTAAAATCCTAAACTATGTAGGAATCCAAATACATCACCTATATCTATGGACATTCTATAATGAATATCATAATGTGCCTAATATGCCTAATAGGAATTATTACATTTTGGTTGTACGTTTAGGGTAATCGTTTATTGAAAATCATACCATCTATGCAGATATCTAACAGAACCCATATTTAGACTCTAGGAATTGTTTATACAGCTAAAATCGAAATATTCATTGAGTCTGTACAAAGTTCATTTCAAACATTTCTGAGAGACAGAATTCTGTCTACTCAGTGATATTTTAAAATACATATGATTATAAGTCATTCAAATTATATATTATATTCCAGGTCATAAATATAATTATGACTTTAGTGTCTACTGACCCAATGATTATTCTGTCATAAGGTAAAAATATAATATTTTGATGTACAAATTAAATTAAAAGAAGTCATATCTTTTGGGTTGAGCTTATTATAATCTTTATGATCCTATTGGCGGACATGGTATTTAGGAGCCAGATAGATACCATGGATGGACGCTCAATCACCCACTCAATCAGACACACACACACACACACTCCACTCATCAACTCATACCTCTCCATTCATGAAGATTCCTGGACACCTTATGCTTTGAAACTCGGAGGTCACAAGAAATAATTCCTCTTTAAGAGTAGCCATTTTTAAAGCCACGGCAGCCATTCTAAAATCTCTGGTAACCAGCAGTTCAGACCAGTAGCCGTTTTTGGAATGGAGTAATTGTGTCGTGTTGATTTTTACCTTATATTCATTGTTGTTCTCTTAGATATTGATTTATTGAGTACTATACAGTTGATAATTATTCTCTCGAATCAGTAACCGCTTTGTAGATTTTTCTACTAGATTCCATTTTCAATATTTTTCATTTGCATAGTCTCCATTTTATTGACATTGACAAACGTCTCATTTTATTTCACATTGTTAACCACTTACTTACCTGTAGTATAGTAACGGTTGAAATTGTGAAAAACAGACGTTCTAGTCTTATTGTCATTTTTACAAGGTTGTTGATTCTACAGGGAATTTTATCATTGCTGTTTCCTTTCAAAAGTACTACACTCCCATTTCGCGAGTGTTTCAATTGATATTCAAGCTTTTATGTAGCACAATCTGTATTTTAATTTTATGTAACGTTTGTTTTTGTCAATATATATATATATATATATATATATAACTATTTTGTATGATTACATGTCTGGTGAATACATTTCATATTTTTAGACTATGGTCATATTTAATTGATCCAGTATGTTAAAAATATTATCGTTTAAAATGACTCAATCATAAATACCATGCAGGAAAATTATCCTCATAAGCACGACAATACTAATGAGCTGGGGATCTGCTGAATGAGGGTACTAATGAGCTGGCGATCTGCTAAATGAGGATACTAATGAGCTGGGGATCTGCTGAACAAGGGTTCTGATGAGCTGGGGATTTGGTGAGTGGGGGGGGGGGGGTACCACTGAGCTGGGGTTCTACTTGGCCCCTTTAAAACAAATAGAAAATCAACACACACATGGCATTTGCCAAGTTTCATTAAAGCATGTTCAAGCAAATGTAAATGAGCCCTAATAATACAAATGATTTTTAAAAGATACATAATAGAAAACAGTCATCAGTAACTTTTGTTTGACAGACTGACATGTAAAATATTTCTAGCTTTAATCTGTATGTCATCCATTGTATTGCACACATTCCTATTTCAGGACTGTAGACGTTTTTGCGGTGTCTAAAGGAATGTGGTTATGACATTGCGCTTTAAGTGCATCCAGCTCTCCTCTGATGGTGTCCCTGTATATACACGCTGGAATCTGACACATTCAGCAGTCCGCCTGCTCCCCTCCGCTGCAGTGCTGGTACCTTAGCTCAGCATCAGCACCACATTAACCACCTAGACGTAAAGTGGATGAGACAGTTCCAGCACAAGCAGCATCTGAAGTCTGCACTCAGATAAAACACTGATATGTATATTTATAAGCCTATCACTTACACTGCTCCAGAATATATAATGACCAGACGACTTCTGGATCATGTGGTCTTGTACCGCAATTAGCTGGGGAGATGCTGGTCCCTGGACTCCTTAGAATTTCACTAGAAGATCAAAATGCGGTTTAACTTCAGTATAGAACAAGACTCGCTCTTTTTCCTGATCTTGTCTTTTTCTTTTCCAATAAATGTTACAATATTGGTGTCTTTTCCTTTCAATACTGACACATTTTATGCTGTTTAAAGAAAAACTGTTCTTTTGTAAAAAAAAAAATTTAAAAAATCGACTGGTGACATCACTGAGAATGCAACCTATACATTCACTAGAGACCGCTCCCGCTCCCTGAGGAAGTCACGTGGCCAGTGACGCAATGCGTCGGGTGGAGCCTTGTGAAGTCACTTCCGGTGTCTACAGTCTACAGAAGAGCGGCGAGGAGGCAATTGTGTTTATTCCTATCTGTACTGCGGATGTGACCAAACTTTACTATAAGCAGGTATTGAATAAATGTGTTATATTTTCTACTAGCAATATTGCGCTATGGGTATTCTTTGCTCTCTTTGAGTGATTATTGACCAAGACGCACGATATTAGAGTGTTCATACAGATGTGTTGACGTTTGGACAATGGGGACCCCAGGAGCTATCCTTTGAGATCTAAAGCTTTGTGTGACCATATGGTCATTCTTTGAGG
The DNA here is from genome assembly GCF_042186555.1 of Aquarana catesbeiana. Classification (NCBI taxonomy): domain Eukaryota; kingdom Metazoa; phylum Chordata; class Amphibia; order Anura; family Ranidae; genus Aquarana; species Aquarana catesbeiana. The sequence goes on along the minus strand of NC_133325.1, from coordinate 778,668,785 downwards.
TAAGTGGCAAATTTATTCATAGTGGTTGCTGGTAGTTCCTTTGCTTCACTGGATTTCTTTCTTTCTTCAATTACAATATGGACTGAGCAGCATATTCTCTGCACTTGGACTTTATATATATTTATATTTTTATTTATATTTTTTTATTTAAACCTTTTTTTCACTATATTGACCATATTCACTGAGAATGCAGCCTATCCATTCACTAGAGACCAGTGACATCATTGAGAATGCAGCCTATCCATTCACTAGAGACCAGTGACATCACTGAGAATGTGTCAGAAACCATGAATCAGACCGAGACAGAAGTAAAGTTAAATCACACTTGTTTAATAATAAAAGCAAATAGAACAAATGTAGTCAAAACATAGCCAAATTATGGTAACCGGAACAGATAGTCAGACAAGCCAGAATGTCAGGAAGCCAGAGATCAGCGTAGTGGAACAGCAAGCAGGATCTGGAGCCAGAAGGAATGTCAGCCAAGCAAGTCTTTAACAGGAACACAGGAGATAGTCTGTGATGTTGACCAAGGTGAAGGCAGAGATCATGTGGGCTGGACGGCTTAAGTAGGCAGGACTGACGAGCAGGATATCATCAACAGGTGAGTCACTGTGGAGAGATTGGAGCTGGCAAATAGCTGACAGCTGAGAGGCCATCTCAGAGAACTAAGGGCTGAGCCCAGCCCTGAACTACCCCCTCCTCAACGACCCCTCCCCCTCGGAGGACCACCAGGCTTGAGGGGAAAACATCTATGGAAATCACGGAGGAGGATATGGACATGTAGGTCTGAGGATGAGACCCAAGAGCGTTCCTCTGGACCGTACCCTTTCCAATGCACCAGGTACTGTATGCACTCACAGAATCTACGGGAGTCAACAATGGACTGTACTTCATACTCCTCATGGTTCTAAACCTGTACAGGGTGAGGACGTGGCACCGAGGTGGTAAAGCGGTTGCAGACCAAAGGTTTTAATAAGGAGATATGAAATACATTTGAGATACGCATATTAGAAGGAAGGTCTAACGCATTAACCACTGGGTTGATCCTGCGAAGAATATGGAAAGGCCCAATAAACCAAGATACGAACTTCAGCGAGGGATCACAAAGTCAGAGTTTGCGAGATGACAGCCAGACCTTGTCCCCAACCTGGTAGGAAGGTGCAGGCAGGCGTCTGTGGTCAGCATGGAGTCTGTACTTTAGCATGTCGAAAAGCCTCCTTGACTTGTGCCCAAGTGGAACAAAGACCACGGAGATGCTCCTCTAATGCAGGAACACTCTGCGGAAGAAATGAGTCAGGCAACATGGAGGGTTGGAAACCATAGTTCGCCATAAACGGGGACAATCAGGAAGCAGAATTCAAGGCAATATTATGAGCAGACTCTGCCCACGGTAAGAGGTCTGACCAGCTTTTATGATGGTCAGAAATATAGCAATGTAGGAATTGCTCCAAGGACTGATTGGCTCGTTCTGCGCACCCATTAGACTACAGGTGATACGCAGAGGAGAAAGCAAGCTGAATTCCCAACTGTGCAAAAAAGGCTCGCCAGAACCGGGACACAAACTGACTACCCCTGTCCGAGACAATCACCTTGGGTAGCCCATGTAAGTGAAAGATTTCCAGAGCAAAAATGGAAGCCAGTTCCTTAGAAGTGGGCAACTTCTTAAGTGGAATACAATGAGACATTGTGTATGGGTTGTAGGAGGCCTACTGGAAGGTGACGATCAGACTTTCTGACAACAAAACCGTGGATTTTTGTTCGAAGGATGTTGGCTCCAACTTGTCTTGCATACACACAGTCACACCAATGTTGGCCAACAATTACGAACGTAGTGACGTACAAGACGTACGTGATATCTCCATTACGAGCGCTAGCTATATCTCCGGCTCGTACTTGATTCCGAGCATGCGTGGACTTTTGTCCGACGAACTTGTGTACACACGATCGGAAAGTCCGATAACAAACATTTGTTGGTGGAAATTTTGAAAACCTGCTAGCCAACATTGGCGGAAAGTCCGACAACAAATGTTCGATTTAGCATACACACAGTCGGACTTTACGCCAACAAGCTCACATCAAACATTTGTTGTTGGAAAATCCGATCGTGTGTACGGGGCATAACTCTGAGCACACACGGAACAGGCAACTATGAAGGCGGTTACATCAGCACGTAGACTAGGTCACCAGAATTGTTGGGAAAAGAGAAAAAGCCACGAGGGCCTCATTGTTCCAAGCAACCTCTGCTGCCAGAGTGGCGTAATCGGCAACGGTTCTCGTACTCTGTTTGATGGACATGAGGCACTTGGCAGCAAGAGCGTAGCGTTTGGAAACGTCAAATACCCTTTTAAAAGAAGCCACAAACTCAGGGTAACTCAAGACAACAGGTTTTTGTGTCTCCCATAGAGGGTTTGCTCAGGCCAAGGCTCTCTCAGAAAGCAGTGATATCACGAAACCTACTTTGCTTCTGTCCATGGGAAATGCCTGGGACAGCATCTCAAAGTATATCTCAACCTGGTTGAGAAACCCTCTGCATTGGACTGAATCGCCCCCAAATTGCTGGGGAAACGGAGCGGAACCAGACATACCAGACATACCTCTTATAGAGGTAATACTCGAGGCGGGTGCCTGCACAGAGATTGGAGCAGCAGCAGGGATGGCCTGCAACACAGGTTGTACCTGAGCAGCCACAGTGGGAGATTCCAGGTGAGCTGTGCGACTCAGGAGCGTTTGTAATGCCAGAGATTATCTGGGCTGGACGGCTTAAGTAGGCAGGACTGACAAGCAGGTTATCATCAACAGGTGAGTCACTGTGGAGAGATAGGAGCTGGCAATTAGCCCACAGCTAAGCGGCCAGCTCAGAGAAGGAAGGGCTGAGCCCAGCCCTGACAGAATGCAGCCTATCCATTCACTAGAGACCGGTGACATCACTAAGAATGCAGCCTATCCATTCACTAGAGACCGGTGACATCACTAAGAATGCAGCCTATCCATTCACTAGAGACCGGTGACATCACTGAGAATGCAGCCTATCCATTCACTAGAGACCGGTGACATCACTGAGAATGCAGCCTATCCATTCAATGCAGAAGGAAATTGTACATTTGGTTGAATTAAATAGAATGTTTTTGTCAGTGCCAAATATTCTTTGAAAATTTATGAAAATCAGTCAACCAGTTTATTAGTGCGGGTAGCACAGTGACTTGGTTGATTAGCAGTTCAGCCCTGCAGCATCAGTGTGGTTGTTCTGAATCTCAGCCAGGACAATATCTGCATGGAGTTTGCACAGATTTCCTCCGACGCTCCATAGACATGCTGGTAGGCGAACTGGCTGCTCTCTGAATTTTCCCCAGTATGTATGCATGTAAGATAGAGACTTTAGATTGTAAGCTCTTTGAATACAAGGACTGATGGTAATGTAACATTTTTTTGTTAATTGATGGCGCTGTATTAATGCCTCTTAAGGGCTCATTTACACTTACTTCAAAATGTGGCATTGGACAGGCATTGACATTGAATGCCAATCAAAGCGCATGTCACTAAATAAAATGGTTACCTTACAGTCCTGTTCACATGTTGTGTTGGCTTTGCTTTAAAAATTATCCTCCATGTCGGTTTCTTGGTTCTTCAATGCATCTACAAATCCTCCATAAAGGTCCATGACAACGCTCGCCTACAGCTCCTAAAGCATTTGAGAGGCTTTCATTCAGCATTAGCTTTGCTTCGTTTTGGAGGTATTGGAGGTATGCGATATCCCAGGATGCACTGGGAAAGCAAGAAGCAAACCAGAAAGACGTCATCAGCAGTCACTTCCAGTTCATATGTATATATTCTGGAAGTGTCTGGTGAAGACGTCACATCTGGTGTGCAACGTGGAGCAGCAGGAAGGTGAGCGGGGTCTGGACTGCAGCGGAGCAGCTAGCAGATAGCATACATGGTGTGCAACATGGGAACACTATAGCGGTAGGTGAATGGGACTGGAGATAAAGGTCTGAGCAGCAGAGGATCAGCAGAGCTAGGGGACCAGGCCAAGAGAAAGTAGCAGATGTCACATGCGGTAAACAGCATGGGAGCAAGGTAACAGGAGGTGAACAGGGACTGGAGAGAGAGGAGGACCAGCAAACCAGAAGATCAGCAGAGCTGGGGATTACTACTGCGTGGGGAATCAGCAGAGCTGGGGGTACTACTGAGCAGGGGATCTCCTGAACAAAGGTGCTGGTGAGCTTGGGATTTGCTGAATGAAAATACTAATAAGCTGGGGATCTGCTGAATAGGGATACTAATGAGCTGGGGATCTGCTGAATGAGGATACCAATGAGCCGGGGATCTGCTGAACGAAGGTACTAATGAGCCGGATATCTGCTGAACGAAGGTACTAATGAGCCGGGGATCTGCTGAACGAGGGCACTAATGAGCTTGGGATCTGCTGAACGAGGGTACTAATGAGCTGGAGATCTGATGAACAGGGGTTCTGATGAGCTGGGGATCTGCTGAGTGGGGGGTACTACTGCCCCCCTTAAAAAAAATTGGAAATCAACACACACATGGCATTTGCCAAGTTTCATTAAAGAATGTTGAAGCAGTAGGTGTGTTAAAGTCAAAAGCAAATAATGTGTGTTAAAATCAAAGCAAATGTAAATGAGCCCTAATAATGCAAATGATTTTTAAAAGATACATGATAGAAAACAGTCATCAGTAACTTTTTTTTGACAGACTGACATGTAAAATATTTCTAGCTTTAATCTGTATATTATCCATCGTATTGCACGCGTTCCTATTTCAGGACTGTAGACGTTTCGCGGTGTCTAATGGAATGTGGTTATGACATTGCGCTTTAAGTGCATCCAGCTCTCCTCTGATGGTGTCCCTGTATATACACGCTGGAATCTGACACATTCAGCAGTCCGCCCGCTCCCCTCCGCTGCAGTGCTGGTACCTTAGCTCAGCATCAGCACCACATTAACCACCTAGACGTAAAGTGGATGAGACAGTTCCAGCACAAGCAGCATCTAAAGTCTGCACTCAGATAAAACACCGATATGTATATTTATAAGCCTATCACTTACACTGCTCCAGAATATATAATGACCAGACGGCTGCCAGATCATGTGGTCTTGTACCGCTGTTAGCTGGGGAGACGCGGGTCCCTGGACTCCTTAGAATTTCACTAGAAGATGAAAATGTTGTTTAACTTCAGTATAGAACAAGACTCACTCTTTTTCCTGATCTTGTCTTTTTCTTTTCCAATAAATGGTACAATATTGGTGTCTTTTCCTTTCAATACTGACACATTTTATGCTGTGAATTAAAGAAAAACTGTTCTTTTGTAAAAAAAAAATATATATAAATAAATAAAAAGAGACCAGTGACATCACTGAGAATGCAGCCTATCCATTTACCAGAGACCGGTTCCACTCCCTGAGGAAGTCCTGTGACCAGTGACGCAATGCGTCGCGTGGAGCCCTGTAACATCACTTCCGGTATCTACAGTGTACGGAAGTGCGGTGAGGAGGTGATTGTGTTTATTCCTATCTGTACTGCAGATGTGACCAAACTTTACTGTAAGCAGGTATTGAATAAATGTGTTATATTTTCTACTGGCAATATTGCGCTATGGGTATTCTTTGCTCTCTTTGAGTTATTATCGACCAAGAAGCACGATATTGGAGTGTTCATACAGATATGTTGACATTTGCACAGCGGGGACCCTAGCAGTTATCCATTGAGATCTAAAGCTTTGTTTGACCATATTGTCATTCTTTGAGGTGAGCGGCCAATTTATGCATTGGTGGCGGTGGTTGCTGGTAGTTCCTTTGCTTTACCGGATTTCTTTCTTTCTTCAATTACAATATGGACTGAGCAGTCATCTTTGTATTCTTTGCACTTGGATTTTATATATATTTTATTTTTATTTATATTTTTTTATTTGAACCTTTTTTTTACTTTTTTGTTATTTATGTGCATTCACTATTTTATTGATCGAGCAAGCGCACCATTCTATACACATTACCATATTCACTGAGAATGCACTGGAATTCACTGGAGACCGGTGACATCACTGAGAATGCAGCCTATCCATTCACTAGAGACCGGTGACATCACTGAGAATGCAGCCTATCCATTCACTAGAGACCAGTGACATCACTGAGAATGTAGCCTATCCGTTCACTAGAGACCGGTGACATCACTGAGAATGCAGCCTATCCATTCACTAGAGACCGGTGACATCACTGAGAATGCAGCCTATCCATTCACTAGAGACCGGTGACATCACTGAGAATGTAGCCTATCCATTCACTAGAGACCGGTGACATCACTGAGAATGTAGCCTATCCATTCACTAGAGACCGGTGACATCACTGAGAATGCAGCCTATCCATTCACTAGAGACCGGTGACATCACTGAGAATGTAGCCTATCCATTCACTAGAGACCGGTGACATCACTGAGAATGCAGCCTATCCATTCACTAGAGACCGGTGACATCACTGAGAATGTAGCCTATCCATTCACTAGAGACCGGTGACATCACTGAGAATGCAGCCTATCCATTCACTAGAGACCGGTGACATCACTGAGAATGCAGCCTATCCATTCACTAGAGACAGATGACATCACTGAGAATGCAGCCTATCCATTCGCTAGAGAGCGGTGACATCACAGAGAATGCAGCCTATCCATTCACTAGAGACTGATGACATCACAGAGAATGCAGCCTATCCATTCAATAGAGACCGGTGACATCACAGAGAATGCAGCCTATCCATTCACTAGAGATCGGTGACATCACTGAGAATGTAACCTATCCATTCACTAGAGATCGGTGACATCACTGAGAATGTAGCCTATCCATTCACTAGAGATTGGTGACATCACTAAGAACGCCTATGTATTTTATAGCCCTCAGCAAACATTCCTTTAAGTCCTCCTCATCATAAACTGTCTGTTTTCCTTTCTTATTGGTCCCCAAGCTCAGTGCAATGGATTCCATATATTGCGTTAAAGATAGCCAACAAGCCTGAAACAACTGTTTGCTGTCTGGAATAATGAGCTATATAATAGTCGGCCCTCTCTGTGCTATAAATGAGTACTTCTGGATTGACAAAACTGACTTGCCCTATTTATAAACAGTAAAATATTTTTTTCTTTTTTTTTTTTTTTCATTCGACCCATGAATTCCCCCATTCCCGTTTTATTTTATTTCAGCAATATTGTTCAAAAAATGTAAGTTCACCACTCCCTCGCAAACCAATTGGATATATTCAATTGCCTATATGGGGAGAAAATGATAACTTTCCATTTGAAACCTGCAGAAATGAGAAGCTGTCAATTAATTATGATTTTAATTACAATGTTTCCATTTTTTCTAGAAAAGGATTGCATAAAAGGGAAAAAAATCAATTTATAATTAAAAACACTTTAGGGAAAAGGCTTAATATTTTTATTATATTCACTATATCAGAAATTCATATATTTTTTTTAATGGGTAATTAAATAATTCAATATTAAATACATTTTACATTTTTTTAATAAATAAAAAAAGAAAATTTGATTTGGAACTAAAATATTTATTTTTAATTTTAATTTTAAATTAAGGAATTTCACATTTATTTCATGCGATTTACTAATTGCTCAAACCAACCAGTGTATTTCAGTAGATTTTCGTTAATACGACTAAACGAAAATGGCATTTTAGTCAAAAGATTATGACTAAAATTAATCAAAATCTGATATCAAAATTAACACTGGCTACTACTCCACAATCCTACTACTAGACCTTTCTGCTGTGTTTGATACTGTTGACCACCCGCTTCTCCTCAATAAACTCTACTCTCTTGGCCTCCAAGATTCTGCTCTTTCCTGGTTCTCATCCTATCTCTCACAGCACTCCTTCAGTATTGCCCTAGAACTGTATCTTCCCCTTTCCACTTCCTCTTTCTGTAGGGTTCCCCCAAGGCTCTGTCCTTGGACCTCTTCTCTTCTCTATCTACACCTCCTCCCTTGGTCACTTGGTAAAGTCCCACAGCTTCCAATATCATGTCTATGCTGATGGGACCCAAATCTATCTCTCGAATCTTCACCTCACTCCTTCGGTCTCCTCTCACATTGCTAACTTTCTAACTGACAAATCAGCATGGGTCAGCGGCGGCCCATCCATAAGGGGTGCTGCCCCCTTATTCATGCCTCCAGCCCCCTAATCTACATGCAGGGATCCGGACACATAGATACCAATGGTTTTTTTTTTTAAAGCCAGAGGCTCTAATAGGCTTCAAAAAAGGGTGGGCTTGGGGCGCAGAGCACAGCGCCCCGAGCCCACACAGTTGGGTGCCAATAGCGAATGAATATTCGCTATAGGCACACTGATTCTCCTCCAGGCCAATCAGGACCCGTCACCCGATTGGCCAAAAAGGATAGGCAATCCTATTGGACACCTAGGAAGCCGCCGTGATGCAGAGGAGGAGGAAACGGAATGGAAGCCTCCACCCGTAGGAGAGCTGCCCACCCACCCATGACCTAGATGGTGTAAGTGCGGGGCTGGATGACCGACCAACCAACCGACTGCAGGGTGGGGGGAGGGCTCCTGACTGGGGTGGTTGTTTGCTGCCCCCCAAATAAACCCAGTTGGGTGACAATAGCGAATGAATATTCACTATTGTCACACTGATTCTCCTCCCGGCCAATCAGGACCTGTCACCCGATTGGCTGAAAGGACAGGCGATCCTATTGGACGCCTAGGAAGCCGCTGTGATGCAGAGGAGGAGGAAACAGAATGGAAGCGGCCACCCGTAGAAGCGCTGCTTACCCACCCGCGACCTAGATGGGGTAAGTGCGGGGCTGGATGACCGACCGACCAACCGACTGCGGTGGGGGGCGACCGACCAGGGTGGTTGTTTGCCGCCCCCCCCAAAAAAAAACACCAGATGCCACTGGCATGGATGTCACCCCACCTGCCAATGCCCTCCTCCCTGGCTTTCCTACTGTAGTGCTACCCACCCCCAGAGGAGCCGTGTAATTGTTTTGCAATTTCTCTGCCAACCTGAAGATAATGCAACTCACTCACCAAGCACGGATAAGCATAGCCTAAAAGAAGAGATTAGCAGATTAGCAAGTGTACTTATACAAACAATCAATAAAACAATAACATTACACTGAGAGATGTGGCTAAACACCTGCAGTGTTCTATCAGTAATTAACAGAACTGAACTGCATTTACCTAGCAACAGTATATTAAGACAATCTTAACTTGCTATACCAGTCCCCGTTTTGTCATACTGGCCAGTGATTGATGAAAAAAAATGTTGTCTATCAAAATTGGGGCCATTGAAGAAAGCACAACAGCTCCCAGCAGACTTGTATAATGTTCGTTTCTTACCAGACCCGGGGCACTTTCCTCTGGGTCTCTGGACACATGCTCTGATTCTGTAAAAGTCCACTTCAAGTCAGACAGGCATAGAAGTTGCTATGGTCTCTCTCTTTCAATCTTGCTAAGACAGTCCCTCGTTTCCTTCAATACAAGTGGTGGGAATACAGTCTGATCACACCAGACATCCAAATCAGTCTCTCCCAACTGTGGTCAGCTATGGCAGAGTTCTGTTCAGTCAGCAGCTCAGTCTTTTTCCGCCACACCTCTGCCAACTTCAAGACAGTCCTTCCCTTGCTTCTTAGCAGCCTGCAGACCCTTCTCCTTGCTCTGTTGCATCAGCCATTCACCATCCTCCAAGGTGATCCAGACCCAGCCAAGACGGCTGCCCCCTGCACTGAGGACACTCCATAGATGAACATTGCAAAGTGGTTTCCTTAAAAAAGGCTGCTGCACTTCTGCATTAATGAATATTCAGTTTAACCCTGTCCACGCTGCAGAAGAATAATACAGCAGTAACAACAGTAAACCATCAAGATCAATAATCAACTATTGGTCCAACCCCTCATGCTAGGGTACTAGGTAATATCCTGGGCTCTGACCTCTCCTTTCAGCCCCAAATCCAATCACTGACCTCAATTTGTAGACCTCCCCTGGAACATCTCTAAAAAAAAAATGCCTCTTTTTATCCAACCATCGAGCTACACATTCCCTCACATCTTCTCTATCCCCCCCTTAGGTCTATCATGAATGCTGCTGCCAGATTTATCTACCTTACCAACTGCTCAATGTCCACCACCCCTCTCTGCCAATCCCTCCACTGGCTTTCGATTGCCGGACAAATAAAATTCAAATTACTAACAACAACCTATAAAGCCATTCACAACTCTACCCTAAGCTATATCACCAATCTTGTCTCAACATATCGCCCAAACCATCGTTTTTGCTCCTCCCAAGACCTCCTGCTCTGTAGCTCCTTTGGCTCCTCTTCCTATGCTCACCTCCAGGACTTCTCCAGAGCCTCTTGCATCTTCTGGAACTCCCACCCCAATCTGTCTAACTATCTCCTACTCTATCCCACCTTTAGGTGATCCCTGAAAACTCATTTCTCCAGGGAAGCCTATCTTGTGCACCGTTTAGGAGATATTCATTCTTTTGGCAGCTGGTGACATCACCGACGCATGAGCTCTGAGTGAGCGGCATACCTGTGCTGTTCCTTCAGAGCACTGTGCCACAGCCGAGACTCCTGCGTGCATGCGCAGGAGTGATGCCATCGTGGCTCAGCCATTCAATCTCCCACGAACCTGGAAGGAAGACCGGGTAAAGATGGAAGCCCTGTCAGCGGTGACAGCATGCCGCTGGAGGGCTTTGTTCTAAGGTAAGTATTTCATAATGTGCTAGTATGAATTCTAGCACATTAAGTAATTGCCTTCCAGGGGATTTTTTTTCTCCAATATCTACTACAGCTTTAAGTCCCACCACAGTTATTACCTTTTGTACCACTCGCCCCACCCTATTAGATTGTAAGCTCCCATGAGCAGGGCCCTCCTAACCCTATTGTATTGTATTGTCTCCCTTTATATTGTAAAGTAAGTAATGTGTATAGAATTTGTTAATGATAACAAGAAAAGCAGTAAAATAAAACCCCTGCAGCCAGCAACAATAGACCCCCCCGGCAATAATAGATGCCATGCAACTAAATACCCCCCAACAACAATAGACCTCCCTCAGCAAAAATAGATCCAGCTAAGCAACTAAAGACCCCTGCTGGCAATTTGGATCTCCCAGCAGCCAACATCAATAGACCCCCCCATCATCCAGGACAATAGACCCCTCCCTCAACAGTAGATCCCTCTCAGCAACAGTAGACCCCCCACCAGCAACAGTAGACCTCCCCGGAAACAATAGATCCCCCCCCCCTCCAGCAGCCAGCATCAATAGACCCTCCAGCACACCCCAGCACCCCCCATACATTCAGTACTTGAGGTGCCGGAAATTTTTTCTGCCCTGGCATTAATTATTTTCTTTTATTACACCTCCCATGCTTGGTTATCCACATTGACGCAATGCCCAATGGACATTATTTGCTTGTTTATCGCTTTTCAAAAAAAAATTGAAGATTATTTCCAAGTTCTGATTTACTGCTGTTTGTTTTTACCAAACTTGTATTCACAGCTTTGTAAACCTTCACAAAATGATTGATGATTGAAAATCTACCTGAATTTGGCCCCTATAAATAGGGTGACACATTTCATAAAACTTGTATAACTTAAACATGTCAACCACGATATAATGAGTTGTCAGCATGCTGTGTACATGGATATACTGTAACCAATTGTTTTACTTTTTTTTCATATGTTCAGGTACAGTATATGTAAAAAAAAAATAAGAAAAAATAGATCCTCAGGTAGGTATCTGTCAAGACCCGGGTCTGAACCTACGCTGGAACTAAGGGTGCCAAGCCCAACCCTTGAAAAACAACCCCACACCATAATCCCCCCTCCACCAAATGACAACAAAGCAAGGTCCATAAAGACATGGATGAGCGAGATTGGGGTGGGGGAACTTGACTGGCCTGCACAGAGTCCTGACCTCAACCCGATAGAACACCTTTGGGATGAATTAGAGCGGAGACTGTGAGCCAGGCCTTCTCATCCAACATCAGTGCCTGACCTCACAAATGCGCTTCTAGAAGAGCGGTCAAACATTTCCATAGACACACTCCTAAACCTTGTGGACAGCCTTCCCAGAAGAGTTGAAGCTGTTATAGCTGCAAAGGGTGGGCCAACTCAATATTGAACCCTACGGACTAAGACTGGGATGCCATTAAAGTTCATGTGTGTGTAAAGGTAAGTGTCCCAATACTTTTGATTATATGTGGGTTTTAATTTTTTAACTGTCATCATCAACTTCAGCCTGCTGATTGGACAACAAAAGCGCAGTCCCACTTTGCTTAGATACGTTCTTTTCTTACTCTGCTTTCTCATCCTGTTGGCTAGCTCCATGTGTTAGATGGTCAGTACCCTGAACCATTTTCCATTCATAAATGCCCTAACAGGAAACATGGGGGACCTGCACTCATCGGTGAGCAGGTAAGAGTGCAATTACTAAAAGACCCAATGGGGCAGTCATCAGGACAAAATTTTGAGTGCAAGCCCTCTCCCATTAATAAAGCCCAGTCAGCATAATTTGGGCACTTATCAGGGCCCAGGTAAGAGATTAGGTCCCCTGTCATTAATAAAAGGTCCAATCAGGATAGGTGGGGCACTCCTCAGGGAACAGGTCATCCATAATGAATAAAAGGCCCACTAGGGACAATTGTCAGGACATAGTTGGGAATTGGGGTCCCATACTATTATTGAAAAGTCCAGTTAGGATAGGTGGGGCACTCATCAGGGCACAGGTAAGAATTCAGGTCCCCTGCCATTAATAAAAGACCCCGTGGGGCACTCATCAGGCCATTAGTAAAAAGTCCAATCTGGATGGGTGAGGCACTCATCAGGGAACAGGTCACTAATAATAATAGGCCCAATGGGGCATTTTTTAGGACATAGTTAGGAGTTTTGTCCCCCATTATTAATGGAAAACCCCAATTAGGATAGGTGGGGCACTCATCAGGGCACAGGTTCAGGTCCTCTGCCATTAATGATAGACCCAGTGGGGCACTCATCATCAGCACACAGACATATGTGAGGATCACCCATCACTAATAAAAAGCCCATCAGGACAGGTGGGCCACTCATTAAGGCACAGGTAACAGTTTAGGTCCCCTGTCATTAGTAAAAGGCCCAACGGGGCACGCATAAGGACACAGTTGAGAATTTAGGTCCCCAGCCATTAATAAAAAGCCCAATCAGTATAAGTGGGGCACCCATCAGGACACAGGTCCCCCACCATTAATATAAGGTCCAACAGGGCATTTTTCAGGACACAGTTGGGAGTTTAGGTTCCCACCAATAATAAAAAGCCCAATCAGGATAGGTGGGGCACTCATTAGGGCACAGGTCCCCCCATTATTACAAAGTCCAATGGGGAACTTGTCAGAACATAGTTGGAAGTTTAGGTCACCACCGTTAATGAGAAGCTCATTCAGGATAGCTGGGGCACCCATCAGGGTACAGGTCCCCCCCCCCCAATTAATAAAAAGTCCAGTGGGGCACTTGTCAGAACATAGTTGGAAGTTTAGGTCACCACCGTTAATGAAAAGCTCATTCAGGATAGCTGGGGCACCCATCAGGGCACAGGTCCCCCACCATTATTAAAGGGCTAATGGGGCACTTGTCAGGACATAGTAGTATGTAACCAAGTGTAGCGCTAAAGAATGAGAAAGAGAATATTGCTATACCACATATAATAGCAAAATGAATTGTGAAAAGATAGTGTTTTGTATACTTTGTGAACATTCATACATATAGAACACTTATGTTATAAAGCCTTAGGGTCACCAAAAGTGATAACAGGATGTAAAAATGGCAATAAAGTCCAAAACTGAATGTGCAGGTACGATGAACATAAATTTTGCAATGGTGATAAATTCCAAAACATATACTCTTGAGAGATTTCTGTATGTAATCCAACATGTGCTGACAAACACTTGTGCGAAACCGCCACCTAGGTTGACTGGAGGCTTACCAGAAAGTTGGGACCCACCTAGCATACGCTATATGGGTCAAATAGGCTTGGATTGCTCACTGGCAATGAAGGTAGGGAACCAAGGGCTGGTGAATGGTGAAGTTGTAACGTTGCTATCCCAAAGAGGTCTTCTTCATATGGAAGCTCAGACACCAACGGACATTACCCACATGTAATGAAGAAGGGGCTCATAGCGTAATCCGTAAACCATAAAAAATGTATTAAAAGGAAAAACACTTACATTTCAGAATAAAAAGCGCTTGCAAGTAAAATGGCGGCAGTGGAGTCCTCCCGACGCGTTTCGTCATACAAGACTTCGTCTGGGGTACTTGCCCACTGCAGCACCACGTCTTCTCTTGAAACACATGACACCATTAGACCTATGGGAATTGAATTACATGAAAGAGAGGCTTGGAAAGCACTCGGGTCCGCCATTTTGGATGACCCCGGAAGTGCCAATGCAAACAAGCCTGGGAGCTGGATTCTCATCAGAGGGGTCCTTGTCCCTATATAAAGGAGTCTGGCTGCAGTGGGCAAGTACCCCAGACGAAGTCTTGTATGACGAAACGCGTCGGGAGGACTCCACTGCCGCCATTGTTTGTCAGCACATGTTGGATTACATACAGAAATCTCTCACGAGTATATGTTTTGGAATTTATCACCATTGCAAAATTTATGTTCATCATACCTGCACATTCAGTTTTGGACTTTATTGCCATTTTTACATCCTGTTATCACTTTTGGTGAGCCTAAGGATTTATAACATAAGTGTTCTATATGTATGAATGTTCACAAAGTATACAAAACACTATCTTTTCACAATTCATTTTGCTATTATATGTGGTATAGCAATATTCTCTTTCTCATTCTTTAGCGCTACACTTGGTTACATATGATTTATTACAAATTTTCTATTTGTTGTGTTAGCTGCTTACATCTATGACTTTTTTGGAGTAAGCGCATGGTTTATAGGTTTTTTAGGACATAGTAGGAAGTTAGATGCCCACCATTAATGAAAAGTCCAGTCAGCATAGGTGGGGCACTTATTAGAGAAGAGGTAAGAGTTTAGGTCACCTTCCATCAATAAAAGTCTCAATGGGGCACTTATTAGGACATAGTTGGCAGGTTAGGTCCCCCACCATTAATGAAAAGCCCAATCAGGATAGGTGTGGCACTCATCAGGGCACAGGTAAGAGTCCAGGTCCCCTGCTATGGATAAATGGAACAATGGGGTACTCATCAGCGCACAGGTAAGAGTGCAAGCAACCCACCATGAATAAAAGGGCCCATCAGAGCCCAGGGGAAAAGGAGGACCTCGCACTGATGCAAGGACTAGGATGCAGAAGTTCAACTCATTCTTCCGGCATTCTGGATTTGCCCATCATTGTGTTTAATGTAAACCCCTTTTGCATCTTTTTTTTTTTCAAAGTACTTAAATCAATTCTTTTTTTACTACTCTAATTGTAATTTTCCTGATTGATTAAAGCCGGGCGGGATTTGCAGGGTGGTTTTCTCAGATCGCCAACCGCTTGAACCGAAAGCTGAGATTTCCTTTTTCTTGGATCTGATTCAGTTGCGAAGCGTCCAGGGAGGAGGCCTGAAGATAAACACATTGCACGGAGCACAATCCCGCTGTGGCTCTGAGGATGGCTAAAAATAGGCTATGAGGAAGGCAGCAATGCTGGACTTTGCATAAAAGAGTGAGCAGGTGTATGGCTTGTCTTGTGTCACACACCTCCTACTGGTCATAGAGAGAACTGCACCATCCAGTTCTGCGCCCCGTCTGTATCGAGTTAAATATGTTAGAAACTGAACACCCAAAACACAGTAAAAATACTCACCTGTGAACTGTTTTATTTGCCACAGGATTTTTAATTCTTGCAAGCCTTTTTTACACAGTGCAACAATCTCTTAGATTGTAAGCTTGAAGGAGCAGGGCCCTCTGATTCAGTATTAAAGTGTATTGTATTTGTACTGTCAACCCTCAAGCTGTAAAGCGATGCGTAAACTGTTGGTGCTATATAAATCCTGTATAATAATAATAATGAAGCTGACACCACATTCTCTATTGGAGCTAAAGTGGACCTACATCTTCCTTTGCTATTCTTACAATGGCAAAAAAGAAGATTTTCCTTATTGTGTGGGCCCCTCACTTCTAGAATTCTCACCTAGGCAAGAATTATATACCCCAGCAGAAACAAGATACCCAGTTCATGTAGTTTTTGAGGCAATCTACCAAAAGTGTGCATGCGCTGCATCCAGGGCCGGGACAAGGGGTGGGCAGAAGGGACGGCTGCCCCAGGCGCAGCACGTATTGTTGGGATGGATGAACCGCAGGTTCCTTCTACTATAAGGCTGACGGGAGTAGTGACAGTGGCATCACTACTTGTACTTCCGTCAGCCCAGTGCTGGAAGCAGCAAGGAGAAAAGGAGAGAGCTGGGAAGAGGTGCAGGCTGTGCTCTCTCCCCCCCCTCCTTCTCATAAGCTTGCTGCACAGGGGTGGGGGGGGGGCACAATTTATCATCTTTGCCCTGGGCACTGGGGGATCTTGTCCCAGCACTGGCTGCATCACTGGGGTGCCAGTTTCCTTCTCCTGGTTCTTGCAGCTGGCCCCCTGATGACGTGCCATCGGGGGGGGGGGGGGGGGCAGTTGCAAGGACCAGAAAGAGGCAGGTAGCTCCCAGTGACACTGGGGGAAGATGGCAAAAGCAGGACCTGGTGTGGAGCAGCTGAATGACAGATCACTACAGAACACTGCTGGATTCACTGGATGCCACGGCAAAAAGACAAAAAAGCACCAAGGGCCAATCAGCTGAGTCTGATTGGCCCTTGGAGCTGCCCCTTCTGCTTCTAGGCAGTGGAGAGTTGATCTACTAAAATCTACAGTTAGTGTAGTGCGTCCTCTGCACAGTGTGCACCTAAAGCTACCTGAAGGCAATTGCTGTTGTTCTGATCCTATTAATACCACAGGCAGGCAGCTGCAGTATTTACAGTTAGTGTACTGCGTCCTCTCCACAGTGTGCTCCTAAAGCTACCTGAAGAAAATTGGTGTTGTTCTGCTGATCCTATTAGTACCACAGGCAGGGAGCTGCAGTATTTACGGTTAGTGTAGTGCGTTCTCTGCACAGTGTGCACCTAAAGCTACCTGAAGAAAATTGGTGGTGTTCTTCTGATCCTATTAATACCACAGGCAGGCAGCTGCAGTATTTACAGTTATGCCGCGTACACACGGTCGTCTACAAAAGTCAGACGGACGCCGACGGACCAAATACGGCGGACAATCCGATCAGGTGTGGGCTTCCCCGGACTTTCAGCGGACTTTTCCAGCCGCAAATCTGACGGACTTTAGATTTGAAACATGCTTCAAATCTTTACGTTGTAACTATGCCGGACCCAGAAATCCGCTCGTCTGTATGCTAGTCGGACGGACAAAAACCCACGCTAGGGCAGCTATTGGCTACTGGCTATCAACTTCCTTATTTTAGTCCGGTGTACGTCATCACGTACGAATATGTCAGACTTTTGTGTAATCGTATGTAGGCAAGTCCATTCGTTAGAAAGTCCGCTGCAAGTCCGCCAAAAGTCAGTCGAAAGTCCGTCGAAAGTCTGTCGGATGGACTGTCGGACTTTTGTAGCCGAAAAGTCCAACCGTGTGTACGCGGCATTCGTTTACTGCGTCCTCTGCACAGTGTGCACCTAAAGCTACCTGAAGACAATTGGTGGTGCTGTTCTGATCCTATTAGTACCACAGGCAGGCTTCTGCAGTATTTACAGTTAGTGTACTGTGTCCTCTGCACAATGTGCACCTAAAGCTACCTGAAGAAAATTGGTGGTGTTCTTCTGATCCTATTAGTACCACAGGCAGGCAGCTGCAATATTTACAGTTAGTGTACCGCGTCCTCTACACAGTGTGCACCTAAAGCTACCTGAAGACAATTGCTGGTGTTCTCATACTAATAATGCTACAGGCAGGCAGTTGATTCTGCTAGCTGCAGTATCAGTATATATATACATCCCAGCTTTGTGCAGCTACATCTCACTGCAGGCCATTAGTATGTCTGGAAGGCCAACAAGGAGAGGCAGACAGTCACAAGCCAATAAAAGAGGGCAAGCAGGCTCTGTGTCTAGAGGCAACAGTGCTGGTCGTGGAGACGGTGCATTCTCATCAGCACGTGGCCGTGGGACACGCTTGTTCTTTTTTTCATCAGCTGGCCGTATTGAGCCGCAACATGAGGAAGACTTGGTAGATTGGATGACCAAGCCGTCCTCATCCTCCTCATCCTCTCTCACCCAGGCTCAGGGTACTTTGTCTGGCAAAGCAGCTGCCAACGCGGCCTCTTCCCTTGGCTCAATGGCATCAGTCACTCCTTCCCTAGCCCCACCATGTCCTCCTGAGTCCCCCGAACTGTTTGACCACAGTGTTGGGTACATGCTCCAGGAGGATGCCCAGCGTTTTGAAGGCTCAGATGATGGTACCCAGTTAGAGGAAGTCAGTAACGTGAGCCCAGAGAGAGGGGGTGCCCAAGAAGGACAGCAATTTGGCAGTCATGTTCCCCCAGCTGCAGCATACTGCCAGGTTTGCTCCAGTGATGAGGAGGGAGGGGATGATGAGGTCACTGACTCCTCGTGGGTGCCTGATAGGAGAGAGGAGGAGGAGGAGGCACATCTCCAACGAGGCAGAATGCCCCCCAGGGGCCAGCTTAAGGGCAGCACACCGACTGCATCACACCGCAGAGCTCCGCATGTGCAGGGCGCTGCTGTCACTGCATGTTATTCCAAACGTTCTTTGGTGTGGGCCTTTTTTGAGACGAGTGCATCAGATCCCACCGCTGCTATTTGCAACATTTGTCTCAAGCGTATCTCGCGTGGCCAAAACATCACCCGCTTGGGCACCACATGCTTGACCAGACATATGTCGACCTTCCATGCAGTTCGTTGGCAAGCATACCTAAAAGACCCACACCAAAGAACAAAGCAGACCTCTCCTTGCTCCTCATCAGCTGGGATCTCCAACCCCACTATACCTTCAGTCCTCTCTGAAACCTGCACTGAGAGGAATGAAGGTGTAGAATTAGGTGTGTCACAGCCAAGTACTTGCGGGCAATCTGCTATCGGTACACCGACGTCAGATTGTACTAGACAAATTTCCCTGCCCCAGCTGCTGCATCGCCGAAAGAAGTTCGCTTCCAGCCATCTACATGCCCAGCAGTTGAATGCTAGCTTGGCTAAATTGCTAGCACTTCAACTGCTGCCTTTTCAGTTGGTAGACTCTGTCCCCTTCAGTGAGTTTGTGAAATGTGCAGTTCCTCGGTGGCAGGTACCCAAACGCCACTTTTTCTCACGGAAGGCGATTCCGGCTCTCTACCGGCATGTGGAAGGCAATGTCTTGGCCTCGGTGCATATTACCGCTGACTCATGGTCCAGCAGGCATGGACAGGGTCGTTACCTGTCTTTCACCGCACACTGGGTGACTCTTCTGGCAGCTGGGAAGGATGCAGGACAGGGTGCAGTAGTGTTGGAGGTTGTTCCGCCACCACGCCTCCAAAATTCTGCTAGTGGTGATTCTGCCACAAATCTCTCCCCCACCCCCTCCTCTTCTTCTTCCTCCATGGCCTCTTACTGTGCTAATTTGTCCTCGGAACCAGCGGTGCTCCATAGGCATTCAAGGGGCTACGCAAGCACGCAGGCAAAAAGATGCCATGCTGTGCTTGAGCTGGTGTTCTTGGGGGACAGGAGCCACACGGGGCAGAGATTCTGTCAGCTCTGCAGGGGCAGGTTCAGAGGTGGTTGACGCCACGCCAGCTTAAGCCAGGTATGGTGGTTTACGACAATGGCACCAACCTCCTCTCCGCCCTCGGATAGGGACAACTGACCCATGTGCCCTATTTGGCTCACATCCTTAACTTGGTGGTGCAGCGGTTCTTGGGCAGGTACCCGGGCTTACAGGATGACCTGAGGCAGGCCAGGAAAGACTGTGTGCATTTCCGCAGGTCATATAATGCCAGTGCTTGGCTGGCTGACCTCCAAAAGGAATTTAACCCGCCCAAGAACCGCCTAATCTTTGACATGCCCACCAGGTGGAACTCAACCTTGGCCATGCTGCAGCGGCTGCACACGCAGCAGAGGGCCATCAATGAGTACCGTTGCGACTATGGCACCAGGACAGGGTCAGGGGACCTCGTTTTTTTTCCCCCACGCCAGTGGGCTATGATCAGGGATGCATGCACTGTCCTGTCACCATTTGAGGAGGCCACGAGGATGGTGAGTAGTGACAGTGCATGCATCAGTGACACTGTCCCTCTTGTCCACCTGTTAGAGCACACGCTGCAATAATGGACAGGGCACTTGAGGCAAAACAGAGACAGGAAGAGGAGGACTTCCTTACCTCTCAAGGCCCCCTTTATGCAGACAGTGTTCCTGCGTGCCTGCCACAGGAAGAGGAGGAGGATTGTGTCAGCATGGAGGTGGAGCCTGGCACTCAGCATCAGCAGCAGTCTTCAAGGGATCATTTACAGTCTGAAGAAACCCATGGACTTGTACGTGGCTGGGAGGAGGTGGCTGCGGATCATGTCGTCCTTAGTGACCCAGAGGACTCTGGACCGAATGCCTCAGCAAACCTACGCTGCATGGCCTCCCTGATCCTGCAAAGCCTGCGGAAGGATCCTCGTGGTCGTGGTATCAAGGAGAGGGATGATTACTGGCTGGCAACCCTCCTTGATCCACGTTACAAGGGTAAGGTTGCGGACCTTATCTTGCCATCGCAGAGGGAGCAGAGGATGAAACATCTTCGGGAGGTCTTGCAGAAAATTTTGTGCAACGCATTTCCAGAGCCTGGGAGGTTACAATTTCCTGGTCCTCCTGGACAACGTGTTGCTGAGGCTTTGGTCAGTCACAGAAGGAGCGGTGGAGAAGCGATGCGTTCAGACAGTTTTTTAGTCCACAGCTCCAAGGTCTGATCGGTTCCAGCAACCATCGCCAGCGTCTGATTCACATGGTGCAGGATTACCTAGGGGCAAGATCAGACTTGGACACCATTCCCACCAAAAATCTTCTGGCTTACTGGGTCCTGAGGATGGATCACTGGCCAGAGCTTGCACAGTATGCAATTGAGCTACTGGTCTGTCCTGCATCCAGCGTTCTTTCGGAATGCACATTCAGTGCTGCTGGAGGCTTTGTAACCAATCACAGGGTGCGCCTGTCCACTGAATCGGTTGATCGGCTGACCTTCATAAAAATGAATCAGTCTTGGATCACCAGCTACCAAGCACCTGATGCTGATGTAACCGATTGACTTTTTTTTTAATGTGAGATCTCTTCAAGACTGCCTATGCTGATGCTGAGTGACTATCCTGTTATGCTGAGTCACAATCCTCTTCCTCCTCAATTTTCATGCTGATAGCTTGTAAGAACATTTTTGGTTCTGGGCACCGCCACCAGTGGCCAAGGCCCAATTTTTCTGCCCCTGTTTAACAGGTGTGTATAATTACAATTTTTGATGCAATACTTTGCAGCAGGGCTCATTCCTGAACTCCAACTATAGTATCTGTGAGGGGTTGCAGTGTTGTGGCACCAGCACCAGTGCCCAAGGCCCAATTTTTCAGCCCCTGTTTAACAGGGGCATATAATTAAAATTTTTGATGCAATACTTTGCAGCAGGGCTCATTCCTGCGCTCCAACTATAGCATCTGTGAGAGGTTGCAGTGTTGTGGCAATTTTTCTGCCCCTGTTTAACAGGGGCGTGTAATTACAATTTATGATGCAATACTTTGCAGCAGGGCTCATTCCTGCACTCCAACTAGAGTATCTGTGAGGGGTTGCAGTGTTGCGGCACCATTGCCCAAGGCCCAATTTTTCAGCCCCTTTTAAACAGGGGCATATAATTACAATTTTTGATGCAATACTTTGCAGCAGGGCTCATTCCTGCGCTCCAACTAGAAGATCTGTGAGGGGTTGCAGTGTTGTGGCACCAGCACCAGTGCCCAAGGCCAAAATTTTCAGCCCCTGTTTAACAGGGGCGTATAATTACAATTTTTGATGCAATACTTTGCAGCAGGGCTCATTCCTGCGCTCCAACTATAGCATCTGTGAGGGGTTGCAGTGTTGTTGCACCAGTGCCTAAGGCCCAGTTTTTCTGCCCCTGTTCAACAGGGACATGTAATTACAATTCTTGATCTAATATTTCACAGCAGGGCCCATTCCTGCGCCCACCATTCTCTGCAAGTGCCCTGCAACCTTGTGCAGTACAGCACACAATGGGTTAAAGCAGGCAGCGTTGTGTTTCTTTCTCACCACCTGGCTTAACCCCTTGGACCCCGCAGAAGCATGCAGTTGTGGGGCACTTGCAGAGTGGCCCCAATTACTTGAATGGGTCGGGTCGCGACTGGCACAGGCGGTAGCACCCAACAAAAGCAACAAGGGGCTTAACTGCTGCTGTGGCACGTGTACACACCTTTGGCTGCTGCCTCAACAGCTAAAGAGGGTAGGGACTGGGGACAGTAAAACCGCGACTCAACCACAGGTTTTACCCCCCCCCCCAACTTTACGTGTGAACGAGCCCTAAGGGTGTAGCTGCCGAATGCAACTAAGGGCTCATTCACAAGTGCAGCAAGCCCTGCTGCTCCTCTGAAAAGTGATCTGAGTGTATTTTACAGGTGGTTAGGCGGTGATATGTTGCCTCCTCACCACCTGATTTAAACCCATAATTGCCGATTGTGACACGGTAGTGCGGCAATTAGAGGTTTAAATCAGGTGTGAGGAGGTGACACTGTGCCCGGTGATCTTTGACGTCTCCTATGTTGTTCAGGTAGATCTCCACCTCTTTAGGGTTGCCTATCCTGCTTTAGGGCATATGACATGACATATGAAGGACAGTGTGACGGGAGGTCCCGTGGAACCAAGAATCCCTTGGAAAGGTTGGGAAACCCATGTTTCAGCTCCCCATACACCTCTTATGTCTAAGTCACCCTGTGCCATCCTAGCCGAAGCAGATGATGTGGAGGTTCCAAGACCTCTACCCCACACCTGTGTCAGTTTCGGAGGCCCGAGGTGAGAAGGTGATGGTTCCTCTTTCCCAGTGGATTTCAGAGATGCAGGGAGGAGAAGCAGCCTGGGAGACAATACCAGTGAAAGGGAGTTCCAACAGCAGACAGCGCCCCAGAATGATGACACCAACCCAGCTGAAGCGCTGGCAACCGGGCAGAGTGCTACCAACCTCTGCCCAGCACCGACAACAACTATAGAGTTCAAGGGAGCCGGGGCAGTCAGCCTACCTCCCCAACAGTTAGTCAGAGCAGATGGTGCGGGGTTTCCAGCAGAAGGGCTGGCAACAGAGCAGAGTACTGCTGGCCTCTGCCCTCAACTAACAGAGGACGGATTGCCTGTAAAGGTGGATGGGACTTCAGTCTCCACCTGTATACCCCAGGGATGCTGGGCAGTCGGCCCAGATGCCCAACAGCATAACGGACTGAGCCCAGCCACCCTGTCTTCTCTCCAGCAGCTGAAGGGACTCCAGGGGGAAGGACCAGTCTGCACTTCCCCCCAGCAGGGAGTATGTTCTATGAGAGAGGCAGAGGTTGGCTGGGTGAGTAATGCTCTGTTTGGAAAAATTTGTTTGGGGTACTGTGTGGGCACAGGCATTAGAGGACTGGAACTATGGACTAACTTCGGAGTCAACCCATCTGGGGTCTCCTCCTGTGTTGGACTTCTTCCGAAAGGGGAGAGATGTGACGGGAGGGCCCATGGAACCAAGAATCCCTTGGAAAGGTTGGGAAACCCATGTTTCAGCTCCCCATACACCTCTTATGTCTAATGCCGCGTACACACGAGCGGACTTTCTGGCAGACTTTGCTCGGCGGACTTTTTGACAGACTTTACGATGGACTTTCTGAATGAACGGACTTGCCTACACACAATCCACCAAAGTCCGTCGAATTCGTACGTGATGACGTAGACCGGACTAAAACAAGGAAGTTCATAGCCAGTAGCCAATAGCTGCCCTAGCGTGGCTTTTTGTCCGTCGAACTAGCATACAGACGAGCGGATTTTTCAACCGGACTCGATTTCGACGGATTGATTTAAAACATGTTTCAAATCCAAGTCCATCCAACTTTTGAGAAAACAAAGTCAGCTGGAGCCCACACACGATCAAATTGTCTGACGAAATCCCGTCCGCCGGGCAAAGTCCAGCGTAAAGTCCGCTCGTGTGTACGCGGCATAAGTCACCCTTAGACAACTTCTTCCTTCTAACTAAACTTCCCCAGGATCCCTCCAGGCTCTTAACCACTCCCCTTTCCTTAAAGGGGCCACATTCCTAAACTACCCCTGTCTGTCCTGCTGTCCGCCTATGTCATGCCTTCCCTCCGCCCATTCTTTTTATTCCTTTACTCCGGGACTCCCTTTAAAATGAATTGGATAATATAATTTTTCCCATTGCCTGGTTTTGTTTCTTTTTTTTTTTCTTTTTTTTTAATACACTTTACTGCCTACTGTAGGTTTCCTTTAAAGGCAAGCTATCATGATCGTTACTAAACTTGTCATTTCTGACTTGTTTTTAAAGACACAAGGGCCAGGGATGTTATCCTTGTCTTGATTTTTTTCACAAGTATGGATGATGGTAACTGTGGTGATTGTCGTGGAGTCAATAGTCTTAAAGTAAGAATTCCGGTCAAATACTAACTATACCTAAATCTGCTCCCACCTAAATTAGAAGCCTATCCTATCCACCCTGAAAAGGAAAGATGGCTTTACCTTCCTGTTCTGATGATGCTCCGGTTCGGTCACATGGTCTCGTCCCAGCGGCGGCTTCAGTGTAGAGGAGGAACTGCTGACAATGGATGCCCCATAGTTTGCCTATGGGTGACGTCATCTCCCAGGCTGTGCAGCCGTTGTCTGCGATCTCTTCTCCTGCTGGGGAGATCATGTGACCAGACCGAAGTGACTTCAGAATAGGTAAGTATAGACATCTTTCCTGTTACAGGGTAGATAGAATGGAGGGTGGGGGTAGGTAAGGATTTGACTGGAATTCTACTTTAACCACTTCCCGCCCGCGAAATAGCAAGATGACCGAAGTGGTTTAATTATCCTGACTGGACATCATATGACGTCCAGCAGGATAAGCCGCAATTGCTTGCCCATGGGGGCGCGCAGCCCGGCGATCGGTGGTGTGGCGTGTCAGTCTGACACACCGCATCTCTGATCTCGGTAAAGAGCCTCTGACGTAGGCTCTGTACCATGTGATCAGCTGGCAAAGATGTTTATCGGCTTTTCCTCCACTCGCACTGACAGAGGCAAGTAGAGGAGAGACGATTGGCTGCTCTCTTAACAGGGGGGTCTGCGCTGATAATCATCACAGTGATTATCAGTGCAGACCCACCAAGGATGCCCACTAGAGCCCACCAGGGATGCCCACCCATGATTACCAGGGATGCCAATCAGTGACCATTAGAGGTGCCAATCAGTGCCCATTATAGATGCCAATCAGTGACATTCAGTAATGCCTGTCAGTGCCTCCTAATCAGTGCCACCCATCAGTGCCACCTATAAGTGCCCATCAGTGCCGCCTTTCATTGCCCATCAATGCCGCCTATGAGTGCCCATCGGTGCTGCCTATCAGTGCCCATTAGTGCTGCATATTAGTGCCTCATCAGTGTCGCCTTTTCAGTGCCTTTTTAGCGAAGGAGAAAACGTACTTGTTTACAAAATTTTATAACAGAAACAAAGAAAAACATTTTATTTTTTCAAAATTTTCAGTCTTTTTTTATTTGTTTAGCAAAAAATAAAAACCCCAGAGGTGATCAAATACCACCAAAAGAAAGCTCTACTGGTGGGAACAAAATGATAAAAATTGTGTTTGGGTACAGTGTTGCATGACTGAGTAATTGTCATTCAAACTGTGACAGCGCTGATAGTGGAAATTGGCCTGGGCAGGAAGGGGGGAAAGTGCCCGGTATTGAAGTGGTTAAAGTGGTTGTAAACCTTGGACATGATGAACAAAGCATACAGTAAATGCTTTAATGGCGTATAGATTAGCCTGGTGGAAGTGTAGGTTAGAGTAGAACTAAAGTCAAAACTTGTTTTTTTTTTTTAATTTTGTATAGGGTAAAGGTGGGTAATAACCCCTATCAGTGTTTTTACCATTTGTGTCCCATTGGGGAGATTTCTCTTTACTTCCTGTCCCATAGTCAAAACAGGAAGTGACAGGAAATCTCTGGTTGTCACCAGAACTAATATCCCCAATTGCAAGATTTCCACTCATTTCCTGTTCTGGCGCCAACCCAAAATTTGGGATTTTCTTTCAATCTTGGTGATAATGGTAAACATGACAGAGGGTGAATCTCCCTAACAAACAAACAGTAACATTGTGACGGGTTCTAATCTCTCTCCGCTCTATCCAAAACTAAGTAAGGTTTTTGCCTTTAGTTATTCTTTACCACTGAATGATTCCATTGGATTAGATGGACTATGAATGCAAATGACAAACGTGCCTTTCAACAACATTAAAGTGATTGTAAACTTTCATTTTTTTTTTAAATAACAAACATATCATACTTACCTCCACTGTGCAGTTTGTTTTGCACAGTGTGGCCCCGATCATCCTCTTCTGGGGTCCCCCGGCGGCGCTCGCGGCTCCTCCTCGCATAGGTAAACCCCCAGGGAGAAGCGCTCTCCCGGTGGTTTCCTTGCTGGCGCGCTCCGGAGTCCAGCGTTTGCGTCCATAGACACAGAATGCTGGACTCAGCCCCTCCCCCGGCACCCGCGTGATTTGATTGACAGCAGCGGGAGCCAATGGCTGCGCTGCTATCAATCTGTCCAATCAAGAGCCAAGAACCCTGAGAAGGGCTCAGGTGAGTAAGGCCAGTTAGGCCAGTTAGTGTGAGAAGCTTTTTCACCTTAATGCATAGGATGCATTAAGGTGAAAAAACATGAGGGTTTACAACCCCTTTAAGATGTCTCCATCCAATGACCTACTTTATGGCTCTAAGTATCTATTAAAGCTTATCTAAATGCAGCACCCAGTATGCTGTGCTGTATGTTACCCATTCCTTACCTCTGCACCCTATGTGTTATGTTGTTCAATATACAGTATCTCACAAAAGTAGGTACACCCCTCACATTTTTGTAAATATTTTACTCTATCTTTTCATGTGACAACACCGAAGAAATGACACTTTGCTACAATGTAAAGTAGTGAGTGTACAGCTTGTATAACAGTGTCAATTTCCTGTCCCCTCAAAATAACTCAACACACAGCCATTAATGTCTAAACCGCTGGCAACAAAATTGAGCACATCCCTAAGTGAAAATGTCCAAATTGGGCCCAAAGTGTCAATATTTTGTGTGGCCACCATTATTTTCCAGCACTGCCTTAACCCTCTTGGGCATGGAGATCACCAGAGCTTCACAGGTTACCACAGGAGTCCTCTTCCACTCCTCCATGACGACATCACAGAACTGGTTAGAGACCTTGCGCACCTCCACCTTCCGTTTGAGGATGTCCCACAGATGCTCAATAGGGTTTAGGTCTGGAGACATGTTTGGCCAGTCCATCACCGTTACCCTCAGCTTCTTTAGCAAGACAGTGGTCATCTTGGAGGTGTGTTTGGGGTCGTTATTATGTTGGAATATTGCCCTGCGGCCCAGTCTCCAAAGGGAGGGGATCATGGTCTGCTTCAGTATGTCACAGTACATGTTGGCATTCATGGTTCCCTCAATGATCTGTAGCTCCCCAGTGCTGGCAGCACTCATGCAGCCCCAGACCATGACACTCCCACCATCATGCTTGACTGTAAGCAAGACACACTTGTCTTTGTACTCCTCACCTGGTTGCCACCACACACGCCTGACACCATCTGAACCAAATAATTTTATCTTGGTCTCATAAGACCACAGAACATGGTTCCACTAATCCATGTGCTTAGTCTGCTTGTCTTCAGCAAACTGCAGGCTTTCTTGTGCATCATCTTTAGAAGAGGCTTCCTTCTGAGACAACAGCCATGCAGACAAATTTGATGCAGTGTGCAGCGTATGGCCTGAGCACTGATAGGCTGACCCCCCACCCCTTCAACCTCTGCAGCAATTCTAGCAGCACTCATACGTCTATTTCCCAAAGACAACCTCTGGATATGACGCTGAGCACGTGCACTCAACTTCTTTGGTCGACCATGGCGAGGCCTGCTCTGAGTGGAACCTGTCCTGTTAAATCACTGTATGGTCTTGGCCACCGTGCTGCAGCTCAGTTTCAGGGTCTTGGAAATCTTCTTATAGCCTAGACCATCTTTATGTAGAGCAACAATTCTTTTTTTTTCAGATCCTCAGAGAATTCTTTGCCATGAGGTGCCATGTTGAACTTCCGGTGACCAATATGAGAAAGTGAGAGCGATAACACCAAATTTAACACACCTGCTCCCCATTCACACTTGAGACCTTGTAACATTAACGAGTCACATGACACCGGGGAGGGAAAATGGCTAATTGGGCCCAATTTGGACATTTTCACTTAGGGGTGTACTCACTTTTGTTGCCAGCAGTTTAGCCATTAATGGCTGTGTGTTGAGTTATTTTGAGGGGACGGCAAATTTACACTGTTATACAAGCTGTACACTCACTACTTTACATTGTAGCAAAGTGTCATTTCTTCGGTGTTGTCACATGAAAAGATATAATAAAATATTTACAAAAATGTGAGGGGTGTACTCACTTTTGTGAGATACTGTATACTCCTGATTCTGAATGAATCCTCAGCACACTGTTATACATCCTTTTTAGCAAGCATAAAAACAGGAATTTGAATTTCACATACATTGCAATACATGTTTAAGCTGGCCAACTGCGTCAAAGTAATCCCTTTCTGGCCAGTCCCTACTCTACTTTGCAAAATATTTAATTGCTTTCAGCATACTTCAGTGGATATATTGCCAATATGGGGCAAATAGACACAAGATGTAGGCAAGCTACAGGTTCAGGTCTGGTCACACTAATGCCCCGTACACATGGTCGGACATTGATCGGACATTCCGACAACTAAATCCTAGGATTTTTTCCGACGGATGTTGGCTCAAACTTGTCTTGCATACACACTGTCACACAAAGTTGTCGGAAAATCCGATCGTTCTGA
Organism: Aquarana catesbeiana; assembly: GCF_042186555.1. Lineage (NCBI taxonomy): Eukaryota > Metazoa > Chordata > Amphibia > Anura > Ranidae > Aquarana > Aquarana catesbeiana. The sequence goes on along the minus strand of NC_133325.1, from coordinate 778,639,682 downwards.
ACACGGTGACGTAAAACACGTACGTCGGGACTATAAATGGGGCAATAGCCAAATGGCTTTTGTCTCTTAATTTATTCTGAGCATGCGTGGCACTTTGTCCGTTGGATTTGTCTGCACACGATCGGAATTTAAAGGATCAGATTTTGTTGTCGGAAAATTTTATAGTATGCTCTCAAACTTTGTGTGTCGGAAATTCCGATGGAAAAAGTCCGATGGAGCCCACACACGGTTGGAATTTCCGACAAGAAGCTCCGATCGCACCTATTCCGTCGGAATGTCCGACCATGTGCACAGGGCATTAAAGTTCTGAATGAACCCTCTGCACACTGCTATACGTCCTTTTTAGCAAACTTTACATAAAAACAGGGATTTTTAGTTCACATGTATTGCAGTCCATATTTAAGCTGGCCAACTAAATCAAAGTAATCCCTCTCTGGGCAGTCCCTACTCTGCTCTGCAAAATGCAGAATATTTTTCAGCTCAGTGTGAAAACCGATATGATGGAACCATCTTCTTGAATCATTCTACCGAAGAACAGGAGTCGTGGCTCTTTAGAGACAATGGACTTGTCCGGTTGTTGGAAGGTTGTTTCTTTCCTGCAGGAGAGAAGAGCATATAAAAATGACTATCTATTTTCTGTTATTTGTACATAACAGATATCAGCATTGTTATAATAAAATTCTTCAAACCAAAAAAATAAACAATTTTGTTGGCCTGAAATATCTACTTACATTTCTTGCACAAATCGCTTTCTTCCACTTTGCCGCCTGGCCCAGCATTAATCCATTGGTACAGGATAGATATTGACCAGCTGCGGAACAGTAATGTACTGGTAAACCCTCTAAAGGCTAGCAGGGAGCTGTTATTGCAGCAAAGATGGGATTGTCCCTGGCTATCACTGAGCTGCTGGTCCAATTCTGTTGTAGAGGTGAAGTGATGGCACAGCTCAGTGTGAAAACCGATATGATGGAACCATCTTGTTGAATCATTCTACTGAAGAACAGGAGTCGTGGATCTATAGAGACAATGGACTTGTCCGGTTGTTGGAAGGTTGTTTCTTTCCTGCAGGAGAGAAGAGCATATAAAAATTAGTATCTATTTTCTGTTATTTGTACATAATAAATATCAGCATTTTTATATTAAAATTCTTCAAATCAAAAAAATTAACATTTTTGTTAGCCTGAAATATCTACTTACATTTCTTGCACAAATCACTTTCTTCCACTAAGCCGCCTGGCCCAGCATTAATCCATTGGTACAGGATAGATATTGGCCAGCTGCGGAACAGTAATGTACTGGTAAACCCCCTAAAGGCTAGCAGGGAGCTGTTATTGCAGCAAAGATGGGATTGTCCCTGGCTATCACTGAGCTGCTGGTCCAATTCTGTTGTAGAGGTGAAGTGATGGCACAGCTCAGTGTGATAACTGATAAGATGGAACAATCTTCTTGAATCATTCTACCGAAGAACAGGAGTCTTGGCTCTTCCGGTTGTTTGGAAGGTTGTTTCTTTCCTGCAGGAGAGAAGAGCATATAAAAATTACTATCTATTTTCTGTTATTTGTACATAATATATATTAAAATTCTTCAAATCAAAAAAAATAACATTTTTGTTGGCCTGAAATATCTACTTACATTTCTTGCACAAATCGCTTTTTTCCACTACGCCGCCTGGCCCAGCATTAATCCATTGGTACAGGATAGATATTGGCCAGCTGCGGAACAGTAATGTACTGGTAAACCCTCTAAAGGCTAGCAGGGAGCTGTTATTGCAGCAATGATGGGATTGTCCCTGGCTATCACTGAGCTGCTGGTCCAATTCTGTTATAGAGGTGAAATGATGGCACAGCTCAGTGTGAAAACTGATATGATGGAACCATCTTGTTGAATCATCTACTGAAGAACAGGAGTCGTGGCTCTTCTGGCTCTTCCGGTTGTTTGAAGGTTGTTTCTTTCCTGCAGGAGAGAAGAGCATATAAAAAATAACTATCTATTTTCTGTTATCTGTACATAACAGATATCAGCATTGTTATAATAAAAGTCTTTAAACCAAAAAAATAAACAATTTTGTTGGCCTGAAATATCTACTTACATTTCTTGCACAAATCACTTTCTTCCACTATGCCGCCTGGCCCAGCACTAATACATTGGTACAGGATAGATATTGGCCAGCTGCTTCTCCTTTTCCTCCGGACAGATGAAAGACACAAAAAGCAGGGGAGATTCCTTCACGAGAGTCGAGTCGTGTTGCTGGCTCCGAGGGAAATGGAACCAAACTTGTAGCATACAGACGAGTCCATTATCTCTATAGATCCACAACTCATGTTCATCAGTAAAATTATTCAAGAAGATTGTTCCATCACATCAGTTTTCACACTGAGCTGAGGGGGTTTGCAGCTTGTCAACTGGGAGGGGGGAGTTGACCATTACACTACACTGACCACTACACTACAGACTGGCTGGTCAGTACTATTGTAGGAAGGGAAGGGACTCAGAGCGTGCTGAAAGTCTGCAGGTTAGAGGGCGCAAATTACTTGCCTTGCCCCGAGCGCTGACAACCCACGCTACGCCAATGACCACCACACCCCTCCCCCTTTGAGGTGATAGGCTGTAACCCCCCTACCTCTTCAAGGTGACAGGCTGCAACCACCACCCCTCCCCGAGGTGACGGGCGGCAACTACCACCCCCCCCGGGTGATAAGCTGCATTCCCCCCCTCGAGGTGACAGGCTGCAACCACCACACCAACCCCCCCCAGTTGACAAGCTGCAAACCCCCCCAGCTCAGTGTGAAATCTGATGCGATGGAACGATCTACTTGAATAATTTTACTGATGAACATGAGTTGTGGCTCTATAGAGACAATGGACTTGTCCGGTTGTTGGAAGGATGTTGTTTTTCCTGCAGAAGACAAGAGAAGAAATGTTCAAAACTGGAACTTCATGGGCCTATCTGTAAAGATATTGACTTATTATACTGTGTACTAATTTTATATTGTGAAGAATGTACCCCCTGCTTTAAAATACAAGAATATTAGAAGTCGCACTCAGGTGATTATAAAACACAAGGCTAGATGTATGTTACAGAACTCTGAGAATATTTTCCTATCAGAGTAAACTGATCCATTATTCCTCATAATACACAAGACTCCATTTGGAACAATGCTGGTTGTTATACATTGTCATTGCTTGATCCAGGGAATATCTTATTGCCTCTTGAGGGATCAGGAAGGGATTTTTTTCCCTGCTGGAGTAAACTAGATCATGCTTTGCTGTTTTTTTTTCCTTCTCCTGGATTGTAAATTTTTTTTTGCTTTGTTTTGTTTTTCCCTTTTTATTGGTTGAAATAGATGGACTTTTTTCAACCAAACAAACTAACTAACTTTGTAACAATACTTCACTGATGGAAACATGTGCTGAGACAGTTACGTAGGTTGTCATTGCTGACGTCTCCTTTTATGCTAATCAATGAACTGTAATACTTGCCCTATGACATGAACAGCAGGTCATCAGCATTGCCAGGAGGAGGTCAGCAATGATATTATCACAGTTCAGATTTTTTATCCTTGTAGGCAGAGGTACAGTTGTAATAATACAATTTTCACATGTGATGTGATAATGTTATGCTAACATATCAGCACCGTGATATCGAAATTCTTCAAACCCAAAAAATGTTAATTTTTGTTGGACAGAAATGTCTACTTACCTTTTTTATGGAAATCACTTTCTTCCCCTACGCTGCCTGACCAGGCATTATCCCATTCATATAGAATAGTTATTGGCCAGCTGTGGAAACAGTAACGTAGTGTCCGGTGGTAGCAGAGAGAGTGGCGCTCTCTTCCTGGAAGACTGGGTGGACGGCAGGTAAATGGTCTGAAGCTGCTGCTTCCCAAGTTGAAGGCCAAATTTCCACAGCAGGCAGATAAGCGCTCTCCTCCTGGAAGACTGGGTGGATGGCAGCTTGATGGTGTAGAACTGCTGCTTCCCAAGGTGAAGGCCAGTATTCCACAACAGGAAGAGTGGTGCTCTCCTCCTGGAAGACTGGGTAGACAGCAGGTTGATGGTGTGGAGCTGCTGCTTCCCAAGGGGAAGGCCAAATTTCCACAGCAGGGAGAGTGGCGCTCTCCTCCTGGAAGACTGGGTAGACGGCAGCTTGATGGTATGGAGCTGCTGCTTCCCAAGTTGAAGGGCAGTTTTCCACAGCAGGGAGTGTGGCGGCCTCCTCCTGGAAGACTGGATAGACGGCAGCTTGATGGTGTAGAGCTGCGGTTTCCAAAGCTAAAGGCCAGTATTCCACAACAGGGAGAGTGGTGCTCTCCTCCTGGAAGTCTGGGTAGACAGCAGGTTGATGGTGTGGAGCGGCTGCTTCCCAAAGTGAAGGCCAAATTTCCACAGAAGGGAGAGTGGCACTCTCCTCCTGGAAGACTGGGTGGGTGGCAGTTTGATGGTGTAGAGCTGCGGTTTCCAAAGCTGAAGGCCAGTATTCCACAACAGGGAGAGTGGTGCTTTCCTCCTGGAAGACTGGGTAGACAGCAGGTTGATGGTGTGAAGCTGCTGCTTCCCAAGGTGAAGGCCAAATTTCCACAGCAGGGAGAGTGGCGCTCTCCTCCTGGAAGACTGGGTAGACGGCAGCTTGATGGTATGGAGCTGCTGCTTCCCAAGGTGAAGGCCAAATTTCCACAGCAGGGAGAGTGGCGCTCTCCTCCTGGAAGACTGGGTAGACAGCAGCTTGATGGTATGGAGCTGCTGCTTCCCAAGCTGAAGGGCAGTTTTCCACAGCAGGGAGTGTGGCGCTCTCCTCCTGGAAGACTGGATAGATGGCAGCTTGATGGTGTAGAGCTGCGGTTTCTGAAGCTGAAGGCCAGTATTCCACAACAGGGAGAGTGGTGCTCTCCTCCTGGAAGACTGGGTAGACAGCAGGTTGATGGTGTGGAGCTGCTGCTTGCCAATGTGAAGGCCAACTTTCCACAGCAGGGAGAGTGGCACTCTCCTCCTGGAAGACGGGGTGGATGGCAGCTTGATGGTGTAGAGCTGCGGTTTCCGTAGCTGAAGGCCAGTATTCCAAAACAGGGAGAGTGGTGCTCTCCTCCTGGAAGACTGGGTAGACAGCAGGTTGATGGTGTGGAGCTGCTGCTTCCCAAGCTGAAGGACAGTTTTCCACAGCAGGGAGTGTTGCGCTCTCCTCCTGGAAGACTGGGTAGACGGCAGCTTGATGGTATGGAGCTGCTGCTTCCCAAGGTGAAGGCCAAATTTCCACAGCAGGGAGAGTGGCGCTCTCCTTCTGGAAGACTGGGTAGACAGCAGCTTGATGGTATGGAGCTGCTGCTTCCCAAGCTGAAGGGCAGTTTTCCACAGCAGGGAGTGTGGCGCTCTCCTCCTGGAAGACTGGATAGATGGCAGCTTGATGGTGTAGAGCTATGGTTTCTGAAGCTGAAGGCCAGTATTTCACAACAGGGAGAGTGGTGCTCTCCTCCTGGAAGACTGGGTAGACAGCAGGTTGATGGTGTGGAGCTGCTGCTTCCCAAGGTGAAGGCCAAATTTCCACAGCAGGGAGAGTGGCACACTCCTCCTGGAAGATGGGGTGGATGGCAGCTTGATGGTGTAGAGCTGCGGTTTCCGAAGCTGAAGGCCAGTATTCCAAAACAGGGAGAGTGGTGCTCTCCTCCTGGAAGACTGGGTAGACAGCAGGTTGATGGTGTGGAGCTGCTGCTTCCCAAGCTGAAGGACAGTTTTCCACAGCAGGGAGTGTTGCTGTCTCCTCCTGTAAGACTGAATAGATGGCAGGTTGATGGTATGGAGCTGCTGCTTCCCAAGGCAAAGGCCAATTTTCCACAGCATAGACTGGCTGGATGGCAGCTTGATGGTGTGGAGATGTGGTTTCCGAAGCTGAAGGCCAGTATTCCACAACAGGTAGAGTGGTGCTCTCCTCCTGGAATACTGGGTAGACAGCAGGTTGATAGTGTGGAGCTGCTGCTTTCCAAGGTGAAGGCCAAATTTCCACAGCAGGGAGAGTGGCACTCTCCTCCTGGAAGACTGGGTAGACAGCAGCTTGATGGTATGGAGCTGCTGCTTCCCAAGGTGAAGACCAAATTTCCACAGCAGGGAGAGTGGCGCTCTCCTCCTGGAAGACTGGGTAGACGGTAGCTTGATGGTATGGAGCTGCTGCTTCCCAAAGTGAAGGCCAAATTTCCACAGCAGGAAAAGTCACGCTCTCCTCAATGGCATGATGTTGTGGAACCGCTGTTTCAGAAAGCGATGGTACATTTACAACAGCAGAAAGACTGGCGCTGTCCTCCTGGAAAATTTGGTGGTCAATGGCTTGATGTTGTGGAGCCGCTTTTTCAGAAAGTGATGGTACATTTACAACAGCTGAAAGAATGGCGCTGTCCTCCTGGAGTACTAAATGGACAGCAGCTTCATGTTGTGGAGCTGTTGTTTCGGACAGCGATGGTACATTTTCAACAGCGGAAAGAATGGCGCTGCCCTCCTGGAAAATTGGGTGCTCAATGGCTTGATGTTGTGGAGCCGCTGTTTCAAAAAGTGATGGTACATTTACAACAGCTGATAGAATGGCGCTGTCCTCCTGGAGTATTAAATGGACAGCAGCTTCATGTTGTGGAGCTGTTGTTTCGGACAGCGATGGTACATTTACAACAGCGGAAAGAATGGCGCTGTCCTCCTGGAAAATTGGGTGGTCAATGGCTTGATGTTGTGGAGCCGCTGTTTCAGAAAGTGATGGTACATTTACAACAGCGGAAAGAATGGCGCTGTCCTACTGGAAAGTTGGGTGGTCAGTGGCTTGATGTTGTGGAGCCGCTGTTTCAGAAAGTGATGGTACATTTACAACGGTGGAAAGAATGGCGCTGTCCTCCTGGAGTGTTAAATGGACAGCAGCTTCATGTTGTGGTAGTTCTGTGCTGGAGGAAGGTTGTTTCTTTCCTGCAGAATCGGATAAAACAAGAGATCAGTCGATCAGTCAACTGTACAGACATATCTATAATGATACTGGCTTCATAGTCTAAGTATTTCTATGTTAAGAAGAATGCGCCCCCTCCTATAAACTACAAGAATATTGGAGGATGCACACAATCTAATCCAATTGTATTAAAACTCAAGGCCCGGGTGTATATCACAGAACCATGGGTGTTGCATTAAGGTGTGCAACGCAAAGCTCCAACCCATATGCGTTTGACATATTTACCGGCCTCTTCCCCGCTCTCCATCCTGAAACATAGGGAGGAAGGGGAGCAAGGGAGCACATGGGAGACCCGGGCAACAGAAGGAAGAGGAACAGGGAAATGAGGGGTGGCGGGGGGTGGCATATATTAGTACCAATCCCCTATATTTTCCTCCTGTGGCAACTGAATGTTGACAAAAGGGAGAGGAGAAGCCTACTTTCAGCTGCTGCAGGAGGAAAATACACATCGGTTCCACTAAATTCCACCCACGCCACCTCTCCTGTCCAGGTTCTGAGGGTCAGCAAGGAAGGGTTGTGGTTTACCTGTCACCTGCCCACCATTAATAGGTTGCCAACCCCAGGATTAGGGTGTGCCCAGGCACACCTGGCACACCCCTTGCGCATGCCTATGCACAGAACTCTGAGGTACCGTAACTCTGAAAACATTTTCCTATAAGAATCAACTGATACAATTTTCTTCATGATACACAAAATTCTCATTGGAACAATGATAGTTGTTTTACATTCCTGTAGGTTTTCATTGCGAACTTTTGAAAATGTCAATTGATGGGATATTTGCCCTCTGACATGACAAACAGGTGATTAGCATCTTCACCGATAACATCCAATATATTTTCCTCAGCAAAAATTTCCTTTAAGTGAATATCCACTTAGATTTTCCATTCTTCTAGGTCATGGGACTTCAAACTATGGCCCTCCAGTTATTGAGGAACTACAATTCCCATCATGCCCAGTCATGTCTGTGAATGTCGGTTTTACAATGCCATAATGGAACGTGTAGTTCCACAATAGCTAGAGGGCTGTAGAATGAAGATCCCTGTTCTAGGTAGAGGCCCAAATGTAATAATTAGACATGTGCACTGCCAAAAAAATTGTTTGTTTTCGTTTTATTTGTTTTGTTTTTTTTTTTTCGTTTTTAGGGTCATTCGTTATAATCGCAATTCGTAAATTCGTACATTCGCACATTCGTACATTCATAAATTTGTACATTCGTACATTCATAAATTTGTACATTCGTACATTCGGAAATGAGAAAATTTGTATATTCGTAAATTCGTACATTCGTAAATTTGAAAATTCGGAAATTTGGAAATTCGAAAATCCGAAAATGAGAAAATCTGAAATAGTAACTAACTATTAAATTAGAGGTATTTTATTTCCCTTTTAAATTTGGCTGTTAGTGAATGTAACAAATACAAATTTTGTCCCAAGTTACGAATTATCCGCAATAACGAAGGCTGCATCTAAACAAATGGAACGGAACAAATTAATAATAAATAATAATAATAAAAAGTTTTTATTACTATTATTATTGTTATTTATTATTATTAATTAATTACGTTCCATTCGCTTGGATACGGCATTCGTTATTTCGGATAAATTTGTATTTGTTACGTTCACTAACAGCCACATTTGAAAGGAAATTACAATACCTATAATTTAATAGTTTGTAATAGTTACGTTATTAATAGTTAATTATTATTTCAGATTTCCGAATTTACAAATTTACAAATTTCAGAATTTACAAATGAACTAATTTATGAATTTACGAATGTACGAATTTACAAATGTACGAATTTACAAATGTGCGAATGTACGAATTTACAAATTTTTGAATATTCGGAAAAATTTGTTAAATAGGTTTTCGTTAATATTTCCGAATTAACGAACTTGTCGAAATTCGTTAAAAAACTAATTCAGAACAAAAGGAATTGCACATGTCTAGTAATAATACAATTCAGTTTCACACGTGATATGATGAGGTTATTGCTTACATATCAGCTCTGAGATATTAATAATGCCAAAAAAAAAGTCTAAAATATTTACTTACCTCTCTTGCATGAAGACCTTTTGGTCTTAAACCGCCTGGTCCTTCCAAAACACATTTGTGCAGGAAAGATGGTGGCCAACCGCATTCTATTCATTCTGTGGGATAGAGAGAAGAGAGACAAGATTAATAATGTGATTTTACACCATGTGAAATTATAACAAAAAAGGGTTTCTAGTGTGTTAAAAAATTAGATTTTTCCTAGTTGAGGAGTTTAATAAATTCCAACATATTTACCTAATTAATAATTAGAATTATTATGCATATTTAATTGTAATTAATAATTAATATTTGAAAGGAATGCACCGATACCAATTTTATAAGACCGAGTACGGGTACCGATACTTTTTCTCAAGTACTCACCAATACCAATTACCAATGCCTATTTTTAGTGTCATGTGACTGTATTTTTTAGGGCTCGTTCACAGGTTGAATCAATTATCAATTACAATTAAATATGAATAATAATTCTAATTATTAATTAGGTAAATAATAATTAGGAGTTAATCAAATATTAATTATGTTTAAATATCCATAATTTGAAATTAAAATTAGGTAAAAAAAAACTTAAGAGTGAATCAATTATTAATTACAATTAAATATGATAAAAATTCTAATGAATAATTGGGTAAATAATGCTTAAGGTTGAATCAATTATCAATTACAATTAAATATGAATAATAATTCTAATTATTAATTAGGTAAATAATAATTAGGAGTTAATCAAATATTAATTATGTTTAAATATCCATAATTTGAAATTAAAATTAGGTAAAAAATACTTAAGAGTAAATCAATTATTAATTACAATTAAATATGATAATAATTCTAATTAATAATTGGGTAAATAATGCTTAAGGTTGAATCAATTATCAATTACAATTAAATATGAAAGATAATTCTAATTATTAATTAGGTAAATAATACTTAGAAGTGAATCAAATATTAATTACATTTAAATATCCATAATTTGAAATTAAAATTAGGTAAAAAATACTTAAGAGTGAATCAATTAATAATTACAATTAAATATGATAATAATTCTAATGAATAATTGGGTAAATAATGCTTAAGGTTGCATCAATTATCAATTACAATTAAATATGATTAATAATTCTAATTATTAATTAGGTAAATAATAATTAGGAGTTAATCAAATATTAATTATGTTTAAATATCCATAATTTGAAATTAAAATTAGGTAAAAAATACTTAAGAGTAAATCAATTATTAATTACAATTAAATATGATAATAATTCTAATGAATAATTGGGTAAAATAATGCTTAAGGTTGCATCAATTATCAATTACAATTAAATATGAATAATAATTCTAATTATTAATTAGGTAAATAATAATTAGGAGTTAATCAAATATTAATTATGTTTAAATATCCATAATTTGAAATTAAAATTAGGTAAAAAATACTTAAGAGTAAATCAATTATTAATTACAATTAAATATGATAATAATTCTAATGAATAATTGGGTAAAATAATGCTTAAGGTTGCATCAATTATCAATTACAATTAAATATGAATAATAATTCTAATTATTAATTAGGTAAATAATAATTAGGAGTTAATCAAATATTAATTATGTTTAAATATCCATAATTTGAAATTAAAATTAGGTAAAAAAAACTTAAGAGTGAATCAATTATTAATTACAATTAAATATGATAAAAATTCTAATGAATAATTGGGTAAATAATGCTTAAGGTTGAATCAATTATCAATTACAATTAAATATGAATAATAATTCTAATTATTAATTAGGTAAATAATAATTAGGAGTTAATCAAATATTAATTATGCTTAAATATCCATAATTTGAAATTAAAATTAGGTAAAAAATACTTAAGAGTAAATCAATTATTAATTACAATTAAATATGATAATAATTCTAATGAATAATTGGGTAAAATAATGCTTAAGGTTGCATCAATTATCAATTACAATTAAATATGAATAATAATTCGAATTATTAATTAGGTAAATAATAATTAGGAGTTAATCAAATATTAATTATGTTTAAATATCCATAATTTGAAATTAAAATTAGGTAAAAAAAAACTTAAGAGTGAATCAATTATTAATTACAATTAAATATGATAAAAATTCTAATGAATAATTGGGTAAATAATGCTTAAGGTTGAATCAATTATCAATTACAATTAAATATGAATAATAATTCTAATTATTAATTAGGTAAATAATAATTAGGAGTTAATCAAATATTAATTATGTTTAAATATCCATAATTTGAAATTAAAATTAGGTAAAAAATACTTAAGAGTAAATCAATTATTAATTACGGTTATACAGGTTTGTGGTTTCGGACAGGGAAACACCCTTAAAGTAGGCACCTCATCCCAGATAAAGATTAGATAAGTGAAAAAGGAAGAAAAGGGATTTTTACGGTGCAATTTATTCAAATATAAAAGAGAAGGCTATATGTTTTTTTCACTTTCTGTTAAAAAACAGTTTTATTGTTTACATTAAAAACAGACACATATGTCAATAATTTGTGACAATACAATTAAAACAGCGTGGTCAATAATAGAGGATAACATATAGGATATACGCTACGAATTCACAAATAGTCGTTATTGCATACTAGCCCGACATGTTTCGCATTAGTCGCTTTATCAAGGGGTATGCAATTGAGTAGCGAGTCATCCAATACTTTTAAATTATTCTACAAAAGAAGAAAAAGGGTTTTACATATAGAAAAAATATATTTTACAATAATAATACAACATGAGATAAAGAATGTGTTATCACTCTGAGGCACCCATGAAGGCTTACCCCCAAAATAATTGACCCTAGGTGGACTCGTCAGAACCAGTGTATGCAGACACAGCCGAGCGGGATAGCAAGGGAGGCTAAATATGCAACCACAGGGAGCAGTCAGGTGAAGCTGTTGTACAAAACAAAGGGGTATTCAATATAAGGGGATAAATATCATTATATAAAGGGTTAATTGGATTTGTAGAGAATATAAAATTAAGTGAGTATCACTTACATCAAAGAGTTATTATAAGTTGCATCTGCGATCCGAGAGATGCAGTTAAACGCCAGAAATGGCAATAGCCGGAAATAGGTAAATGTAATATACGTTTGGAACTGGGAAACAGGACCTAAACACAATTTGCACAAGGATATGATTAAAGTTTGGAATTAAGACTATGCTCCATAAAGAAAGTATTGAAAAATGATGTTGTCAATCAACATCATAGTGAGAGTTTGTTCAGAGTATAGAGTTTTCAATTAACTTAAAAGGGAGAAAAGTTATAGATAAATTAGAGACTCAACCAGAGTTCAATAGGTATAGCCATAAAAACATAACTCTAAAATATGGAGCAAGGTATGGTGATAAACACCAGTCACATTACCTAGCTTAAGTCTTCGCTTGCAACCTCCGGCGCTGGCAGACATGGCTGTCAGATTAGCCGGTTTAAATACTGCTCCCCATCGAGACGGCGTGTGACGTTGCCGGCTCGATGCGGACGTGATGGCGCTACTGCGCATGCCCGGGAAGCCAAACCTCGTCGAACCTCAATCCCCACAAATCACCGCGCCGGAGGAGACAGCCGACATGCGCGCCAATGCGCATGGTAGCTCCTCCCGCACAATGATCACGCGGGGACGGAGGGGGCGGGGAATGGTTGCGATGGAAACCAGCTCTGCTGAGGGCGACGAATGCCATCGCCTGTCGAGAAGCTGGCTTGGAGGGGATGCACGGCGCGGTTTGGGCACATCAAAAAGGTGTGCCCCGGGCGTCCGTGTGGATGCGGCAGCCCCTCTATAACATATCCCAACAGGACCGGCCTGAAGTGGTCTAACTGAGAAGGGTCAAAGGGGTAATCGATCGACATGGGGGGACCACAGACCAGCCAATTTCGATCGGTGCTACTGAGGGACAACACACATTGTATCTATCAAATCATGAATACAATAAAGAACATGGTTAAGCAGTGAGACATCATTTAGACAGCAATTACACATTTACACAAATGTATCAATAAGAAATAAATAAAATAAGCTAACGTGGATATTCACAAATAACAAATTATGAGAAAGGCATAGAAGAAAGGGGTAGGGGTGGGGGAGGGAGATGGGGAAAGGGTAGAGGGATGAAAGGGGGATGGTGTCAGTTGGAAAGTGACATCATTATCCATGATATGAGCAGCTTAAATCAGAGGAAGGGTCTGTAACTAAGGCATTCATTGAAACCTGGGAAATGAGTGGCTTGGAGACTGTAAATCCAACGGGCTTCAAGCTGGAGGAGTGTCCGATCGACACTCCCCCCTCTTTCATCTAGTGGTATATGTTCCAAAGCATAGAACTTTATGGTTCTGGGATTGAAGTTGTGATATAATCCTACATGTCTGGCAATGGCTGTGTCCATTTGTTTTTTCAAGATTGGCTTTATGTGATCTCTAATTCGTTTGTATAGTGGACGTTTTGTTTTACCCACATAGAATCCACCGCAGATACATTGAGCTAAATAGACTATGCCTGGAGTTTGACATGTAGCCTTAAATTTTATTAAATGCCATTGACCATTGGGAAGTGAGAATTGTGATGTATTTTCCACATAGGGACATATGTCACATCTGCCACACGGGGAGATACCTGTGTGGGAAGGGTTATTGTTAATTGAGGTGTCTTGGAAATGACTATGGACTAGACGGTCCTTCAATGACGGGGCACGTCTATAGGTTATTTCAGGAAACGAATTGATGTGTCTGCTGACAGCTGGGTCAGCAGACAAGAGAGGCCAGAATTTGACTGCTCCCTGTGGTTGCATATTTAGCCTCCCTTGCTATCCCGCTCGGCTGTGTCTGCATACACTGGTTCTGACGAGTCCACCTAGGGTCAATTATTTTGGGGGTAAGCCTTCATGGGTGCCTCAGAGTGATAACACATTCTTTATCTCATGTTGTATTATTATTGTAAAATATATTTTTTCTATATGTAAAACCCTTTTTCTTCTTTTGTAGAATAATTTAAAAGTATTGGATGACTCGCTACTCAATTGCATACCCCTTGATAAAGCGACTAATGCGAAACATGTCGGGCTAGTATGCAATAACGACTATTTGTGAATTCGTAGCGTATATCCTATATGTTATCCTCTATTATTGACCACGCTGTTTTAATTGTATTGTCACAAATTATTGACATATGTGTCTGTTTTTAATGTAAACAATAAAACTGTTTTTTAACAGAAAGTGAAAAAAACATATAGCCTTCTCCTTTATATTTGAATAAATTGCACCGTAAAAATCCCTTTTCTTCCTTTTTCACTTATCTAATCTTTATCTGGGATGAGGTGCCTACTTTAAGGGTGTTTCCCTGTCCGAAACCACAAACCTGTATAACCTAGATTCAGTGTTTTAATACACACTTTCTCAAGGTTTTCGGGAAGGGTAGCACAACAATGTTAGCTATATGAGTTACTATGTATCAAACCCATAATCCTTTTCTTTTCTCTTGTTTATTAATTATTATCTTCATTTTTATCTTTTCTTGTTAGAAGGACCAAATTCGCCCCCTCCCTTCCTATTTCTTGTCCCTCCCTCTTTCCCTCCCCACACTCCCCCATGGCAGCTTTCAGTGGTGAGGCCTGGTTAGGCCTTATGGATAAGATCCAACAAACCCATAATACGGGAGAAATGAGTGACAAGGATCTGGAACATATCTTCCTAAGACTTCAACGTCTTCTGGAACGTAAAGTAAGAATATATTGGCATAAAAAATATTTTATTAAATATATAGATCACAAAATTGTGCCTTGGGGTTTAAGAATCCAAATCTTCCCTAATGTACGCAAAGTTGATGACCCCTTGAAGGTCCAGTGGGAAGAAAACCTGCAGACTTGTTCCTTTGGGATGATGGATCTATTGTGCAAACAATACGAACAAGAATTTGTCACTTTAGATGCATCCATTACACAATGGTACAATGATCATAAACATATATCACATAATGCAAAATTTAAGAAAAAAGAAAATGAACTCAAGGTTCATGTAGAAAAATATACCTTGGACATCATCCGAACGAAGGAGAACAAGTTTGCACGTGACACCAATGCCCACTCAAACGGGTCAGCTTACAAATGGACGCATAATACTAATACTAGATCATATAGATCCTCCGGTCAACGCAATACTAGAAATGGCAATGATACAATTAACCTTTCACCTTCCTCTTCCCTATCATCTAGCCAATCAACGGTCTATCGAGATCTGTCTGGAGACAGACTGCCGAAGCGACGCAAAAGCAACTCAGACACGGCCTCCTTGGAGTCCCTTAAGAACCTAACCGGCACTCCTGCATCTCGTCGGTCACAGCCCAATCACCTCAAATTGGCACCACCTCGCACTTCTAGCGTACCTCACCCTTCGTCACAAACTTCACGTGGTCCACAGGTATCGGCCACTCATACTATTGTATCCACAGCACCCTCTACGGCGGTCACTGCCCCTCCCCTTAACCTTAACACGGTTACCAAGGTAAGCAACACTAATACTGTGATTTCTCCCTCAGGTACACCTGTAACAGCAGATATGAAGTTAGCTCCCATTTTTTTAGGGAAAGATTAGGAAATGGCATAAACCCAGACTCCAGCTTAATTCCCTGTACCTCTGACTCCACATCTAATCCATCTGAATTGTCTATCATTAATCTTTCTTCGTATGCCTTAAATGAGTTTGAAGAACAAGTCCTTAAATTGGGTCTTACTTTTTGTCCTGACTCTCAGTCTGATAAGTTCCACCTTATCAAGGATCTCCATCTATTCGCTCGTAGACTCTTATACAAAGTCATCTTTGACAAACCCCAATCAGACATCTGTCCTAATGATAAAACAAGTAGTCTTTGGACTAATATAGAAGAACAGAGAGCCTATGAGGACTTGATGGCACTCTGGGAGGAGGGACACACGGATGACGACGCCTCCGGTTGTCTGCACTTGCCGGAGCTGTCGGTCGCCGGTGTGTCTTTCCCCCCCCCACAGTCCTATAAACCAAAGTCAAAAAATTTCCCTCTTCTAAATACGAACCCTAATATCTGGGCATTCGTTACACAGACCTCACAAGCAATTGAAGAGTCTAACCTTCGTCCCTCTGGTTCGTCTAACTTAAATGTAAATCAAAAAGCTGCCCTTAAATCCCTTGAGTCCAATCAAAAAATAATAATCAAACCTGCCGATAAAGGCGGGAATTTGGTTATCATGGAAATACCTCAATACATTAATAGGTGCAATAAAATTCTATGTAATCAAGAATGGTACCGTCCTATTTCCAAAAGTCTAATACAAAATTTCCATGCTGAATACTATAATATCATTTTTAAGGCATTTCACGAGGGTATCATAGATAAAAATACGTGGGACTACCTCAATGTGAAGGACCCACGTATTCCTACGTTTTATGCCTTACCAAAGGTACATAAATCCATTACAGACCCTCCAGGACGCCCCATAATCTCGGGCTGTCTGTGTCTTACGGAAAATGCTAGCTGTCTAGTTGACAATTATTTACATCCTCACGTTACCTCCCTCTTCTCTTATATTAAAGACACTATAGATCTATTAAAAACTATTGAGGATATATCTCTCCCACCAGGCACCATTTTGGTTGCCCTGGATATCGAAAGCCTCTATAATACGATCCCCCACAAAAAGGGTATTGAAATCGTCAGTAATCATCTACAAGAGAGAGGTCCCTCATTTGAGAAATACAATGACTTTGTCTTAAAACTTCTCAACTACATACTAAGACACAATGTCTTCATGTTCAACTCTTCCCACTACCTCCAGGTGCAGGGGGTTGCGATGGGGACCAAATGTGCCCCATCGTATGCCAACCTGTACCTGGGGGGGTGGGAAAAAGATCTGTTTTCCAGGGACGACCTGACCTTCTTCTTGGAAAAGGTCGTCTCCTGGTATCGTTACCTAGACGATGTTCTGGTATTTTGGTCTGGGTCAGAAAGAGAATTGGTTGAATTCTTTAAACTGATCTCTGTTAATAATTTTAATTTACATTTCACCATGGAACACAGCATAACTGCAATTAATTTTCTTGATCTTACCATTTCAATTGATACCAATGGAAAACTAAATTCGTCACTTTTCAGAAAACCCTCGGCGGGAAACACTATTCTCCACGCAGCTAGTGCGCACCCTGACCCGTTGTTGAAAAGTATCCCCTACAGTCAATACTTGCGTCTAAGACGCAACTGTAGTAGGGATACTGATTTCCATACAGCAGCAAAAGATCTATATAAAAGGCTATTGTCCCGGGGATATAGCCATGCATGCCTCAAGAGGGCTTACAACAAGGTAAAAATACAGAATAGAGATCCCTTATTATTTTTAAAAAAACACTCAAAAAAATCTGACACGGTCAGATTGATCACTCGCTATTCTGGTCAACATAAAAAAATTAGAAACATTATAACAAAATTCTGGCCTCTCTTGTCTGCTGACCCAGCTGTCAGCAGACACATCAATTCGTTTCCTGAAATATCCTATAGACGTGCCCCGTCATTGAAGGACCGTCTAGTCCATAGTCATTTCCAAGACACCTCAATTAACAATAACCCTTCCCACACAGGTATCTCCCCGTGTGGCAGATGTGACATATGTCCCTATGTGGAAAATACATCACAATTCTCACTTCCCAATGGTCAATGGCATTTAATAAAATTTAAGGCTACATGTCAAACTCCAGGCATAGTCTATTTAGCTCAATGTATCTGCGGTGGATTCTATGTGGGTAAAACAAAACGTCCACTATACAAACGAATTAGAGATCACATAAAGCCAATCTTGAAAAAACAAATGGACACAGCCATTGCCAGACATGTAGGATTATATCACAACTTCAATCCCAGAACCATAAAGTTCTATGCTTTGGAACATATACCACTAGATGAAAGAGGGGGGAGTGTCGATCGGACACTCCTCCAGCTTGAAGCCCGTTGGATTTACAGTCTCCAAGCCACTCATTTCCCAGGTTTCAATGAATGCCTTAGTTACAGACCCTTCCTCTGATTTAAGCTGCTCATATCATGGATAATGATGTCACTTTCCAACTGACACCATCCCCCTTTCATCCCTCTACCCTTTCCCCATCTCCCTCCCCCACCCCTACCCCTTTCTTCTATGCCTTTCTCATAATTTGTTATTTGTGAATATCCACGTTAGCTTATTTTATTTATTTCTTATTGATACATTTGTGTAAATGTGTAATTGCTGTCTAAATGATGTCTCACTGCTTAACCATGTTCTTTATTGTATTCATGATTTGATAGATACAATGTGTGTTGTCCCTCAGTAGCACCGATCGAAATTGGCTGGTCTATGGTCCCCCCATGTCGATCGATTACCCCTTTGACCCTTCTCAGTTAGACCACTTCAGGCCGGTCCTGTTGGGATATGTTATAGAGGGGCTGCCGCATCCACACGGACGCCCGGGGCACACCTTTTTGATGTGCCCAAACCGCGCCGTGCATCCCCTCCAAGCCAGCTTCTCGACAGGCGATGGCATTCGTCGCCCTCAGCAGAGCTGGTTTCCATCGCAACCATTCCCCGCCCCCTCCGTCCCCGCGTGATCATTGTGCGGGAGGAGCTACCATGCGCATTGGCGCGCATGTCGGCTGTCTCCTCCGGCGCGGTGATTTGTGGGGATTGAGGTTCGACGAGGTTTGGCTTCCCGGGCATGCGCAGTAGCGCCATCACGTCCGCATCGAGCCGGCAACGTCACACGCCGTCTCGATGGGGAGCAGTATTTAAACCGGCTAATCTGACAGCCATGTCTGCCAGCGCCGGAGGTTGCAAGCGAAGACTTAAGCTAGGTAATGTGACTGGTGTTTATCACCATACCTTGCTCCATATTTTAGAGTTATGTTTTTATGGCTATACCTATTGAACTCTGGTTGAGTCTCTAATTTATCTATAACTTTTCTCCCTTTTAAGTTAATTGAAAACTCTATACTCTGAACAAACTCTCACTATGATGTTGATTGACAACATCATTTTTCAATACTTTCTTTATGGAGCATAGTCTTAATTCCAAACTTTAATCATATCCTTGTGCAAATTGTGTTTAGGTCCTGTTTCCCAGTTCCAAACGTATATTACATTTACCTATTTCCGGCTATTGCCATTTCTGGCGTTTAACTGCATCTCTCGGATCGCAGATGCAACTTATAATAACTCTTTGATGTAAGTGATACTCACTTAATTTTATATTCTCTACAAATCCAATTAACCCTTTATATAATGATATTTATCCCCTTATATTGAATACCCCTTTGTTTTGTACAACAGCTTCACCTGACTGCTCCCTGTGGTTGCATATTTAGCCTCCCTTGCTATCCCGCTCGGCTGTGTCTGCATACACTGGTTCTGACGAGTCCACCTAGGGTCAATTATTTTGGGGGTAAGCCTTCATGGGTGCCTCAGAGTGATAACACATTCTTTATCTCATGTTGTATTATTATTGTAAAATATATTTTTTCTATATGTAAAACCCTTTTTCTTCTTTTGTAGAATAATTTAAAAGTATTGGATGACTCGCTACTCAATTGCATACCCCTTGATAAAGCGACTAATGCGAAACATGTCGGGCTAGTATGCAATAACGACTATTTGTGAATTCGTAGCGTATATCCTATATGTTATCCTCTATTATTGACCACGCTGTTTTAATTGTATTGTCACAAATTATTGACATATGTGTCTGTTTTTAATGTAAACAATAAAACTGTTTTTTAACAGAAAGTGAAAAAAACATATAGCCTTCTCTTTTATATTTGAATAAATTGCACCGTAAAAATCCCTTTTCTTCCTTTTTCACTTAATTATTAATTACAATTAAATATGATAATAATTCTAATTAATAATTGGGTAAATAATGCTTTAGGGTGAATCAATTATTAATTATAATTAAATATGATCAATAATTCTAATTATTAATTAGGTAAATAATAATTAGGAGTTAATCAAATATTAATTATGTTTAAATATCCATAATTTGAAATTAAAATTAGGTAAAACATACTTAAGAGTGAATCAAATATTAATTACATTTAAATATGATAATAATTCAAATTAATAATTGGGTAAACAATGCTTAAGCATGAATCAATTATTAATTACAATTAAATATGAATAATAATTCTAATTATGAATTAGGTAAATAATACTTAAGAATTCATTCATTATTAATTACAATTAAATATCAATAATAATTCTAATTAATAATTAGGTGAATTAATACTTTGGGGTGAATACATTCATTGTTAATGCTGATTGGGGGCTATAAATAGACTTTACCACAGGAACAAGGAGTCTTTCTTATAGCCAGATGACAGTTATTTTTTGAGTCAGCTGACTATAACTGTCACTTTTCAGCCCCATTGCTGGAGTGTTGCTGTCTGTCTATGGATCAGCCATAATGTTTCTGAACCCTTAGGGTCGGTTCACACAGGGGCAACACGACTTCAACGCGACTTTGCAACGCGACTTCAACACGACTTCAACACGACTTGTGGATCCGACTTTGCCCTGCGACATGTGTCCGACTTTCAATGAACGGGGATCCGACTTGGATCCCCGCCACTGTGTTTGGTATGAATCTTTAGTGGGAACTCTGCGCCAAATTTTAAATAAAAAACCGGCATGGGTTCCCCCTCCAGGAGCATACCAGGCCCTTGGGTCTGGTATGGACCTTGAGGGGAACCCCCTACGCCGAAAAAACGGCCGGACAGGAATGGGAGTGGGGACGAGCGAGCGCCCCCCCCTCCTGAACCGTACCAGGCCGCATGCCCTCAACATGGGGGGTTGGTGCCTTGGGGGAGGGGGCGCGTTGCGGGGCCCCCCCCCAAAGCACCTTGTCCCCATGTTGATGAGGACAAGGGCCTCTTCCCGACAACCCTGGCCGTTGGTTGTCGGGGTCTGCGGGCGGAGGGCTTATCGGAATCCGGGAGCCCCCTTTAATAAGGGGGCCCCCAGATCCCGGCCCCCCACCCTATGTGAATGAGTATGGGGTACATCGTACCCCTACCCATTCACCTAGGGAAAAAGTGTCAATTTAAAAAAAAAACACTACATAGATTTTTAAAGTATTTTATTAGACAGCTCCTGGGGTCTTCTTTCGACTTCGGGGGTCTCTCCGGTTCTTCTCCACGCTCTCCGGATCTTCCTCCGGGCTCCTCCGCTCTCTTCTGCCGCTCTTTTGCTAAAGCGGAGGAGCCCGGTCTTCCGTCTTCTGCCCTCTTCTCTTCTTCTGATGTTGACACGACGCTCTCTCCGGCTAGAATGCTCTCTGTGCGCTCTGCTCTGACTTATATAGGCGGTGACCCCGCCCCCTTATGCCGTCACAGTCCCTGGGAATGCTGGGACTATGACTGCATAAGGGGGCGTGGTCATTGGGTGATGACCATGCCCCCTAAAACGTCACAGTCCCAGCATGCCCAGGGACTGTGATGGCATAAGGGGGCGTGGTCACCACCTATATAAGTCAGAGCGGAGCGCTCAGAGTGCATTCCAGCCCCAGAGAGCGTCGTGTCAACATCAGGAGAAGAGGGCAGAAGGCAGAAGATTGAAGACCAGGCTCCTACGCTATAGCAAAAGAGCGGCAAAAGAGCAGAAAATAGCGGAGGAGCCCGGCAGAAGATCCGGAGAGCGCGGAGAAGAACCGGAGAGACCCCCGAAGAGAAGAAGGCAGCAGACCGGGCTCCTCCGCTATAGCAAAAGAGCAGAAAATAGCGGAGGAGCCCGGCAGAAGACCCGGAGAGCGCGGAGAAGAACCGGAGAGACCCCCGAAGTCGGAAGAAGACCCCTGGAGCTGTCTAATAAATTACTTTAAAAATCTGTGTAGTGTTTTTTTTTAAATTGACACTTTCCCTAGGTGAATGGGTAGGGGTTCGATGTACCCCATACTCATTCACATAGGGTGGGGGGCCGGGATCTGGGGGCCCCCTTATTAAAGGGGGCTCCCGGATTCCGATAAGCCCTCCGCCCGCAGACCCCGACAACCAACGGCCAGGGTTGTCGGGAAGAGGCCCTTGTCCTCATCAACATGGGGACAAGGTGCTTTGGGGTGGGGGGGCCGCAGCGCGCCCCCTCCCCCAAGGCACCAACCCCCCCCCATGTTGAGGGCATGCGGCCTGGTACGGTTCAGGATGGGGGGGGGGCGCTCGCTCGTCCCCCACCCCCTTTCCTGTCCGGCCGGGCTGCGCGCTCGGATAAGGGTCTGGTATGGATTGGGGGACCCCCCACGCCGTTTTTTCGGCGTAGGGGGTTCCCCTCAAGGTCCATACCAGACCCAAGGGCCTGGTATGCTCTTGGAGGGGGAACCCATGCCGGATTTTTATTTAAAATTTGGCGCGGAGTTCCCCTTCAAGATCATCTGAGCACAAGTCGCATGCCGAAGTCGGATCATGCGAGACGGCGATCCGACTTCAATGATAGTCAATAGGCT
The DNA here is from genome assembly GCF_042186555.1 of Aquarana catesbeiana. NCBI lineage: Eukaryota > Metazoa > Chordata > Amphibia > Anura > Ranidae > Aquarana > Aquarana catesbeiana. The sequence goes on along the minus strand of NC_133325.1, from coordinate 778,617,161 downwards.
GAAGTCGGATCAAAGTCGGATCAAAGTAGTACAGGGAGTACGCTCTGAAGTCGGAGCGACTTCAGTAGTGTCTATTAAGACGCTCCCATTCACTTAAATGTGAATCTCTTTCTGGGGCGACTTTGGGCGACTTGAGGGCGTACAAGTCGGATCCCAAGTCGTCCCAGTGTGAACCGACCCGAACTACTCTGATTCATTAAAATCACTATAGACGTCATTAGGAAATCCTTAATATAGGAAGAAAGATTTTTATATTCATATTTTTGCTCATTTCAAATCTCATTGGATATAACTGTCACTTTGATGCCCCCTGTGTATTGTGGGAGGGTGATTGGGTTTGCTGTGCTGCCAGGCAGATGAGATGTCTGAGTGTATTTGGTGTGAAAAGGACATAAAAAAAAAATTTGAAAAAAAAAAAATTTGAAAAAAAAAAAAAAATCATAAAAATAATATAGAAAGATGAAAAAAGACTTACTTGAATGAATAGAATGAACGAAGATCAGAATAGGAAAAGATCGGTTTAAAAAAACGCAATCCAAAACGCACTTTCTGCAGCAGAAAGCAAAGAGGTGTATTCACAGACCGGAGTCAGAAAATACACTGAGCTCTGCTCCTCCCTGGAGCTGTTTATCAAGCCTTCCTCTGTGATGTCATCACCGGACCGTTTTTTTTTTTTTTCAATTTTTCAACTTTATTTAAAGCGAACAAACGCACACTTCATTAGACTCATTAGGGTTCAAAGTATGTTTCTAGCATAAAGAAAAAATAAATACTGATAATGGGAGATTATCAAAATTGCTCTGGACAGCAAGTAGGTAATACAGGAATAAAGAGTTTGTATTTTTCTTTAGCCAGCTGACAGTTAGTTATTTTTTTTAATCTCATGAGAGCCAACCGATTCTAACTGTCACTTTTCAGTCTCCTTCTGCTGTCTGTCTATGGAGGAGCCGTTATATTATAATCCCCCCCCCCCCCATGTTTCTGTACTAATATCCCGGCTTATACTGAAGTCTTATATAACACCGAGCTCTGCTCTGCCTGCACCTTCTTATACCACCTCCCTGGGCATCACCGTGGCAACCTAACTGCCACTGAGCTCTCACTGTTTGCATCAACGTTATTGACAGTTAGTAAACGCACACTCCATTCCAATCTATGCACTAAAGCAGGTTGCAATACACTTGTATGGTGTAAACGATAACTGTTTTTTTTTTTTTTTTATGTGTCCTTGCAATTAGGGCCAGTTCACACCACATGCAGTCCAGTGCGCTTCTTTTCTGCATCAAAAACGCATTGAAAGTAGGTTGTATGGTTTTCAATGGCATAGTTCACACCAGGGCTTTCAGTTTCAGGGCTGTCCAATTCCAGAAAAAAAAAGTAGAACTTTTTTTCTTTTTTCCTGCACTGGACTGTACTGGAACGCTGTAAAACGCATAAAAAAAAAACGCACTGGAACTCGCATGTTCTTATTTAAGGTTAGTAAAAAAAGAGGGGGGGGGGAATGCACTGGACTGCATCGAAAACACACCAAAAACGCACTGGAACGCATCACAAATGCGCATGCGGAGAAGCATCTGGAAAGCATTCCGGACGGCGTTTCTATGGTGTGAAGCGGCCCTTAGTCTGTGTTGATCACCTGGTGTGAATCAGCCCTGATCTCTCTATAAAGAGGACCTGTCATGCTTTATTGCTATCACAAAGGGATGTTTACATTTCTTATGACAGCAATAAAAGTGATGAAAAAAAAATAAAAGGATAGTGTAAAAATAAAACAATTTTAATAAAATAAATAATAAAAGAAAATGTTAAAGCGCCCCCCGTCCCCCGGTGCTTGTGCGCACAGAGACAAACATAGAAACATAGAAAAGTGACGACAAAAAAAAGACTGAATAGTCCATTGAGTCTGCCCATTTTTTGTATATTGGTTTTTTTTTTTTTTTTTTATACGTTTGATCCCCCCGCTGATTTTGTACGTTTGCCCACTGACAAAGAAATGATCAGTCTGTAATTTTAATGGTCGGTTTATTTTACCAGTGAGAGGCAGAATAACAAAAATATCCAGAAAAACGCATTTCAAACAAGTTATAAACGGATTTGCGTTTTAGTGAGTGAAATAAGTATTTGACCCCTTCGCAAAAGATAACTTAGTAATTGGTGGCAAAACCCTTTTTTTGGTTCAATCACAGAGGTCAGACGTTTCTTGTAGTTGGCCACCAGGTCTGCACACATCTCAGGAGGGTTTTTGTCCTCTTTGCAGATCCTCTCCAAGTCATTAAGGTTTCGAGGCTGACGTTTGGTAACTCGAACCTTCAGCTCCCTCCAAATATTTTCTATGGGATTAAGGTCTGGAGACTGGCTAGGCCACTCCAGGTCCTTAATGTGCTTCTTCTTGAGCCACTCCTTTGTTGCCCTGGCCGTGTGTTTTGGGTCATTGTCATGCTGGAATACCCATCCACGACCCATTTTCAATGTCCTGGCTGAGGGAAGGAGGTTCTCACCCAAGATTTCATGGTACATGGCCCTGTCCATCGTCCCCTTGATGAAGTTGTCCTATCCTCTTAGCAGAAAAATGCCCCCAAAGCATAATGTTTCCACCTCCATGTTTGACGGTGGGGATGGTGTTCTTGGGGTCATAGGCAGCATTCCTCCTCCTCCAAACACAGCGAGTTGAGTTGATGCCAAAGAGCTTGACTTTGGTCTCATCTGATCACAACACTTCCACCCAGTTCTCCTCTGAATCATTCAAATGTTCATTTGCAAGCTTCAAACGGACCTGTACATGTGCTTTCTTGAGCAGGGGGACCTTGCCGGCACTGGAGGATTTCAGTTCTTCACGGTGTTGTGTGGTTTTTTTCTTGGTGACTATGGTCCCAGCTGCCTTGAGATCATTGAAAAGATTCTCCCGTGTAGTTCTGGGCCGATTCCTCACCGTTCCCATGATCATTGAAACTCCACGAGGTGAGATCTTGCATGGAGCCCCAGACTGAGGGAGATTGACAGTTATTTTCTGTTTCTTCCATATGCGAAAAATCGCACCAACTGTTGTCACCCTCTCGCCAAGGTGCTTGGCGATGGTCTTGTAGCCCATTCCAGCCTTCTGTAGGTCTACAGTCTTGTCCCTGACATCCTTGGACAGCTCTTTGGTCTTGGCCATGGTGGAGAGATTGGAATCCGATTGATTGCTTCTGTGGACAGGTAACAAGCTGAGACTAGGAGCACTCCCTTTAAGAGAGTGCTCCTAATCTCAGCTTGTTACCTGTATAGAAGACACCTGGGAGCCAGAAATCTTGCTGATTGATAAGGGGATCAAATATGTATTTCTCTTATTAAAATGCAAATCAATTTATAACTTTTTTGAAATGCGTTTTTCTGGATATTTTTGTTGTTATTCTGTCTCTCACTGTTAAAATAAACCGAGCATTAAAATAATAGACTGATCATTTCTTTGTCAGTGGGCAAATCAAATACCGTACTTTTTCCCCCTCGCTGTATTATGATTTTTTTTTTGCATGAAAATGAATTAAATTACTGTACATTTTCTTCCAAAAAAATTGCGTTTGAAAAGCCACTACGCAAATACCACGTGACATAAAGATTGCAATGACCACCTTTTCATTCTCTAGGGCATCTGCTACAAAAAAAAATTCTAAGCAATTTTCTAGGAAAAAATACAGATTTTTAAATGTAAACAGAGTGTCAGAATAGGCCTGGCCTTCAAGTGGTTAAATATGACCCCTAATTTTAAACAAAGCTCAACTAAGGATACTAGTTCCCCAAATCTTTCAAATGATATCAGCCTCCCAGGGGTCGTTACCGATGGCCGTGTTGCTGTAGGTGCCTTTGCACTCCCTGTCATGTAACCTGTGGAGGGCATCAGAGAAAGTCTTTGCAGTCGTGGCCCAGATACAGTAGAGGGCGGAAGAGTTAAAATCTGTGTTCCCCTGGCTACACACTGCTCAAGTTTCATCCAATCCCTGCTGAATTGGGCAACTTTCGAGATGCCGGTGGCCCTGTTGGAACCAGTGGGCTCATCGGGAGACAGGTGGAAAAAAATTGTTGAAGGAGCCAGGAGGAAAAATTGATCATGAATGGGGTAAAACCTTCCCTTCCGGAGTTCAAGCGGTTAAACAAGTCATAGGTAGAGATATGGGAGGGGTGTAGGGATGATAGACTAGGTGAAGATGTCCTATGGGGTTCTTCTGTGCAGTCTATTAATCTCTGCGGAGAACCTTCTTAATAGTGATGATGGAGATTGCATGGATGAGCCTCACTGTGATTTTCTAGTGACAGAAAAAAAAGCTACATAAATGTATAAGATGTGTATAATATCTGTATATATGTATATAATATTCTTATTTAGTACCATTGTACATTGGCCCTGTTCAGAAATAAGTCTTTTGGTCCAACTAAACTTTCAGGTTAAATCATTCTACACGTTCATTGTGCATTCCTATAGTGATATGTCACCAGCCTTACCCTAATGCCCCGTACACACGGTCGGAAAATGTGTGATAGGACCTTGTTGTCGGAAATTCCGACCGTGTGTAGGCTCCATCACACATTTTCCATCGGATTTTCCGACACACAAAGTTTGAGAGCAGGATATAAAATTTTCCGACAACAAAATCCGTTGTCGGAAATTCCGATCGTGTGTACACAAATCCGACGGACAAAGTGCCACGCATGCTCAGAATAAATAAAGAGATGAAAGCTATTGGCTACTGCCCCGTTTATAGTCCCGACGTACGCGTTTTACGTCACCGAGTTCAGAACGATCGGATTTTCCGACAACTTTGTGTGACCGTGTGTATGCAAGACAAGTTTGAGCCAACATCCGTCGGAAAAAATCCTAGGATTTTGTTGTCGGAATGTCCGATCAATGTCCGACCGTGTGTACGGGGCATACCACTGAGCAAAAAGGACCCATGGAACCTTTTTTCTAGATGATGCTTTTTCTTGGTGATATAATTGTTGAAAAAGTAAAGAGAACAAGCTGAGAGATGAACACAGATAGTAAGGGCTGCAAGAAAACTGACAGCAATGCGGAGCGCTTCCTTAGTGTTTGACAACGCCATCCGGTTTGAAGTCGGCATCAGGAACTACAGCAATAAATTTGACATCACCTGATTGCCTCTGGCCTCCACCATCCAGTACAGCCAAGCGGTCTTTGATGGTAAGAGCCATTGCTGGGCTCTATTGACCCAAAATCTTTTTTTTTTTTTTTTTTTTTAGGAAATTTGGCATCATGTCTCACTGTATGCAGTTTTTAAAGGAGAAGTATGAAGTTGTTTTTTTTTTTTTCTGAATCATACTTACCTAGGTGGATGCTGTACGTATCACACATCGGCTCTAACACTGAAGCTGAGCGATCTAACACAGCCAATCACTCGGTTCTTAGAGCTCCGTTAGCATAGAGCTGGTGACTGTCAGTCACCACTCTCTGCTCTGCCCCTCCCCCTTGCGCTCACGGGAGCGCTGGCCTCTGGAGGGGGGCGGGAGCAGCCGGCTCAGGCTCTCAGCAGCTAACTGAGAGGCTGAGCCGGGTGCCGGTCCAGGCATGTGGGCAGATCCTGACTTTATTGTCACGATCTTGATTGAGCCTGGACCTGCTCTGTGACGTCAGCTGACAGTGGGCTTCAGCCCAACAGGAACTGCACTCCTGTGATCCAGAGGAGATGTGCAGCCAGACAAGCTTTGGCTCTACTTCTTCTTTAAGCCTGTAATGGGTGGGGCCTGCTGGTCCCCTCCCACATCTCTGCTATATGTTCAACACAGTGATATTGTCACTGCTACTTTTACAAGGTAATATCTGATTTTGTAAAGGCAATTGGTACACATGAAGTGGTTTTATATCTTTTGTGGCTGTTGAGGAATTGATTTCATAGCTCCCAAATGTCCCTGATTTCGAGGGACTGTCCCTGATTTGGAGCAATGTCCCTCTGTCCCCCATTCCTCCTCATGTGTCCCTCATTTTGGCCTGATCTATATAGATGTGTATATATATAATGCACTTTTTATCTATCAAAAAGTGTTTCCAAAAGCCAATATAAAGGAATAGAAGTGGTAAAAAAAAGCACTTGTAGGTTTAACCAATCTTGTTTTTTTATAAGTCTCCTTTAAGGGGGCGTGGCTAGGGGTGTTTCTTATGCCTGCATACTTTTGCTAATAGGCGTCCCTCATTCCCATCTCAAAAATTTGGGAGGTATGCCTTTGGTCCCCATGACTGTGCTCTTTGCTGGTTCTCATCCTATTTATCCAACCAAACCTTCAGTGTCACTTACAACACTACTTCCTCCTCTCCTCTCCCTTTCTCTGTCGGGGTCCCCCAAGGTTCTGTTTTTGGACCTCTCTTATTCTCCATCTACATCTCCTCCCTGGGTCAGCTGATAGCCTCCCACGGCTTCCAATACCATCTGTATGCTGACGACACCCAAATCTATCTCTCTACCCCTCCGCTCACTTCTTCAGTCTTCTCACGTATCACTAATTTACTAACAGACATATCAGCCTGGATGTCACACCACTTCTTTATGTAGCCAAGGTCAGCTATTATGCTCATAGGTTAGAGACATTTTCTGTGTTGTTAATGTGGGGTTGGCTCCCTCTAGTGTATGCTGGACTCTATGTATGAATTTCTTCTCTTCCTGAGTGAATACTGAGAGCAAAGCATCATGGGACCTGTAGTTCAGAATGCTGAAGTGACACTGCCAGTAGGACTGATCTGAACTACAAGGAACAGAATGCTGAGTACACAGAACAGACTGCTGGCAGAGGATATAAAAAGGGCTGGTGTGGCCTAGATCAGACACCGTTTTGACTCCGCCAGCAGGAGGTCTGTGTGTCAGGGGGTTGCTGACGATTTGCGGCCTACACAGCGGGGGGGGGGGGGGGCGGACAGCAGAAGGATCTCTGTGGACAGCATCGCTTCTTCATGTTTCGGGTCATCCAGAGGCGCCTGCAATTCAGACTCCAGTGGGCTGCAGCGTGGCGTTGCCGCCATTTTTTACAGAGCAAAGACAGAGAGAGAGAGTTCTGGCTGGAGTCTTCTCGTCATCTGAGCCTGAGCCACCCCCATCAAATCATTCTTTGCAGCTATTACCTTTTGTACCACCACCCCCTCCCTTTAGAATGTAAGCTCTACGAGCCGGGCCCTCCTGTACATTTTGTATTGAACTGTACTGTAATTGTGTTGTCCCCCTTATACATTGTAAAGCGCTGCGTAAACTGTTGGCGCTATATAAATCTCGTATAATAATAATAATAATAATAATAATCTGCACCGTTATCTAATCCATCTGATACTTGGAGTGCTGAGCGGGCAAAGCCCATGTTATAGTTAAGGACAATGCTGTTAAACAAAACCCACACAGTTTAGCTGGTGGTACTTGTCGTCCCACGGAAGTTAAATTCTCTGTTATAACGGACACAGTCAGTAGATGCCTATGCTCAGTGCACATTACTGATTCCAGTTGCCACATCAGATAACATCTTTAGGATTGTAAAAATAAGGAAGCTATACTATTACCAGGATAAATCACATGTTTGCTAACTTTGTCACATCTTATTTTTTTGGATTCATTTATTTACAACTAAAAAGAGGCTAGCTGAAGACATCTGGATTTCAAGGAATACCCTTTTCTCACCTTTTTCATAATTTTCTCTCCCCCATCTGCTCAAATTGCATTGAACTGCTAAAAGGGAGCCATCCTATTGAATATAATATTGTTTATACTGTTTTCCATATTGTGCGGGATTGCTGGCCTGTGAGTTGAGGAGGCAGAAGGGAGAGACCTGACACATAAGATACTGTGCCGGGTGTTTATTCTTCTGTTAACCTGTTCACATAGGTTTCTGTATTGAGTTGATACTTGTGTTAATTAATAATTCATGGAATCTCACATCAATATATTGTGTTTACTAGATACGTTTGATATAAAGGGCAGTGTATACAGGAGTAAAATAGGATGAGAGTAATATTCACAGCAAAAACAAGCAGCTAAGCACTGTAACCCAGATATTAGGCACAAAAATAAATATATAATAAAAACGTACCCCTGATGACGTCAAATCTGACGAAACGATCGTCGGGACGCTACGCACACGCGCTCTGCTCATGCGCGATCGCTTTCACATGTTGATGTGACTTTATTTTTGCTTGGAATTCCATTTTTAATCATTTTTATCGCCTGACTTGTTTGTGGGTCTCTTCGTTTACATGCAGCATTGCATTACTCTTCATTAAAGTAACTTTACAAGGCATTATTGCACTATTGGAGTTTTTTTCTTCTTTTTTGCATATTTGCATTTTTGCAATCGGGCCTCTGTGTCATTGTATCGGATCCGAATACTGCTTGGTACCTGTGAGGATTTCCGGAGAGGGACGAACCAGGACATCAGGTTTTCTTTCCACAGGATCCTAGATCCAACAAGCGCCTTATGACCCCCCTGAATAAGGCCCCTTTCACACTGGGGCGGTAGGGGGCGTCGGCGGTAAAATAGAGCTATTTTTAGCGCTCTTTTACCGCGGTATTCGGCCGCTAGCGGTGCAGTTTTTACCCCCCGCTGGAGGCCGAAAAAGGGTTAAAACCCCTCGTATAGCGCGGCTATAGCCGCGGTATTACCGCGGTATAGCCGCGCTGTCCCATTGATTTCAATGGGAAGGAGCGGTTTAGGAGCAGTGAATACACCGATCCTTCACCGCTCCAAAGATGCGGCTTGCAGGAGTTTTTTTCTTCTCCTGCCAGCGCACCGCTTCAGTGTGAAAGCCCTCGGGCTTTCACACTGAACAAACAGCGGAGGCTGTTTAGGGGCGGTTTGCAGGCGCTATGTTTAGCGCAATAACGCCTGCAAACCGCCCCAGTTTGAAAGGGGTCTAAGGGTGGTCACTGGCTCTCTGGTAAGCCTCTTGACTCTCTGTGGTGACGGGTTTCACGTGGTCAAGTTTATATTTTACACTTCACATGACTTCACCTTATTGGATCCATGCTTCATGAGTAGGGATGAGCCGAACACCCCCCGATTTGGCTTGTGGCAGAACATGCGAACGGACCGAAAGTTTGCACGAACATTCGAACACCGTTAAAGACCATGGGACCCGAACGTGAAAAAATCAAAAGTGCGAATTTAAAAGGCTAATATGCAAGTTATTGTCCTTAAAAGTGTTTGGGGACCCGGGTCCTGCCCCAGGGGACATGGATCAATGCAAAAAAAAAAGTTTTAAAAACGGCCATTTTTTCGGGAGCAGTGATATTAATAATGCTTAACCGCTTAAGTCCCGGACCATCTGGGTGGCCAAAGACCAGAGCACTTTTTGCGATTCGGCATGCGTCGATTTAACAGACAATTGTGCGGTCGTGCGACGTGGCTCCTAAACAAAATTGATGTCCTTTTTTTCCCACAAATAGAGCTTTCTTTTGGTGGTATTTGATCACCTCTGCGTTTTTTATTTTTTGCGCTATAAACAAAAAAATAGCAACAATTTTGAAAAAAACGCATTATTTTTTACTTTTGTAAATATCCCCAAAAAATATATAAAAAAACTTTTTTTTCCCTCAATTTAGGCCGATACGTATTCTTCTACATATTTTTGGTTAAAAAAAAATCACAATAGGCGTATATTGATTGATTTAAAAAGTCATTTAAAACTGCCTGCAGCTATAATGTAATGTCGGGTCCCAGCCCATTACCAGGCCCTTTGGGTCTTGTATAGATATTAAGGGGAACCCCGCACCCAAATTAAAAAAAGGCCCTATATACTCTGAATAGCAGTATACAGGCGGTCCAAACAAGACAGGGACTGTAGGCTTGTTCTTAAAGTGGTGTTCCGGCCGAAATTATACTTTTTAAATAAAAATACCCCTATAATACACAAGCTTAATGTATTCTAGTAAAGTTAGTCTGTAAACTAAGGTCTGTTTTGTTAGTTTATAGCAGTAGTTTGTTATTTTATAAACTTACAGCAGGCCGTGGCCATCTTAAGTGTGGGCATCTGAAGCCAGACTGTATTTCTTCCTGGATCTCATCCTTGCAGATCTCGCACATGCTCAGTGCAGCACAAGCAGTGTAATAGGTTTCAGGTCAGGTTGCCATAGCAATGGCAGTTTCAGAGGAAGTTGCCGCCCCTTCCCAGAAGGCATTGCAAACAGGAAATGATGCGATGGGCCGCGGCCATCTAGGAGGAAGTGAAAAATGAATACAGCAGATATACAGTAGGTGCTGAGGAAAAAAATTTAAAAATATCCAATTTGTTTACAGTGCACAGTTTAGTGAGGGATGCTGAAGAGTTGTAAAAGTGGGTGGAACTCCACTTTAAGTTGAATCTGTTTGTAATTTGGAACAGGTACATTTTGTAAGTGTAGCTCCAGCCAAAAAAAATAATTTTTTAAGCTTTTTGGATAACATAGGGAAGGGTTATCACCGTTGTAACATTTGTTTTGCTGTCTGTGCCCCTGTTCAGAAGATTTCACCTCACTTTCTGTCCCAATGACAATTGGATTTTGAAAATTTGGGGTTATTAGGGAAACAAGGATTGGTGATAAAGCCTCAGTGGAGACACCTTTTTCCCATATAAACCCTTACAGGAGAGAATTTCCCTTCCTATGGGGTAGATTTCCTCTCACTTCCTGTTGTCTCCCTCCGTTTGTAAGTAGCAGTCGTTTTTAAGTCAGATGTTTGAAAGTAGGGGACTGCCTGTCATAGGCGTGCGCACAGGGTGTGCCGGATGTGCCTAGGCACACCCTAATCACCCCATTTGCATTAGCATTATTGATCTGTGTGCCACCGACTCTGCATAAAGGAGAAGTGTGGAAGAATTTCTCTCTCTTTGAATCTGCAGGCAAGGAGATCACGTACCGGCGGGCCAGAGTGCCGCAAGGAAGAATGTGTGTGTGTACATACATACATACATACATGTGTCTGAGCTTTGGTGTGCACACCCTAATACAATAGGCTGCGCACACCTATGTATTTACAGTATATATATATTTGTGTGTGGGTTTTTTTTATGCGTCCCAATACTTTTGGCAGTATAGTGTAGTTTGAGGCCTATAGCAGAGGGGCTTTTTTTTCAGGAGGGGAAGTTCCCAGCCCGAAGGGCTTCTGCCCTTTTGGGTATTTCAGCTTTTCAGCTGTGTTTCTTTTCATGTGCTAATCGATGTCATAGCTGGGGGGATATTCTACAGAACTTTGCTAGAGCTGATTGAGGGATTTATCTGGGGATCTGGTCTGAAGAGTCTACAAGGCACATGTCTGACAGATATTGGATGAAGGCGTCCAAATATCCAATGACATTTGTGAGTATAGACCAGTGTGTTCAATCCCAGCGACTGTGTGCTGTTACTATCCTATTGCCTCAGCTGTGCTTAAAGGTGGACATTCCTTACGGTGTCCTTGGGTGGCTCATTCCATTGTTAGCTGCTGCAAGGACTGTGTTAGGGAGCTCTGAGAAATAGGAAAGTGTCCTCAAGTTGCTACCTTACCTGAAGCTACCGTACACACAGTACCGGGACAGACAGGGTCTTCCAGCGCCCAGGGTAAGGATCCAAAATTGCACCCCCTTCCTCACGGTTAATACATGCCTTAGAATGGGTGTACCACTCTGCGTCTATTCTTTGCCCTCTTGCTCGTCTGCGCCCAGGGCAGCTCCAACCTCCTGCCCACCCCTTGTCCTGGTCCTACCTACACCACATCCAAGTTCAACTGTAATAAAGCATCAAGAAAAGATACCTTGTCAGTGCCGGGACAAGGTCACCTAGAACCCAGGGCGAACATGCCAAACTGCACCCCCCCCCCCCCAAGGTGTATGAGCATTATGTGTCAACAAAAATCCCCCCCCCCCAAAAAAATGGGCACTAATCTGCTCGATTACCCCCCATGCATAAATACCCTCTTCTCCCAGTACAAATCCAACCCCACTAAAATCCCCCTACCAGCACAAATCTCCAGACTCCACCCCCCCCTTCCCCCAGCACAATTGCCCCCCCCCCAAAAAAAAAAAAAAAATTACCCCTCCTAGCACGAGTCCTCCATCCCTCAAATATCCCCTCTGATTACACATCCCCACACTCCAAATATCCCCTCCCAGCACAAACCCCCCCAATCTCCCCTCCTTACACAGACAGCCCCCTAGTACCACAAATCCCCCCCCAAAAAAAAAATTCTCCTTCTAGCACAAATCCCCTCCCTCCTCTATCAATTCACCTCTATTAGCACAACCTCCCCCCCAAACCCCACCTCCTACCACAAATCCTCTTCTACCATCCCCCTCCCAACACAAATCCCTGTGAATCACTACTCCTAGCACCTAGCACAACCCCCCCCCCCATGTCCCCTCCTAGCACAAATCCCCTTCTCCCATCCCCCCTCCCAACTCAAATCACCCTGAATAACCACTCCTTGCACACACACCCAAATTTCCCATCCTAGAACAATTCTTACCCCCCCGCTGCCCCCCAAATTCCTCTTCCCAACACAAATCCCCTCCCTCCTCAATCTCCTTGTGGTGCACTTTGCCTTTAAATAGACCTGTGCTTTGCCCATGTCTGCCCATTTTCCTTTTGCTCCGCCCTGTTTGATCGCTGAGATAAAGAAAAATTCACAGTGTGGCGCTACCGCCGCAGGAGCTGCTATTCCTGCACAGCCAGGCGACACGTATTTCCAACATGCATCCAGACGCAAGAAATCAGTCCATGGGTTTGTTTACGTTGTTTTATTGGGGGAAACGTTGTTTTATTGGGGGGATAGGGTATAGGTTCTCCATGAATTTAGCCCCAAAATGCATCCTGCTACATTTCTTTGGTGAAAATAACCCAAAGCAGTGTATATTATTTAGTCTGTACAAACTATGGTATAGATCTGAAAATGTAACAATCCTGATGTACTAACTGTGCATCTCATTTTCTGAGGCCCTAAAATACCAGGGCAGTACACCCCCCCTTCCCCCCAAATGACCCCTTATTGGAAAGTAGACAGTCCAAGGTATTTAGTAAGAGGCATAGAATGTTTTTTGAAGTTGTAATTTTTTGTCACAATTTTTGGGAAAATGAAGGAATAATTCCCTACATGCTGTCACCAGTGCAGTACAACGTCATCATATAACTGGTGTGGTCGGTGATCAGGGACACTGACTGGTGACACTACGAAAAAAAAAAAACTTCTAATTTTTTTTTTTACTTTTTTTTAATGATTTTTTTTCTTAACACACTGTCACCAGAGCAATATAATGTTACCGTAATAACATTGTACTACTCTGGAGAAGTGATCAGGTTTTTTTTTTTCTTTTTTACACATTATATGTTTGCTTATAGCAGTGAATTACATTGCTATAAGCAAGCATTTTACTGAATGAAGCTAATTCATTCAATCTGTTTTGTTGTGATTAGCTGTGATTGTTCAAAGCAAATCACATGGTGCAGATGGGCTGTGATTGGCCCTGATGTGATCAAATTGATTAATCACATCTTGCAACACAATTCATGCCAAAGGATGGCATGAAAGGAAGTCATAGACTGTGTACAACTGTCATGTGACCCGCTGTCAGTGGCGGCTGGTGCTCTAAGTTTTGGGGGGGGGGGGGTAAATTAACCCCTCCCCGTAGCTTGCTCGGTCAAACCCCCCACCCCCTTGGTCGCTCTGTCAGACCCCCCCTTCCCCCGTCGATCGTCCATCCATCCATCAGCCCTGCACTTACCCCATCCAGACCGTGGGCAGCTTTGGGGGCTTCCCCCTGCATCTCCTCCTCAGCGCCTCTCCCCCTGCTCCCGGCCAATACAGTCGCTTCTCCCCTTGGCCTGCTTCCTGATTGGCCCGGAGGAGAAGCCCGGAAGACAATAACGAATATCAATTCACTATCGTCACATAAATAGGTGGGCTCGGAACATGGCGGTCGGCGTCCCGACCCCACCCTGTTTTAAAGCCAATTAGAGCCTATGGGATTTTGGGTTGGGAGACCCCCACCGCATGCATATAGGTAACTGTATGAGATGGTCAGTGTTGCACATATACAATCGGTCATGCATTTTTCCAAAGTTGATATACTAAATGTAGTCTCTTTGCAGCAAACTTCTCCTCTGAAGAAGACCCCAACAAAATGGGTTGAAACGCGTCAGTTTTGTCTCACTATAGACATGTTTGCTAATTAATGCTATGTATATATATATATATATATATATATATATAATATTTGTAACTGCAATATTTGCATCTTGTAAGTATACCCTATTCAGAGCTCATATTTTAACTTTCATGAAAACTTTTGTATAATACACTTTTATAATAAGTAAAAATCTTTTTGAATTACTGTATCTATTCACCTTGCTGCCTAAAAACCCCTTCTGGGGGAACCTTCCCATAATAGCCAATTAGAGCCTCTGGCTCTAATCACGTGCTTAAAAAAAAAACCCCCACAGAAATCCATGCGTCCGTTGCCCTGCATGTAGATTAGGGGCCGTACGCATGGATTGGGGGGGCTGCAGCCCTGATGGAGCGGCCGCCACTGCCCGCTGCGATTCGTCACGGTGGTCATATGGTACTGGCAGCGAGCCGGTACTCTGATCAGTCATTCGGCTGTGTCCGGTGACAGATCGCGCCGCTGCGCGACCCTGCGGCTCTGCGATCGGCGCTTCCTGACGGAACGGCATATGACATCATTTCACTTTAGGCTGGGCGGGAAGTGGTTAAACAAAGTCGCAAGCCGCAATGAAATCGGAGGTGCAAATCGCACTGATCTGCGGCTTTGAAATCTCTCTGGGCGATACTTGACCCACGGTTGTTGGCTGAACCCCCCAGGCCTCTACTCCTACCTCAGCAATGGAGAGAGTCATTAGAAGTAGACTAACTGAGAGATTAATGGAAGTGCATCGAGTGGATCATTAGAGGTGTTTTTTGGATCTCATGATGGATAACAGAACCCAACAGCAAGCCTTGTTCATACAGCGCCAGGAACAGATAAATGGGATTCTCATACAGCTGGAGTCTCTGGGGGTCAATTAAACTAAATACAGGACACAGAAACCATTAACTGTAACCACACGGTATACAAATCCTTTGCTGGAAATACAGTATAATATGGACATTTTGACAAATTGTTTTGTACAGGTTCCCCCCCCATACACATTTAAAGGGTCAACCTACCCAAAATTTATAATTCAGTTTCTGGTAGGTGCTAATGGATTTCGATTGTCCCAGCTGTAGTGTTTGGTATATTAGCGTGTAAAAAGGGGAATTGTGGTTGGCTAGATTTGGCGCCAAGAGCAGAAGTCCCTACTCCCGTTCCTGTCCTCCTAGAACACTGTCCTCCTCTGCTAAGGCCGGACCCTCCATCTTGTGCCCCCCCCAGAGGTCTCCACACGACATTCCCAACAATTAAACTTGACATCCCCAAAGGAAGGAATGTCCACATGTAAAGGTACTTTTGCTGTATTCTACTGGTGGAATACAGGGAATGGCATAACAGTCACATCATATCGACATACAATCAAGATTAACTTAACATGACTCAGTCAATCCCATTTAGTAGACGTTCCCCTGTAGTCACATATGAGAGCACATGCGGTGTCTTTAGCAGCCATCTCTCTTACAGTCTCTCCTCTACCCGGGGTCGATAGTACCCACAGGAAAGTTCTCTCTGTAGTCAGACGTACAGCTCTCCTGGGACCCTCAAGGGAAGCAGCCCAGGGAACTCTGGTCCTAGCCTAAAAGAGCCTTATACAATTCACCATAGCCCCCTCCAGAAGGGACAGGACAAGCTGCACTAATGGACACTGATGAGGAGGCACTGACAAGGCTGCACTGATGAGGTGGCACTGATGAGGTGGCACTGATGGGCATGGATGAAGCAGCACTAATGGACACTGATGAGGAGGCACTGACAAGGATGCACTAATGAGGCAGCACTGATAGGCAGCACTGATGGGCACTGATTAGCTGCACTGAGTGGCACTGATAAGCTTCACTCCTGGGCACTGGTGAGGCTGCACTAATGGGCACTAATGAGGCTGCACTGATGGGCACTGATAAGGCTGCACTGATGAGGTGGCACTGATAAGCTGCACTAATAGACACTGATGAGGAGGCACTGACAAGGCTGCACTGATGAAGTGGAACTGATGGGCACAGATGAGGCAGCACTGATAAGCTGCACTAATGGACACTGATGAGGAGGCACTGACAAGGCTGCACTAATGAGGCAGCACTGATAGGCGGCACTGATGGGCACTGATTAGCTGCACTGATAAGCTGCACTCGCGGGCACTGGTGAGGCTGCACTAATAGACACTGATGAGGAGGCACTGACAAGGCTGCACTGATGACGAGGTGGCATTGATGGGCACTGATGAGGCGACACTGATAAGCGGCACTAATGGACACTGATGAGGAGTGATGGGCACGGATGAAGCAGCACTGATAAGCTGCACTAATGGACACTGATGAGGAGGCACTGACAAGGATGCACTAATGAGGCAGAACTGATAGGCGGCACTGATGGGCACTGATTAGCTGCACTGATTGGCACTGATAAGCTTCACTCCTGGGCACTGGTGAGGCTGCACTAATGGGCACTAATGAGGCTGCACTGATGGGCACTGATAAGGCTGCACTGATGAGGTGGCACTGATAAGCTGCACTAATGGACACTGATGAGGAGGCACTGACAAGGCTGCACTGATGAAGTGGAACTGATGGGCATGGATGAGGCAGCACTGATAAGCTGCACTAATGGACACTGATGAGGAGGCACTGACAAGGCTGCACTAATGAGGCAGCACTGATAGGCGGCACTGATGGGCACTGATTAGCTGCACTGATAAGCTGCACTCGCGGGCACTGGTGAGGCTGCACTAATAGACACTGATGAGGAGGCACTGACAAGGCTGCACTGATGATGAGGTGGCATTGATGGGCACTGATGAGGCGACACTGATAAGCGGCACTATTGGACAATGATGAGGAGGCACTGACAAGGCTGCACTAATGAGGCGACAATGATGGACACTGATAAGCTGCACCGATGGGCAATGATTGGCACTGGTGTGGTTGCACTGATGATCTTTGCCCTGATTATCAGTGTAAACAATGTACTAACTGCAGGGCTGTCTTTATTATTGATTGGACCCTGGGCAAAAATTTTTTTGCCCCCCCCCCCCATGCAATTTCACCTTCCACCTGCTCTGAGACATACAATAAATAGCAGCTAGACTTAAAATCAGTTTACTGTATCAGATCAGGCAGCAATTGCGTTTGGTTGCCAGCGGTTACAGCATATCGTTACCGCTTACTGACTGGTTGCTAGAGGTTACAGCAAATGATTTTTGCTTGTTAATTGGTTGCTAGAGATTACTGTACAGTAATACTGCTCACTAGAAGTTACAGCACATCATCTCCTCACTGCAGGGGGCATATGAATGCCACCTTTATTTACATATCAAAGCAGCGGGCCGCAGCTATTTACTTATGAATGCAGCCGCTATTTACATATAAATGTCGGTTATTTACATATAAACACAGGGTCTGCAGGTGAGTCATCTGTACACAACAATAGGGCAGAGCTGGGCAGCATTAGTACCAGCACTTCACACTGAGATATCAGGACACAGCACGGGACTAAAACTTCAAGGGACAAGGGAATTTAAATTGGAATAATTGGCAAATATGAGGCAGCTGCTTTGGGCCCCACAACAATGACAGGGCCCAGGGCAGCTGACCCTTTTGCCCTGCCTTAAAGATGGCCCTGACTCACTCCTGACAGACTTGTCGGTTATCGGCTCTCCTTTCCTCACACAAAGACAGTGTGTGAGAAAAGCAATGCTGATAACCAGCAAGTCTGTGTACATGTCACCAGCTGTGTTTGGACACAGCTAACCACATGATAAAGGGTCTCTGTGATTGGCCCTATACCCTGATCCAAAGGACACAGGGGTCACAGAGCGCACCCAAAGTGCGCCCCCGGGGGGCGTGCACGTGGGAGGACGCCCTCCCAGAACTGGAAGCCTGCACTGCAGCTGTCTTTTGGCTACAGCGCAGGTGGGAACCAGTTAATCTACACTGGATCCTGCTTCTGTGTCTTCATGTTAAGTCCAGGTATCTCGGGATCATTTTAAATTGAAAAAAGGGTTTAGGGAGTGGGGTGGCCAGAACAGATATTGGGATTTTTTTTTTTTTTAACTTTAATGTAGTGAATGCATTAAAGTGGAAGTCGGGGCTAAACCTCTTTTTAAATCTGCTCCCACCCCTATTCTAACTACCCTGTAGGGAACAAAATGAAAAAATGGGTATACTTACCTATTCTCAAGGTGCCTCGGTCACGTGATCGTCTCCCAGTGCTGGATTTAGAGGGCGAGCAGACAACAGATGCCCCATAGTAAGCCCATGGGTCACCTCACCACCCAGGCATTTCATCCGATGTCACTGCTGTCTCCTCTCCCCTGCAGCGGCCCCGCTGGGGAGATCACGTGACCAGACTGGAGCGTCCTGAGAATAGGTATGTATAGACATATTCCTTCTATAGGCTAGTTAGTAAAGGAGTTAGAAGGGAGGTGGGAGCAGATTTAAGATTAGATTAGGACTTCTACTTAACCCTTTCATGCCTAAACCTTTCTGACATTTGTTGCTTACAAGTTAAAATCCGTAATTTTTGCTAGATAATTAATTAGAACTCCCAAACATTATATTATATTATATATATATATATATATATATATATATATATGTATATATATATATATATATATATATATATATATATATATATTTTTTTTTTTTTACCAGAGACCCTAGAGAATAAAATGGCGATCGTGACAATTTTTTATGTCACACAGTATTTGCGCAGCTGTCTTTCGAACGCAATTTTTGTGAGAAAAAAAGACACTTTCATGAATTTAAAAAAAAACGAAACAGTAAAGTTAACCCAATTTTTTTGTAGAATGTGAAAAACGTAAAAAAGATACCTAGCATGTCATGCTTTCAAAATTGTGCACACTCGTGGAATGGTGACAAACTACGGTACCTAAAAATCTCCATAGGCGACGTTTTAAAAAAAAAATGTAACGGTTACCAGGTTAGAGTTGCATTGGAGTTCTTTTGCTAGAATTATTGCTCTCACTCTCACGATTGCGGCGATACCTCACATGTGTGATTTAAACACTGTTTACATTTGTGGAGTTTAAAATGTTTTACATTTTTTTTCTAATTTATTTATTTTTTTTTTTTTACATTGTCACTTTAAAAAAGAAACATTCTTATCACTTTTATTGCTGTCACAAGGGATGTAAACATCCCTTGTGACAGTAATAGGTGGTGACAGCTACTCTTTATGGAAGGATCGGAGGTTTCAAAGACCCCAAATGGCTCCTTTGTACTTAAAAGTATTCAGATTGCCAAAATCGGAGATTCTGAATACTGTAATTTTTTTTAAATCAGGGCCGTTGGCAGCAGAGTAAACTGGAAGTGACGTGGTGACGTCGCTTCCGGGATTTTACATCGGAGATCCATTCAAAGCCGAATCCGGCTTGGGTCTCCTGGTGGGACGAGAGGCCTGCGGTGAGCGGGCAGAAGGCGAGGTAGGGGAGAATCCTCTCCCGCTCCTTTAGGATAACAGCCGAGTGGCTTTTAGCCACAACCACTGGCTCAAAAAACGGTACCGGGGTGATGCCCGCAGCTGCAGGCATCACCCAGGTTTAACCCATTCTAGCCATGAAGGCAAAAAAACGT
This sequence comes from Aquarana catesbeiana, assembly GCF_042186555.1. NCBI lineage: Eukaryota > Metazoa > Chordata > Amphibia > Anura > Ranidae > Aquarana > Aquarana catesbeiana. The sequence goes on along the minus strand of NC_133325.1, from coordinate 778,597,457 downwards.
TCTGACTTTAGCACCACTTTAGGTCAACAAGCCACCCAAATTTCAATTCAGACTGGATCTTAGGTGGTATGTGTATTGCTTGGCACTGGTATGAAAAAATGTCTTACATTATATCTCTATGGGACTGCATTTGAGTTTCCAGGCCAGCACATGGACATTTTAATGAGGTCCCATTATCCCTGTTGGAAAAAAAGTTTCACCATTAGCTTGGTACAGTACTGGGATCCAAATAGAAAATTTTACAGACTATAGTGGTTTGTAGAGTCTTACTAAATCATGATCAACTAAGGCAGCTCGTAGTGAACCAGAAATATTCTCATTTTTCTTCTTTTTGGCCGTATAACAGAACTGATGGATGGCCACTATGAGCATGAATGAGCCCCACCTTTAACCCTCCACACTGGGCCTTTGGCCAATAATTTACAATGAAAGCACAAATCTGCAGACTTCTATTTTACTTTTTTCCTGTGCTTGGAGAGTCTCAGGAAACAAATCTCTACTGGAAAGCATCCAACGGGAAACCAGTGTGGCTCTAACCACGTTCCTCAAGTCAACATAGCATTATACACATTAACTTGAAGGTGCAAACAAATGTTGACCACAATTTGTTCTCAGCTCCACCCCATTTTTGTTGCCAGTAGAAGGAATTATGCTACATCGTTGGTGTCAGTGGAAGGAATAGTGCCCAATTGTTGGCGTCAGTGGCAGGAATTATGCCTTATTGTTGGTGTCGGATACAGGAATAATGCCTCAAGGGCCAGATAGAGGCAAGCAAAGGGCCGCATCCGCAGTTTGGAGAGTACTGAAGAGGAAAGTTATAAGCAAGTGATAGCTTCCCGTATAGCTAGAGCCCTCCTATAGTGATGTCATGGGTGAGTCAGAGCCTATATATAAGCCAGGTAGGTAGGAGCTTTAGTGCAGTTGGGGCATAGGAGCCAGAGACCCCACCATCAGGAAGATGTAGTCAGCAAGTGGAGGACCTGGGCAGGGCTGGAGGAGAAGGAGAGGTAGACCTGCACCCTGAAGAGCCAGCTGTAGACTTTCTGACCCTTATGGTGATGGGTGCTATGCCGGGTTGCAAAAGGCCGTTTAGGCCAGGATAAGTGTTCCCTGGAGTGAGGCTATTCCCTTGGAGGACCTGGGAGCAGTGTATCCTAGCTAGAGGCATCTGCAGTGATCCTATTTCAGTGGGACTATCTGAAAGCAACAGTGAGTGGACACAGACAGCCTAAGGCAAACCTCAGAACTTCCGAGTGAGTAAAAATGACCCCAGGTGGAGAGAGAGACTGAGCTAGGAAAGATGGCTTACTAAATGTGCTGCATGGTACTTTCACATGTGACTGTTGCAGATCGTCCACTATATGTGGTTGACAATGTACCGTCAAGTGACCCCGGATAGTGTGTCAATGTAGTGTGGCTGTGAATGCCATCTTTAAAGTAACAGTAAAGTGCAGCAGCTCTATCTTTGTGTGGGCCTTTCTTTGGGATATAAAGGTTAATGGGCAGGAATGTTGTGAGGAGGCCTCTTGCATGGAGGGGGCACAGGATGGTGGATGGTTAAAGCTTCAAGCAGATGGGTTGTTGTTCTGGAAGAGAAGAAGCAAGGCAGAAACTAGTTCTCTTGACACCATTACTGGGCATTTACAAGCCCCCTTACAAGCACTGCTGTAAGAAAGGGCTTGGTGGATTAGGGAAGATTTACAGAAATTAGTGCAGTTGCACTACTAGTGCAGTCACCAAATAGTGTAAAAGAACACTGGAGAACCAATGAAAACTCCAACACAGGTAAAGAGTTTTTATTTTTTTTAGTATGTTTTTTTAAATATTTCACAGACCACTAAAAACCATAAAACATCTAGGCCAGCTAATAATATATGTTTCTCAGAAACATAACACTATTTACAGCAAACGCTAACACAAGATTCCACTCTGGGCAGCACTGAATCATAGGTGTTTAGAAGATTTGGGGTGGATGGCTCAGGGAGGTAAGGTATTGTGAGTGCTGCTCGTTGAAAAAATCCCTCACAAATTAATAGCTGGTGGTGAACAGATTCCTGACCGATGGGATGCCTTTACACATGCATTAGCATTAATCAGGTTGATGATGCATGGCTTCATACAGTCTCCAGGGGAGAGGAACACCAACACTCCGCACTTGAGGAGCTCATACTAGAGTGCTCACCCCTCTCCACTTTGTCTAAACAAAGTCACCTCCAAAGCCAGCATAAGAAAATCAGCACTCGGCTTGTAGGAGAAAAAAAACAATACCTTTGCTTCCATGGTTGCCTATGCTCATGTTAAGCACCTTGGCATTTCTGAATAGAAGCTACAGCTCTTAGATCTAAAAGTTGGCACATGTGACCACCCTCTGGTCAACCTTACATGTGCCCTCTCTTGACACCACAACAGTTAACACTGTCCCTCTGGGCAACACCTGAATACCACTCTCAGAAGCAGAACACTGTTTACAGTCAACCCTAACAGAAGAGTCCCCTCTGGGTAGCACCAAATCATGGGTTTTTAGAAGACTTTGCTGTCAATGATCTAAAGAGGTAAGGTACTGTGAGTGCCCCTCATTGGAAATATTTTACAAATTAGCAGCTGGTGGTGAACAGGTACCTGACTGATGGAATGCCTTTATCAGATTGACAATGCTTGGTTTCATACAGTCTCCAGGGAAGACGAAAACCAACACTCTACACTTGTGTTTGGGGAGCTCATACTAGAATGCTAAACCTTCTCCACTTTGTCTAAATGAAGTCACTTCCAAAGCCAGCATAAGAAAATCAGCACTCAGCCTTGTAGGAGGGAAAACTTTACCTCTGCTTCCATGGTTGCCCACACTCACATTAAGCACCTTGGCAATTCTGAATAGGAGCTACGGCTCTTTGATCTGAGAGTTGGGACATGCGACCACCCTCTGGTCAACCTCACATGTATCCTCTCTTGACACCACAACATGCAACCCTAATAGGAGAGTCCCCCCTCTGGGCAACATCATAATATTACATGGGTGTTTAAAAGACTTAGGTTGATGGTCTAAGGAGGTAAGGTTCTAAAAGACCTACTCACTAGAAATCCTTCACAAATTAACTTCTGGTTGTAAACAGGTACCTGACTGATGGAATGCCTTTATACACACAGTGGTATTAATCAAGTTGACAATGCATGGCTTCATACACTTTCCAGGTGAGAGGAATGCCAACACTCCACCCTCATGCTTGGAAAGTTCATCGCAGAATGCTCAAATCCTCTCCATTTTGTCTCAATGAAGTAACTTACAAAGCATAAGAAAACCAGCACTCTGCTTTGTAGGATAGAAAACTATACCTCTGCTTCCATGGTTGCCTTCACAAATTAACTGCTGGTGGCAAACAGGTACCTGACTGATGGAATTCTTTTATACAAGCATACATACATACATGAAAGGAGCTTCAGCTCTTTGATCCCAGAGTTGGCACATGTGGCCAACCTCTGGGCAACCTCACGTGTCTCCTATATTGACACAAAAACAGTCAACCTTAACAGACGTGTTCCCCTTCTGGGTGTTAAAAAGTCTTAGGTAGATGGTCTAAGGAGGTTAGGTACAGCAAGAGCTCCCAATCATGGGTGTTTACAAGACTTTGATGTTGTTGATTTAAGGAGGTAATGTATTGTGGGTGCTCCTCATTGGAAATGCTTCACAAATTAACTGCTGGTGGTGATGAAACTGATGAAATGCCTTTCTACGCTTTGTCTCAATTAAGTCATTTCCAAAGCCCACATACAGTACCTCTGCTTCCATGGTTGCCCACGCTCACATTGAGCATCTTAGCATTTATGAAGAGGATCTCCAGCTCTTTGACCTAAGAGTTGGCACATGTGACCACCCTTTGGGCAACCACACGTGTCTCCTCTCTTGACACTCCAAAACCTTCTTGTGCCTTTATATACAGCCTCATGCTGTACAAAAAAAAAAGGTTCCTACCAGACCAGCCAGTCCTGCACACCTGTAAAGAGCTTCCGCCGCCTTCACATTTTTCTTTTAATGTTGCTTTTAATGCGGTATTTCAGAAATGTTATTATGCTCAGTACTAAAGAGCCCTTAATAATTGATGTCAAACAGGGACTTAACTTGCTCTTTAAATGCAGGTTGTGTCAATAGCAAAAGGCACTAATCCACAGAACCCAAAAATTATCCAGAAAATATTCTGTATTGACATTTGAGTCTGTTATATGCATACACATTAATTACTTGGAACCTGATAATCTGTATGTGTACTCAAGCACTCAGGCTGGGGTATTAACACAATAATAATCTGTACTGAAGTTGGTTTGCGTTTAACTAATGCACATTAATTAAAATGAATTGTACAGTCCATCCAAGGAAATTCTAATTAAAATTATCTCCATTAAGGGACCTGATTTCCAATTATCAGTTAATGGAACAAAGACGCTGGAGGTGGACCAATCAGAATATGTGACAACGCTTTTAATGAATGCAAATCATGCCAGATCACGCCTTGGAAATGCCAGATGACAGATGTGGAAATAATACCCTTATACAAGATAAAGTTCCTATATTGGAAATAACTCATGATCCATAAAAATAAAACAAAAGCCTTGTCATAGATGACCTAATAATAGGTAGATTAACAATCATGATAGACCAACAGAAAAGATAATATGTACTTTGCCCCATAGACGGGCAGATTTTTCATATATAACAGGAGGTGGGACTCTTTACCAAGAGAACTGCCGAACTTGACACAACTTCTTTACTTGACTTAGAAAAGAATAGAATAGAAATAATAAAAAAGTAGAATAGAATAAAAAAGAATAGAATAGAATCTGAATGAACGAAACAAATTCCGAAAACAAATTAAACATAACGAATATGACTAAACTGAATTATTAACTTAACCAGCTAATCCGAAACTAAACACATTTTTCCTGGCCTGCACATCTCTATGTGGTAGTTACGGTGCCTGCATGACAAATGGATGATTTGAGTGATTTGAGGGGGAAATTGGACCTCCACCACCCCCCCTTCCTTATCTACACCTCTATTGATACTTGAAGGAGACGACTCATGGAAAACTTTGAGGGGGGACTTGGACCCTCTTATCCACCCCCTTATTTTCACCCCTATTGGAACTTGAAGGAGAGGACTCATGGAAAGCTCTGGAGGGGTTGGACCCCCATATTTATGCCCCCCACTGGAACTTGAAAGAGGTAACTGATGGAAAATTTTGAGGGGGGACTTGGACCCCCCCATATCCCCCCCCCTCTACGCTCCTACTGATACTTGAAAGAGATGGCTCATGGAAAAGGTTGAGGATTTGGACTCTCATATTTATGCCCCAATTCAAACTTGAAAGAGGCATCTCATGGAAAACTTTGAGGAAGGACCCACAAATCCCCCTCTTATTTACTCCCCCATTGGAACATGAAGGAGAAAACTCATGAAAAATGTATATGCCCCCATATCTTCACTCCTATTGATACCTGAAGGAAACAACTCATGGAAAACTTTAAGGGGGTTTGGATTTAGATTCCCATATTCACGCCACCATTGGAACATGAAAGAGGCAACTCATGGAAAACTTTGAGGGAGGACGTGGACCCCCATATCCCCCCCTTTGCCTCTATTGAAACTTGAAGTAGATGACTCATGGAAAACTTTGAGGGGGGGACTAGGACCCCCATATTCATCCCCCTTATTTACGCCCCCCCCCCCCCCTGGAACTTGAAAGAGAAAACTTTGAGGGGGACTTGGAGCCCAATATTCCCCCTTATTCCCCCCATTGGAATTAGAAGGGGACAACTCATGAAAACTTTGAGGGTGGACTTGGACCCCCATATCTCCCCTCTTATGTACACCCTTATTGATACTTGAAGGAAACGATTCATGGAGGAATTGGACCCCCATATTTACACCCCTATTCGAACTTGAAAGAGGCAACTCATGGAAAACTTTGAAGGGGACTTGGACCCCCATATCCCCCCTCCATTGGAACTTGAAGGAAATGACTTATGAAAAACTTTAAGGGGGATTTGGATTCCCATATTTATGCCCTCATTGGAACTTGAAAGAGGCAGCTCATGGGAAACGTTGATTGGGGGCTTGGAGCTCCATACCCCCGATATCTACGCCCCTATTGATACTTGAATGAGACGACTCATGGGAAACTTTGAGGGGGAATTTGGATTCCCATATTAACGCCTTCATTGGAACTTGAAAAAGGCAACTCATGGAAAACTTTGAGCGGAGGCTTGGACCCCCATGTCCCCCCCTTATTTGTGCCCCCATTGGAACCTGAAAGAGGCCACTCATGGAAAACTTTGAGGGAAGACCTGGACCCTAATATACCACCCCCCTTATTTACACCCCCACTGAAACTTAAAACAGGCAACTCATGGAAAATTTTGAGGGAGGACTTTGGACCCCCATATCCAACCTCCGTATTTATGCCCCCATTGGAACTTGAAGGAGATGACTCATGGAAATCTTTTGGGGGGGGGGCTTGGACCCCCATATCCCTCCCTCTTATTTATGCCTTCATTGGACCCCCATATCTCCCCGTTATCTATGCCCTCACTGGACCATGAAGGAGTCGACTCGTGGAAAACAAAGCTAAAATCCAAGTTTTCCTTTAAATAGCCAGTGTGGAAGGACCCTCAGCGTGGATACTGCAGGTCATCTGCTTACTTGTCGGAAATGCAGTACAAATCGATCTTTAAATATGTCATTTATCACACATGGGATTCAGAATGAAGGTTTGTCCTTTATTGATTGTGAGGAATATCAAGCTACTTGGAATACATCTTAGAACACAATGACCTATGTGTAGAAATATCAGAGTTAATTGAAGAATAGCAGCGGACAGAACAGAGGAAAGCTCATGCATTATAGATCCTGATCATTGTTTTCTCCCTGTATTCTTTCATGTATAGGCACTCAGGGAGCGAACGCTTATATATGAGCGCACACAAGAATTGGTAGCTGTTTTAATGAGGGCATCCAGGAACAAATTTATTCTTTCTGCTCGATGACTTATGTGGGAAATATGGTTCATCAAGGCAATGTTCAGGCTCCTTCTGATGTCAAACAAGTATAATAAGTCATGTTGCAGGTTTATTATTTGAAAATTCTGTTTCAATTGCTTTAATTAAGCTTCATTGTGATCTTATGTTAGATATTTTTCCCATTCTAAACAGGTCAGCTGTTCCTGGGTTACAGAGACAGTCTCTTGTTTCGAAGAGCATCTTCAGCTGGATGTGATCACATTACAGATACCATATATAGAGAGAGGGAGATACAGTATATAGGGAGAGGGAGACACAGTATATAGGGAGAGGGAGATACAGTCTATAGAGAGAGGGAGATACAGTATATATAGAAAGAGGGAGATACAGTATATATAGAAAGAGGGAGATACGGTATATAGAGAGAGGGAGGTACAGTATATATAGAGAGAGGGAGATACAGTATATAGAGAGGGAGGGAGATACAGTATATATAGAGAGAGAGGGAGATACAGTATAGAGAGAGGGAGATACAGTATATAGAGAGAGAGGGAGATACAGTATATAGAGAGAGAGGGAGATACAGTATATAGAGAGAGGGAGATACAGCATATAGAAAGAGGGAGATACAGTATATATAGAGAGAGGGAGCTACAGTATATAGAGAGAGGGAGCTACAGTATATAGAGAGAGGGAGATACAGTATATAGAGAGAGGGAGATACAATATATAGAGAGAGAGAGAGGGAGATACAGTATATAGAGAGAGGGAGATACAGTATATATATAGAGAGAGAGGGAGATACAGTATATAGAGAGAGGGAGATACAGTATATAGAGAGAGGGAGATACAGTATATAGAGAGAGAAGGAGATACAGTATATAGAGAGAGGGAGATACAGTATATAGAGAGGGAGATACAGTATATAGAGAGAGGGAGCTACAGTATATAGAGAGAGGGAGATACAGTATATATAGAGAAAGGGAGATACAGTATATAGAGAGAGGGAGATACAGTATATAGAGAGAGGGAGATACAGTATATAGAGAGAGAGGGAGATACAGTATGCAGCCATGGTGTTGCAGCTAGTAACAAACAATCCGCCAAATCACCCCACTGCCAGACTTCATACATCACTTCCAGAGACAATGAACAGTCTTTTGCGAGTTTTGTTTTTTGTTGTTTTATTGGGGGGTACAACTTGGATAGGGATTGGAATATGGGATGCCCATAGGATTTGTCATTGCCATCATATTTATAATTTAAGCACAAAAGCATAATGTTTGATCCAGAAGATTAGATGTAAGTGGACATTAACTGTAAATTTCCTCCTGCACCTCCATGCAGACTATTTGATTCCAAGGATTCCTCATTCAATACCGTGTATAGAATGAGGACATCATCTCTGACCGTGTAGAAATGATGTTCTCAGAAACTTCTTTCCTCCTGCACAAAGCTTAATTCCTTCTACCCACACTGGTTTCCTCCGGCACACACTTGTAGTTACTGTATTGAAGTAAGTCACATCTTCTTCTATTGTGTAATAGGGGCCCACTCTGAATGTGTCCCTTTACTGGCTCTGGTTGCTCGCTGCTACTAGGCCTGAGGCCAGCAGAACCTCTCCCCGGAGGCCTAGTAGGTTAAAAGCGTGTCTTTAGGAAATGGACTACTGTTCCCAGCCAGCCCAACTTGCAAATCGTGTGCCCTCAGGCCACACTGACTTGACACAGATCTCCACACTCTCTTCTCTGATCCAGGACTCCCCATCATCCACCGGGTGTATGATGAAGACTTTGCTAATGACCTCCAGCCCACCACTGTGGTAACACTCACCGACCTCTCATAGGCCTGAGTCCTTAATGAGGAACTTGACCGGACCATGGGTTCCGACAGTTTCTCCTGACCCTCTGCTCCAGGAGTTCCCTGCCACCGACCGTGTGGTGACAGAGACATTGCCAATGACCGTGTAGAGGCAAAGTTCCCTCACAGTTCTCCCCGGGCCTCCTCCTGCGATTGGCGCACATCCTCCCCCCCCTCCCTTTAGATGGGGATGGCCTCCTGCTGCTGCCTAGCGTTCCATTCCTCATTTCACTCAGCCGACTTCTCCCCTCAGTGGCATCTCACCTCAGCTTATATATGAGGCCTGCCCCCTGCCAATACCATTTGGGGATTGGTCAGGGTTTACACACAAGCTGCCTGCTACTCCAGTTCCAGGCCCAGCCCCTCTTCCAGAATATTCTCCCTGGAAGCAGGGGAGGCGCCTCAGAACTGAAGTGCAGGTGGTCACACCCACTGCTACTCTGACCACCTCCAGCCCCCAGATCAAAACAGACAGGCCTAGCTTGCAGCATAGGCCTGCCTAAATTTGCCTGTGCTGAACAAACCTAGTAATATAACCCTTACTAGCACCTACCTATTGGTAGAGGGTGCTACAAGTATATAGAGAGAGGGAGATACAGTATATAGAGATATGCATTGAAATGTTTTTTTCTCTATCTTCTTAACATTTGGTAGTCATATCCCAAAAGATTCTAATAAGTATCATTTTTTTTTTTTAATCTCATGGACGAAATGTGAGAAATAAAGTATATAATCATACAATCGTTCCATAAACACTGCATATATCATTTGAGGAAAATATGCTTATAAAAGAGTTTACCATTTGCCAATTAAAAAAAAAAAAAAATATGTCCCTGGATTTCATTTTAAAAATCTGGTCGCCTTACCCTAAACAGGAGGGGAGGGCAGAAGAAGATGCCAAAATCACATTAGTAAGCAAGTTGTAGAGGCCCAAAACCACCACTAGATGTCAGCATACAACATAAAAATGCTAACCTCATGCAGAGTCAATACAAGACCTAAAAACGCATGGAGGTGGGGCAGAAAAAAAGGTGTGGATACCCCTAAAGAATGAATGTTGCCCGTCCTTGGCAGGGGCTTCTTGAACCACATGCCGCTTCAGAAAACTGGCCTTAAAATGAAGAGTGTGCGCCAAAAAAAAAAAGTGTTTCCTAAATACTGTAGATAGCGGTGATTAGCGGCATGCTTCAGATATGGAATTTCTATGCACCGAGGAAGGCCACACCCCTTAAGAACAAGCCACACCCACATTTCTGGGCGGGCAGCAGGCCACCAACACTCCCGGGAACCGGGAAGTCAGAGTGTCCGATTCATAAGTGCCAGAATAATGACCACCTTCACTTTAAAGTGGAGTGCCCCCCCCCCCCCCCAAAAAAAAATAAAAAAAATAAAGACTCAGTAGCTACACAAACTGTGCACATATACTGCAGCTTCTGACTTTTAATAATCGGACACTTACCTGTCCAGGGATCCCGCGATGTCGGTACCGCAGCTGATGCTTCCATTGGCTCTCGGGTGCTGCCGCCGCCATTGCCGGTAAGGGGAAGCGGCAGAGAAGACTTGTGACCTCACAGCCGGTTCTCTACTGCGTGAAGCACACTGCGCTCTCTGAACGGCCCGGCGGTGGGGGAAGGAGGAGGACCTGGACAGATCTCTCAGAAGTGGGGACAGATACCGGCCAAAAACAACAGGTACCACCCCCCCCCCCCCGAAAGGAGACAAATGTCGCACCAGAGGGGGGGGAGGAGGCACATAAGCGGAAGTTCCACTTTTGAGTGGATCTCCGATTTAAGACTCTGGATTGGACTCCCTATGACAGGTCCTCTTTATATCAGATCCGTTCAAACACATATGATGAGTCATGTGACAGATTCTGCATTTCTTTTCTCCCTGACTATTATACAAAAAAAAAATCATTTAATATTATATACACCGGGGGGCAACTCTGCGCATGCGACTGTCCCTGCT